>NW_020838006.1:9617213-9868508 GCF_003676395.1 Aethalodelphis obliquidens
AGAGGCCCGCGTACTGCAAAAAAAAAAAAAAAAAAAAAAAAAAGATACGATACCTCTGAAATGAGTAAAGAGACACAGTGAACACTTCCTCATCTTCTTAGGTGGAGACACGTGTCTCTCTGCTTTTTGAAAAATGACAAACCTTCCTCTTAGACAAACATCTCATTGTGTCCCGTGGTCTCCTGCAGGCACATCTGTTGAGAGTGAGAGGGTTGGGTCAGCACCAAGCATCTTTATGTATCCAGCAGGCGTCTGGATGGGAGGCTGGGTCCCATCAGGACAACGTCTGCTTTGAGATGGACCTCTTCTTGCCCTATTCGTGAACTGCTCAGGGAGGCCCGGCCACCAGCTCTCAGCAGTCTTCACGTCTGGCCTTGGCAGGGTGCCTGACTCACATATGTGAACACACCCTGCAGAGCCTTGAATGGTCTTCATCTTCCTCACAGGTAGAATAATGGGGTCAGATTTGATCATGGAGTTGTGAAGAGTGTTCCAGGGAGCATCACCTTCAGAGGGGTAGGAGGTGAGGCTTGGGGAGTGCTATTAGACACTGGAAAACAGGCTCCTCGTCCACAGGACCTCTCCAGGGCTTTAACGTGCTGAAGGGGGAGGCAGGATGCTTATATGGATTAAGAGCCGAACCCTGGAGTCACACAGTGATTCGGGCATTCATTAGCTGTGTGACCTTGGGCAAATGACCCAACCTCTCTGAGCCTTAGTTTGCTCACCTCTAAAATGAGAGTAACAAGAGTACCTCCCTTCCCAGTGAGGCTGGGAGGCTTCAATGTGTCAAAGTGGGGCTAGTCAATTACCATTCTGTGACTCACAGCTTGGCCTTGGCCCTTGTGGGAGCTCAGAAAGCACAGCAAATTGTGCCCTGTTGGATATGAAGGAGTTTTCCAGGGACAGGGGAAGGGGGAGGGAATCCAAGGCAAAGAGAAAAGCAGGCACAAAAGCATGGAGGCACGACTGGCCGTGCTGGCCTCGAGAACTGCTGAGATGCAGACGTGTGGGTGACTCAGGCACGGTGAGTGGGGGAGGGAAGGAGGCAGCAAGGGAGCAGCTGGAGAGGGGGCTGGGCCACAGCAAAGTCACTGGGAGTCACAGAACAGCTCTGGAGAGCACCCGGCCACTGCCACGAGTAATGGAGGAGAGCAATGAAGGTGCTATGTGCATGGGGAGGAGGGGCCAGCTGGACACGACCCTTCTCTCCCCCAGCCTCGTGGCTAAGAAGGCCCTCTCTCCTGCAGGGGATGTGAAAGGAGACCTCCTGAGGCCGGCAGTCAGGCTCAGGAGAGCTGAGAGGGCTCTCAGCCAGCCAGGGGAGCCCCGGGGAACTGGGGCAGGTGAGCATCGCACTTGAAGCTATGCACGGGGAGAGGGTGCAGGCAGCAAACAGACTGTTTTGAACTAGGAATTAGATTCACGTGGCGTAAGATACAAAAATGTCATGGGACCAAAAGGCAGAAGAGGTAACATGAAGGGGTGGGAGCAACCTCTGGGCCAGTTTCCTTTCCTAATAAGTAAAATAAAACTAGGCCCCCAAAGTGAGGTCAAGCCTTTCTCCTTGGGACCAAGAGAATGGACAGATGCTCCTGAATTTGAAGAGCACCAGCCTGCGTGAAGTCAGGAAGGAACCACGCAGGCAGAGAGCAGTCAAGCCCCAGGTCTGGAAGCAGTGGGAGGAGTTTCAACTCCCCCTCCGGGAATTGCAGCTCACCCTGGCTGCTCTTACTCCAAAAACTTAGGAAAGGAAAAAAAGTAGGAAAGAATTAAGATTCCACACCTGGCAGTTTTAACTTACAAAAAAGGTATTTATTTACCTAATTTTCCTTCTCTTGCCATAATCCAGAAGCATGACGCTGATGGCCTGACATATCAGTGTGAAGTTGTCAAAAGCCCCACCAGTCACTGATTCCAAAATTCCATGGCTTGCCTTTGTTAGGCAACAGGACTGCAGTTACAGCATGGTTTCAAGTCCACACAGGAAGCCCACCAACCCCAGGGTCTCCCACACCTGTCATGGCTCACTGGGTGGGTTGTGGAGCGTGAGAATCAACAGCACCGAGCAGACGGACCGAGAAGGCTTCGGGCAGAACACTGCTGCGAAGCCGGAGCTGTCCACCCGCAAGGCTGCTCGGTCACAGGCCTGGTTCCCTGGGAAGCATCTCTCTTTGGCCGAGGGTCAGAAGGCTGCACACCCAGATCGCCCTGAGAAGCAGTCCCCACACGCCAACCCGAGCCTGAGCCGCCATCACTGTCTTTCCAGCGGGTCCGCCCAGCCCGCTGGTGCTACTGCTGCTTGTGTGGAAGAGCCTTCCTGGGTGGTGGGAGCTCCCTGTGGATCAGGGTGAGTCCGCAGAGGATGAGGAAGACTCCTCCCCACCACGAGACCTCCTGGCACTCTCCATACAACACAAAATCCAGGAAGGCCTGCAGGACAGAGACAGCTGTGAGGCTGGGCAGGCACATGCCCACAGGATGCGACCACGGTGGGTGGGCACCACCTGACTCCCCTGTGGCTGAGTGCCCTCCTAGGGTGGGAGGAAAGGTCTGGCGCTGGAAGTCTTGGGCCTGAAACCCATCTGTTACCTTCAGCGTATCTCACCTGGAGAAGTGGGGAGGGTACCTCCTCACAGCATCGGACCCAGCAAAGTGCACAAGAAAGCCCAGCAGAGGCCGGCAGCCAGGCCCAGCACACAACTGGTCCACCAAGTCCTCCCTGCCTGGACTGCAGGGCTGAGTGGCTCAGCCCCACCTGGGAGAGAAGAACCTCGACCCTCCACATCTCCTGCCTGAGTTCACAGACCCCTGAGGAGCAGCAATCAAGTAGGCTTTTGACAGTTGGACTTCATCCCCATCTAACTTGAGAATTCCTCCAAGTTAGAGATTAGAGGGGCAGCCACCAGGAGTCAAGACACAGCCCAACCTCTGCTTCAGTTCCTGGCCTTCTCCTATGTAGAAGCAGGGGTTGCCCAAGGACAACCCACCCAGAACCCTCCCAGAGCCCAGGTTTGGGACAGAGAAACTGTACGTTCAGGCTACTCACCGAGCTGAGGATATTTGAAAAAGTCACTGTGACAGATGCAATGGCTGAAGACATGGAGAAACTGAGGCCCCGGCTAAAGAACGTCCACATCAGAGAATTGGTGGTGGCCATCACAATAATGCCTAAGACGCAGAAGCCCACGTTCACCTGCAGGAGAAAGTGTCACTGCAGCCACGGCCAGCCCTGGGCAGCATGACCGGCAGACCCCCTCACAGCAGCCAGGGTCATGGTTACTGCTGGCAGCCGGGCCACCACAGCCTGGGGGTCCTCAGAGCTTTCCTGCACAGGGCTTCACTTAACCCTCAGCAGGGCGCACACCCACTTTACACCTGAAACAACCTCAGAGAAGACCCATACTTGGCCATCTTGCCAGCCATGTGACCTTGGGCCGAGGTCAAATGCGAATTCCTATCCAGTTATTTTCTATTGAACACCAGTCTCTTACTGCCCCCACAGTGACCAAGGCTTGAAGTTCAATCCCGGAGGGCCAAGTACTTATTACTCGATATGAGGGATGAGTAAATCAGGGGCAGAGTCCTCACTTCCCGGGAGCAGGTAAAGCATGTGTAAGTCCTGTCTCCCCGCCAGGCTGTGAAGGCTGCATCCCACTCAGGCCGGTCCCATCGGGCATTCTTGAGCTTCTACTCTGAGCCAGGCCCTCTGCGAATTGTTTTAAGTACATTTGCATTTGTTCCTTAACTTCATTTTACAGATAAAAATCCCGAGGCATTAAGTAACTTGCCTAAAGTGCCACAGTTGGGGGGAGCCGCCAGGATTCAAGCCCAGGCAGTGTGGCTCCTGGCTCTGAACCAGGACACAGCCATTCCTGGGGAAACCACACCCGGGACTATTTGAAGGGCGACCCCAAGCATCACGTGGAGAACTTGCAGATTTCTTTCTTTTTTAAAGGAGAGCCTTGAGAGAAGAGAGGACCTTCAGAAGCCTCCTACACAAAGGATAGGCAGACCCCTTGCTTGGTTTTGAGTTTTAAACCTGCCTGCAGACAGAGCTGCTTCCTCTGGGGATGGTGTCCATCTAAACCTAATACTCTCATTTCTCGTTAACAGTTTCCCAGCAACTGAATATATAGTGTCTTGAGGAAAGAGTGTCTCTGCACGATTTACACAGAAGCACTGTATATGCCAGTGCCAGCCTGCTTACGTAAAGGCTTATGAAGGCCCGCTGCACAACTGAGAAGACTAGAAAAACCTCATGGCTCACAGTCACTCATCTTACTTTGGACCACTTACTCCAAGAATTACAGCCAGCAGGATACCAACCGCAAGCATGGCAGCTCCCACTGGGTTAGCCCTAAACAGGCTTACACCTAAAGAATCAGCCTGTCTACTGATTCTTAGGTCAGGGCCTAACCCTGGGTTGCAGATGCAATGAAACCTCTTTAACAAGCAGAAGTTGGCCTATGACTCGGGATGGAAGCGGCAAAGACGTACACCTTAGCAGACATGGGGAGGTAGTTCAGGAGTTCTCAGCATTGGGGGGAATGTCCAGAACATTTCTCTCAGTCAAAATGAGAGATAGAGAAGACTTCCCTGGTGGTCCAGTGGCTAAAACTCTCCCAATGCAGGGGGCCTGGGTTCAATCCCTGGCCCCGGGAACTAGCTCCCACGTGCCCCAACTAAAAAGATCCCACGCGCCCCAACTAAAAAGATCCCACGTGCCCCAACTAAGTCCCGGCATGGCCAAATAAATAAATATATATTTTTTAAAAAAGGTAGAGAGTGGATGTAGGAGGTGTGCATCTTCCCCAAAAGCGAACTAACCCAATCGGAGAACGGATTTTAGGTGTCCCCAAATGCGGCGCCGCAGCGAGTTGGCCTGGGGAGGCGGATGGAAGCTGGCGGAGGCGTCGGTGCAGGCGGCTGCGCACACACTGCCCCTCTCGGCCTGCGGCATCCCACCATGGAGCCCGCTGCGCCAGCCACGGACCCCCGGAAGAACACACTCCGCGTAGGACTGCGGCCTCACGTGACGCGACGCTCACGTGGGTGCGGTGGCCAATAGAGGCTCCCCGAGGGCCTAGAGGGGCGGGGCCGCCGGCAGAGTCCTAGGCCACCTTCTCCCGGCGTTGGCTCCTTTGCGCGTTAGGTTTAGGCTTTCCCTGGCGCAGTCCTGGACCGCTGTCCAAGGCTGACAGTGGCGGTGGTACTGTGGTTGCTGATGTAGACTAACTCTTCGTGGCCTAGCAGTTTCAATCCTTGTCGTTAGGTGTGGTCCAACATCGGGTCCCCTGGGAATCTGTTTAACTCCCAGGTCCCGCCCCACACCCGTTGAAACAGAATCTACTTTTTAACAAGACCCCCAGGAGAGCGACATGCACCTTAGAGATACTTCGGCAGAGGGCGCCAGAGACCTGCAGACTCAGCAAGAAAGTGGGCTAGGGTTAGGGCTTCTGACAATTCAAAAGGCCCTGATGGATATATGCTCATTGCAAGAAATTTAGAAAGTATATTAGAAAATTTCATCCATAATCACTCCACTCAGATAATTGGGATTAACATTACTTCCAATTTCCAATGTACTTTTAAAATGTTTTCGTTTAAGTAGTACGTTTCTTTGAAAATGAAGTGCTGTTCAAGTGTATAAAGGCCAATTACACTCTTCAGGAAAGTCAGTTATTACAGTACTTTTTCTACATGTATAGTTTTATATATAGCACACGTTAAAAAATAGTGCATATACCATGTATGGGACTATTTTTCTAAACATGATCTCATAGTGCACATACTGTCCAGCAGCATTGTTTTTTTCCATTCAGTAAGTTTTCATGTTAGTCCTTACGTGCCATCCTCTCACAACGTGGCTTTGTGACTCCAATAAAAGCATGGATAACCCTGATAACTCCTTTTAAAATTTCAAACTGGCCAATTTTTGTAGTTGTGAAAAGCGAGGCTCTGAGAGGCACTGTGCCACTTTGCAAAGAGCTGTGTGAACCCCAGCGCAAAGATGATCCCATCAGAAAGCTCTTACCTTACTTGGAACCGACAGGAAATTGAGTGGTACTGTGCTGGATCAACTGTGCCTGCTTTATAAGTTTTCTTAGAACAAATGATGCCTCTACTAGCATTAGAGGTTGAGCATCTCAGAGCCACCTCCTCTGTAAAGCAGACTCTGCTACTCCCCTACCTTTACACCACTCCTGTGGTTGTCTGTCTGCCTCCCTGCTAGCCTGTGAGCTCCTTGAGGGCAGGGACATGTTTCTTTCTTCTGTAGGTCCCCAGTGCCCAGCACAGGGCCTTGTCCTGGTGATGATGGCTGAATTGATACCATCCTTGGACACCCAGCTAGGAAGTAATTTCTGCCTCCTGGACAAAAGCTCCCATGTGCACACGTATCACCTGCTAGCAATCTTGTTAAAATGAAGATCCTGACTCAGGTCTGGAGCTGGATTAAGATTCTGCATTTCTAACAGGCTCCCAGATGGTGCTAACGCTGCAGGCGGCAGGGGGAGTCGGGGGTGGACGGGGCACACTGAGTAGCAAGTCTGTGATTAAAAGTTGCCCTCAGCACACTCACACGCCTTGCAACATACTTGCCTCCCTAACTGGGCTCCATCAGGCAGATGTTATGCATATCTTCTCTTTGTTCTGCCACAGTGCCCAATATTGTGACCAGCTCCTGTCCTTGCTACGAAAGTTTGAGTGAACAGACTATGATTTGATTATAAAAGATAAAATTAAAGGGCTTCCCTGGTGGCGCAGTGGTTGAGAGTCCGCCTGCCGATGCAGGGGACATGGGTTCGTGCCCCGGTCCGGGAAGATCCCACATGCCATGGAGCGGCTGGGCCCGTGAGCCTGCGCGTCCGGAGCCTGTGCTCCACAACGGGAGAGGCCACAACAGTGAGAGGCCCGTGTACCGCAAAAAAATAAAAAAATAAATAAATAAAAAATAAAAAAATAAAAAAAGATAAAATTAAAAACCTTACAGCACCATGGTGTTAACTAGAGCACCCTTAACTGGGAGTGTGAAGGGGAAGGAATACCTCATCCCACATTTATTTGATGGTATTTTTTAATTAATTAATTTTGTTTTTGGCTGTATTGGGGCTTCGTTGCTGCACGCAGGCTTTCTCTAGTTGCGGCAAGTGGGGGCTACTCTTCGTTGTGGTGCGCAGGCTTCTCGTTGTGGTGGCTTCTCTTGTTGCGGCGCATGGGCTCTAGGCGCCCCGGCTTCAGTAGTTGCGGCTCACAGGCTCTAGAGCACAGGCTCAGTAGTTGTGGCGCACGGGCTTGGTTGCTCTGCAATATGTGGGATCTTCCTGGACCAGGGCTCGAACCCGTGTCCCCTGCCTTGGCAGGCGGATTCTTAACCACTGCGCCACCAGGGAAGTCCCCACATTTATTTAAAAAGCAATGAAAACAGACATCAAAGATGGCTTATGGACAAAAGATGACCTATCGAGTTCTGGGAGACCCGTTCAGACTCTGCCTCAAATTTAGGGCCTAAAGTCACAAATTTAAGAGGCCTTAGGGGCCAAGGAGGGAATTTAAATGTGTGAAGTTCCCCACACCCCTCCCCATGAGACAGGAGGGATGGGTGTGGCCTGTGATGACCTAGGGAGTGAATGTCTGTCTTGTCTCTTTTATGCCCTCTCTCCAACCTTACCTCAGTCTCTTCCTCCCTTCACTTTGATGGCAAAATATTAGCTCTCTGCACAGACACTCAATAGAAATACAGAGGCAGAGTTTTGGAGGAAAAAGAAAGAGTAGCTTTGTTCTTTGCCAAGCAAAGAGAGAACATAGCAGGCTGGCGCCTCAAGAACGGTGCCCTCCTCCCTGGGGAATCAGGAAATGTCTTATAGGTGGGGCTTGCAGTCTGGGGTAGGTGATAAGGATCAAAGTAGTGAAGGTCTTGCATTCTTCTTCTCTCTGCTTTATTTCAAAATGGTCATAGCTGGCGTCAGGCAGCCAGGTAATTGGGTCTGTTCATCTCTGGGTTATTGGCCCAGGACCTTCTTGCTGAAATGCAGAACACTCCAAGGGGTTATTTGTTACAAGGGAGTGTAGGGGGTGTATATACCAGGGGCAGGATATAATTCACAGAGTCAGAGAGTCTTAAGAGGTTAGCTTTGTGAAGGACAAAGCTAATTACAGACACTACAGATCAGTAACAGTTAAAATAAAACTAGGATTAACTCTTTCAGGCCAGTTTATGCTGCTTCTCTAGCCTGTTCATTGTTCCTTTATTTTCCTTGTTTGTCAGAAAATAAAAACCTCACTTCAACAAGACAAGGACACAGGGGCTTCTTTACGCTTCCAACTTGTGTCCGTTCTTTGCCCAGTTAAACAAATGAGCACATACGTACTCAGGATCAGGACTGTTCCAGGCAGCAGAATTGCCAGGATGACTAAGATCCCTGCACTCCTTGGGTTCTGGCTTTTTGTAAAACTTTCAGTTCTAGCTCCCTGTCCTTAGCTGGCCTAAAGCTTTATCTCCTTTTCCTTGCTGTGAGTGACATTATGGGTTGAATTGTGCCCCCTAAAAAGATATTGAAGTCCTAATCCCCAGCACTTGTGAATGTGACCTTATATGGAAATGGAGTCATTGCAAATGTAGTCAAATTAAGATGAGATCATTAGGGTGGGCCCTAACCTGACTAGTGTTCTTAGAAAAGACAGACGGGAGAATGCCATGTGACCATGGAAACAGAGATTGGAGTGATGCATCTAAAAACCAAGGAAGGCTTCCCTGGTGGCGCAGTGGTTGAGAGTCCGCCTGCCGATGCAGGGGACACAGGTTCGTGCCCTGGTCTGGTAAGATCCCACATGATGCGGAGCGGCTGGGCCCATGAGCCATGGCCGCTGAGCCTGCGCGTCCGGAGCCTGTGCTCCACAACGGGAGGAGCCACAACAGTGAGAGGCTCACGTACCGAAAAAAAAGAAAAAAAGGCAGAGTCAGGGGAGAGAGGAGGCCAAAGGGCACAGAAGATTTTTTTGTTTATGTATATATATTTAAAAATTTATTATTTATTTTTGGCTGTGTTGGGTCTTCATTGCTGCACATGGGCTTTCTCTAGTTGTGGCGAGCAGCGGCTACTCTTTGTTGTGGTGGTTTCTCTTTGTTGAGAGCACAGCGTCTAGGCAGACAGGCTTCAGTGGTTGTGGCACACAGGCTCAGAGTTGTGGCTCGTGGACTCGAATGCAGGCTCAGTAGTTGTGGCACACGGGCTTAGTTGCTCCGCGGCATGTGGGATCTTCCCAGACCAGGGGTCAAACCTGTGTCCCCTGCATTGGCAGGTGGATTCTTAACCACTGTGCCACCAGGAAGTGCTGTTTTTTCTTGTCTTGCCATAAAATATGAATTTTATTTCACGAGGTGATAAGATCCAAGCCTCTTTATTACCAGCTTCACTGCACCACCTTCTCCTACCTCCAAGGCAGTCAGTGTCTATTCTTTACCTTACACTGAATTTCAGTTTGTTCTTCATTTCTGGCTCTTAGGGATTTACTATTACTATTCCTTGAAAGTTCAACTATGCATTAATTTTCTAAAATAGTTTTTCTTCAGTATTATTGAGGTATAATTTACAAACCATAAAAGTAACTTAAAAAATTTTTTTTTCATTTCCTGAATCAGTTCATTAAGAATTTGCCTTTTTTTAAAATTTTTAATTTGGCTGCATCAGGTCTTAGTTGCGGCACACGGGACCTTCACTGCGGCATGTGGGATCTTTCATTGTGGTGCTTGGGCTCTTCGTTGTGGCATGCAGGCTTCTCTCCAGTTGTGGCTCTTGGGGTCCAGAGCATGTGGGCTCAGTAGTTGCAGCACATTGGCTTAGTTGCCCCTCGCCATGTGGGATCTATAGTTCCCCAACCAGGGATCGAACCCATGTCCCCTGCACTGGAAGACGGATTCTTAACCACTGGACCACCAGGGAAGTCCCAAAATTAACCCATTTTGAATGTAGTTTAATTTTTATAAATTTATAGAGTTGTGCGACCATCACCACAAAACACTTTTAAAACATTTCTGCAAAAGAAAACCACATTTCTGCGACATCAGAAAGTTCTCTTGTGGGAATTCCCTGGAGGTCCAGTGGATAGGACTCCACGCTTTCACTGCTGAGGGCCTGGGTTCAATCCCTGGTCGGGGAACTAAGATCCCACAAGCCGTGTAGCACAGCAAAAAAAGAAGTTTCCCTTGTGCCCATCCCCAAGCAATCAGTGATTTGCTTTCTATCACCTGGCCTTTTCTGAAAATTTCACATAAATGGAATCATACAATATGTGGTCTTTTGGGTCTGGCTTCTTTCACTTAGCATGCTTTTTTCTCCCCCCACACCCCCACGGTTCCTGCATGTTGTAGGAACATGTATCAGTTTGTCTCTTTTTTTATTGCTGACTACTATATGTAAAAAGTATTCGATGTCATTAGTCATTAGGAAAATATAAGTGATATGCCACTTCATACCCTCCAAGATGACTACAGGAAAACCTGACGGTAACAAGTGTTGGTGAAGATATGGAAAAACTGGAACACACTGCTGTTGCGAACATAAAATAGTGCAGCCAAATGGTCTGTTTGGAAAAGTTAGACAATATGTTAAAAAGAAGACGAACACATATTCACCAGATGACCCAGCAATTCTTTTTAACATCTTTATTGGATTATAATTGCTTTATAATGTGTGTGTGTGTGTTAGTTTCTGCTTTATAACAAAGTGAATCAGCTATACATATACATATATCCCCATATCTCCTCCCTCTTGCATCTCCCTCCCTCCCACCCACCCCCACCCATCTAGGTGGTCACAAAGCACCCAGCTGATCTCTCTGTGCTATGCAGCTGCTTCCTACTAGCTATCTATTTTACATTTGGTAGTGTATATATGTCCATGCCACTCCCTCACTTTGTTCCAGCTTACCCTGCCCCCTCCCGATGTCCTCAAGTCCATTCTCTTCATCTGTGTCTTTATTCCTGTCCTGCCCCTAGGTTCTTCAGAACCTTTTTTTTTTTTTTTTAAGATTCCATATATATGTATTAGCATACAGTATTTGTTTTTCTTTCTTACTTCACTCTGTATGACAGACCCTAGGTCCATCCACCTCACTACAAATAACTCAGTTTCCTTTCGTTTTATGGCTAATATTCTATTGTATATATGTACCACATCTTCTTTATCCATTCATCTGTTGATGGACACTTAGGTTGCTTTCACGTCCTGGCTATTGTAAATAGAGCTGCAATGAACATTGTGGTACATGACTCTTTTTGAATTATGGTTTTCTCAGGGTATATGCCCAGTAGTGGGATTGCTGGGTCATATGGTAGTTCTATTTTTAGTTTTTTAAGGAACTTCCATACTGTTCTCCATAGTGGCTGTATCAATTTACATTCCCACCAGTAGTGCAAGAGGGTTCCCTTGTCTCCACACCCTCTCCAGCATTTACTGTTTGTAGATTTTTTGACGATGGCCATTTTTTTTTTTTTTGATGACAGCCACTCTGACTGGTGTGAGGTGATACCTCATTGTAGTTTTGATTTGCATTTCTCTAACGGTTAGTGATGTTGAGCATCCTTTCATGTGTTTGTTGGCAATCTGTATATCATCTTTGGATAAATGTCTATTTAGGTCTTCTGCCCATTTTTGGATTGGGTTGTTTGTTTTTTTGATATTGAGCTGCACAAGCTGCTTGTAAATTTTGGAGATTAATCCAGTTGCTTCATTTGCATATATTTTCTCCCATTCTGAGGGTTGTCTTTTGGTCTTGTTTATGGTTTCCTTTGCTGTGCAAAAGCTTTGAAGTTTCATTAGGTCCCATTTGTTTATTTTTGGTTTTATTTCCATGTCTCTAGGAGGTGGGTCAAAAAGGGCCATGCTGTGATGTATTTCATAGAGTGTTCTACCTATGTTTTCCTCTAAGAGTTTTACAGTGTCTGGCCTTACATTTAGGTCTTGAATACATTCTGAGTTTATTTTTGTGTATAGTGTTAGGGAGTGTTCTAATTTCATTCTTTTGCATGTAGCTGTCCAGTTTCCCCAGCACCACTTACTGAAGAGACTGTCTTTTCTCCATCGTATATTCTTGCCTTTTTTTTTTTTTTTTTTGTGGTACGCGGGTCTCTCACTGTTGTGGTCCCTCCTGTTGCTGAGCACAGGCTCTGGACGTGCAGGCTCAGTGGCCATGGCTCATGGGCCCAGCCACTCCACGGCATGTGGATCCTCCCGGACCAGGGCACGAACCCATGTCCCCTGCATCGGCAGGTGGACTCCCAACCACTGCGCCACCAGGGAAGGCCCTATTCTTGCCTTCTTAATCAAAAATGAGGTGACCATATGTGCGTGGGCTTACCTCTGGGCTTTCTATGCTGTTGCATTGATCTATATTTCTGTTTCCATGCCAGTACCATACTGCCTTGATTACTGTAGCTTTGTAGTATAGTCTGAAGTCTGGGAGCCTGATTCCTCCAGCTCTGTTTTTTCCCTCAAGATTGCTTTGGCTACTTGGGGTCTTTTGTGTTTCCATATAAATTGTGAAATTTTTTGTTCTAGTTCTGTGAAAAATGCCATTGGTAGTTTGATAGGGATTTCACTGAATCTGTAGATTGCTTTGGGTACTATAGTCATTTTCACAATGTTGATTCTTCCAATCCAAGAACATGGTATATCTCTCCATCTATTTGTATCATCTTTAATTTCTTTCTTCAGTGTCCTATAATTTTCTGCATAGAGGTCTTTTATCTCCTTAGGTAGGTTTATTCTTAGGTATTTTATTTTTGTTGCAATAGTAAATGGGAGTGTTTCCTTAATTTCTTTCAGATTTTTTTTACTATTAGTGTATAGGAATCCAAGAGATTTCTGTGCATTAATTTTGTATCCTGCTACTTTACCAAATTCATTGATTAGTTCTAGTAGTTTTCTGGTAGCATCTTTAGGATTCTCTATGTACAGTATCATGTCATCTGCAAACAGTGACAGCTTTACTTCTTTTCCAATTTGGATTCTTTGTATTCCTTTTTCTTGTCTGATTGCTGTGGCTAAAACTTCCAAAACTATGTTGAATAATAGTGGTGAGAGTGGACAACCTTGTCTTTTTCCTGATCTTAGAGGAAATGGTTTCAGTTTTTCACCATTGAGAATGATGTTTGCTGTGGGTTTTTCATATATGGCCTCTATTATGTTGAGGTAAGTTCCCTCTATGCCTACTTCCTGGAGGATTTTTTATCATAAATGGGCGTTGAAAGCTTTTTCTGCATCTATTGAGATGATCATATGGTTTTGCTATTTCAATTTGTTAACATGGTTTATCACATTGACTGATTTGCGTATGCTGAAGAATCACTGCGTTCCTGGGATAAACCCCACTTGCTCATGGTGTATGATCCTTTTAATGTGCTGTTGGATTCTGTTTGCTAGTATTTTGTTGAGGATTTTTGCATCTATGTTCATCAGTGATATTGGCCTGTAATTTTCTTTCTTTGTGACATCTTTGTCTGGTTTTGGTATCAGGGTGATGTTGGCCTTGTAGAATGTGTTTGGGCGTGTTCCTCCCTCTGCTACATTTTGTAAGAGTTTGAGAAGGATAGGTGTTATCTCTTCTCTGAATGTTTGATAGAATTCGCCTGTGAAGCCGTCTGGTCCTGGGCTTTTGTTTGTTGGAAGATTTTTAATCACAGTCTGTATTTCAGTGCTTGTGATTGGTCTGTTTATATTTTCTATTTCTTCCTGGTTCATTCTCGGAAGGTTGCGCTTTTCTCAGAATTTTTCCATTTCTTCCAGGTTGTCCATTTTATTGGCATAGAGTTGCTTGTAGTAATCTCTCATGTCCCTTTGTATTTCTGCAGTGTCAGTTGTTACTGCTTTTTCATTTCTGATTCTAGACTTGAGTCTCCTCCCTTTTTTTCTTGATAAGTCTGGCTAATGGTTTATCAATTTTGTTTATCTTCTCAAAGAACCAGCTTTTAGTTTTATTGATCTTTGCTATTGTTTCTTTCATTTCTTTTTCATTTATTTCTGATCTGATCTTTATGATTTCTTTCCTTCTGCTAACTTTGGGGCTTTTTTGTTCTTCTTTCTCTAATTGCTTTAGGTGCAAGGTTAGGTTGTTTATTCGAGATGTTTCCTGTTTCTTAAGGTAGGATTGCATTGCTATAAACTTCCCTATTAGAACTGCTTTTGCTGCATCCCATAGGTTTTGGGTCGTCGTGTCTCCATTGTCATTGGTTTCTAGGTATTTTTTGATTTCCTCTGATTTCTTCAGTGATCACTTCGTTATTAAATAGTGTATTGTTTAGCCTCCATGTGTTTGTATTTTTTACAGATCTTTTCCTGTAACTGATATCTAGTCTCATAGCGTTGTGGTCGGAAAAGACACTTGATACGATTTCAATTTTCTCAAATTTACCAAGGCTTGATTTGTGACCCAAGACATGATCTTTCCTGGAGAATGTTCCACGAGCACTTGAGAAGAAAGTGTATTCTATATTTTCGGATGGAATGTCCTATAAATATCAATTAAGTCCATCTTGTTTAATGTATCATTTAAAGCTTGTGTTTCCTTATTTATTTTCATTTTGGATGATCTGTCCATTGGTGAAAGTGGGGTGTTAAAGTTCCCTACTATGATTGTGTTACTGTCGGTTTCTCCTTTTATGGCTGTTAGCATTTGCCTTATGTACTGAGGTGCTCCTATGTTGGGTGCATATATATTTATAATTGTTGTATCTTCTTCTTGGATTGATCCCTTGATCATTATGTAGTGTCCCTCTTTGTCTCTTGTAATAATCTTTAAAGTCTATTTTGTCTGATATAAGAATTGCTACTCCAGCTTTCTTTTGATTTCCGCTTGCATAGAATATCTTTTATCATCCCCTCTCTTTCAGTTTGTATGTATCCCTAGGTCTGAAGTGTGTCTCTTGTAGACAACGTACATACAGGTCGTTTTTGTATCCATTCAGCCAGTGTATGTATTTTGGTTCGATCATTTAATCCATTTGCATTTAAGATAGTTATCGATACGGATGTTCCTATTACCATTTTCTTAATTGTTTTGGGTGTTATTGTAGGTCTTTCCCTTCTCTTGTGTTTCCTGCCTAGAGAAGTTCCTTTAGCATTTGTTTTAAAGCTGGTTTGCTGGTGCTGAATTCTCTTAGCTTTTGCTTGTCTGTAAAGGTTTTAATTTCTCTGTCGAATCTGAATGAGATCCTTGCTGGGTAGACTAATCTTGGTTGTAGGTTTTTCCGTTTCATCACTTTAAATATGTCCTGCCACTCCCTTCTGGCTTGCAGAGTTTCTGCTGAAAGATCAGCTGTTAACCTTATGGGGATTCCCTTGTATGTTATTTGTTGTTTTTCCTTTGTTGCTTTTAATATTTTTTTGTTTTTAATTTTTGATAGTTTGATTAATATGTGTCTTGGTGTTTCTCCTTGGATTTATCCTGTATGGGACTCTCTGCCCTTCTTGGACTTGATTGACTATTTCCTTTCCCATATTAGGGAAGTTTTCAACTATAATCTCTTAAAATAGTTTCTCAGTCCCTTTCTTTTTCTCTTCTTCTCCTGGGACCCCTATAATTCGAATGTTGGTGTGTGTAATGTTGTCCCAGAGGTCTCTGAGACTGGCCTCAATTCTTTTCGTTCTTTTCTCTTTATTCTGCTCTGTGGTAGTTATTTCCACTATTTTATCTTCCAGGTCACTCATTCGTTCTTCTGCCTCAGTTATTCTGCTATTGATTCCTTCCAGAGAATTTTTAATTTCATTTATTGTGTTGTTCATCATTGTTTGCTCTTTAGTTCTTCTAGGTCTTTATTAAACATTTCTTGTATTTTCTCCATTCTAAGATTTTGGATCATCTTTACTATCATTACTCTGAATTCTTTTTCAGGTAGACTGCCTATTTCCTCTTCATTTGTTTGGTCTGGTGGGTTTTTGCCTTGCTCCTTCATCTGCTGTGTTTCTCTGTCTTATTTTGCTTAACTTACTGTGTTTGGGGTCTCCTTTTCACAGGCTGCGGGTTCATAGTTCCCGTTGTTTTTGGTGTCTGTCCCCATTGCCTAAAGTTGGTTCAGTGGCTTGTGTAGGCTTCTGGTGGAAGGTACTGGTGCTTGTGTTCTGGTGGATGAGGCTGGATCTTGTCTTTCTGGTGGGCAGAACCACCTCCGGTGGTGTGTTTCAGGGTGTCTGTGACCTTATTATGATTTTAGGCAGCCTCTCTGCTAATGGGTGGGGTTGTGTTCCTGTCTTGCTAGTTGTTTGGCACAGAGTGTCCAGCACTGTAGCTTGCTGGTCATTGAGTGGAGCTGGGTCTTAGCGTTGAGATGGAGATCTCTGGGAGAGCTTTTGCCATTTGATATCGTGTGGAGCCAGGAGGTCTCTTGTGGACTAAAGTCCTGAACTCGGCTCTCCCACCTCAGAAGCATAGGCCTGACACCCGGCCAGAGCACCAAGACCCTGTCAGCTACACAGCTCAGAAGAAAAGGGAGAAAAAAAGAAAGAAAGAAAGAAAAATAAAATAAGATAATAGAAAATAAAGTTATTAAAATAAAAATTAAAAATTTTAAAAAAAGGAAAGGAAGAAAGAAGAGAGCAACCAAACCAAAAAACAAATCCACCGGGGATAACAAGCGCTAAAAACTATACTAAAAAAAAGAAACCAGACAGACAGAACCCTAGGACAAATGGTAAAAGCAAAGCTACACAGACAAAATCACACAAGGAAGTATACACATACACACTCACAAAAAGAGAAAAAAGAAAAAATATATATATTCACGAAGCTCAGGCCTCATTCTATGCAGATAGCTGGGGACCTTGGTTTTAGGTTCATCTCTGATGTGCATTCTCTGAAGCCGAGTCCATTTCTCAGGAGAAAGAACGGTTGTGTGAGGGAACCGTTGACCAAAACTGCCCTCCTTGGCCAGGCACGATGCAAACCGCTTGCATGAGTTGTCTCACAACACAAGGTCCCTTCCCGATAAGGAACATGGTGCTGCTGCCAAAAAGTAATGGGGAAAACTTGGGAGAGGCTGAAAGGATCCAGCAATTTTGAGGCAGGAGATAGATGGGCCCCAGGGTGAGCAGCTGGAGTTTGTCCCCTGTGGACAGATACTCCAAAACAGCAGGAGGGAGGAGAAGCTAAGCCCTGCCCAGATAAGAGACCATTCTCGAAGTCAAGGAGACCATCCCAACTACACACACACGTGCACACGTGCAGAGAAAGGCTCCTTGAAGGTCAAAAAGGGTGGGGGCACCACCCTATAGTAGGTGATGTCAAGCTACCCAATGGCATCTTCACTAGAATCCACCTTGGCTAAGAGATGCATGTGCACACATGGGAGTGAGGCTAGTTGGGCTAGGAGATAGTTGGGCTATCTCCTAGTCGGGCTCCAGGCTGGGCATTTACCGCTGGCCTCCTGTTTACATTTCCTGAGGAAGGAGGCAGGTGGGCTCTAGGCTAGGTATTTACAACCAGCCTCCTGTGTGCACTACGAGATAGAAATAACAACAGCAACAGGGTAAATAACGGGACTTTGTCTCATGAGGACACTTTAAGATAACAGTCACAGCGGAGAAAGAAAGAGGCTAAACACTGAGTAAAGGATCGAGAGGTCACATGTCCCCCATCCTTGGGGCAAGGGAGACACTGCACATGCGCAGAAAGGCTCCTTGGGGGTTAAAAAGGAGGGGGCGCCAAGGCCTCTGGGCTGGAATCCATCTCGGAAAAAAGTTGTGCACGCATGTCAGGGAGGGTCCTAGGGCAGGTCAGGTGTGGAAAAAGAAACCAGATAATTGGCCAAAGGCAAACAAAGACCCGGAAGAACCGCCCTATATAAATGACTTAACCGCCTCTTTACTGTACTCCTCCTCATTAGGGGGGACGCCCACACCATTTCTCTCCGGGTGTGTATCTGTACCTTGCTTGTCTTAACTAAACAAACTGTTTCTCTGTGTGCACTCCCACTTGTTGTGCTGTGTATCTAATAATAAACTTTGTACCTGTTTTTGCAGTTTTTGCCTCCTTGAGAAATGCATTTTTCAATGGAGGCAAGGGCCAGGGGAATTTAGCTTCCAGCCTCTAGCCCCTGGTAGACTAATGGCTAGGATTCCTGGTTTTCATCCAGGCTACCCAGGTCCAATTCCTGGGCAGAGAACTAAGATCTTGCTTCAAGCCACTGCCTGCTGCTGCCTCTCCAAGATGGCGAAGACACTGAGATATACCAAATACGGACTCAGAACCAGGCAAAGCAAGATGACTGGCCAAGGAAAACCAGAAGAAATGCCCCATAAAAGTGATTCAAACTACCATGAGAGCATGACTCTCTCTCTGAGCTCGCCCATGTGTCTATCCGCATGTACTCTTTTTCCTAATAAATGCTTTACTTGTTTCACTACTTTCTGACTCTACGTAGAAATTCATTTCTACACTGCTGACAGGCCAGGGCCTTGTGACTGGTCACTGGTCCCTGGTGGTCTAGTGGCTAGAATTCAGCGCTCTCACTGCTGCAGCCTGACTTCAATCTCTGGCTTGGGAACTGAAATCCTGCTTCAAGCCGCTGCAGGCCGAGGCCACCTGAGATCAACTTCACCCCTAGGTATCTACTCAAGAGATGTGAAACATTTTCATAGCAAGGAGTATTTAGAGCACTGTTATCCATAGTAGCCCAAAATTGCCAACAGTTCAAATTGTAACCGAGCAGGACCCTACAGGGTCTTCCTGGGACAGACCCTTCCTCCACTTCCTCTGCTTTAGCTCCTCTCTAAGCACCTAGATAATAGTATCTGATGGCACATTCTCTGAGTTGTTTTATAGATGCTAAAACCCCCACCGAATGGAAGAAGTTAATTACTTGATAACCCTGAGTGCATAGCCCCCAGACCTAAGGACTGATAGTGTTAACCCCTGTGACACTGCCCTGTTACCTCACCATCAACCAGTCAGAGAACTGGGCATGAACTTATCACAAACCCTGAGATGCCTCTCCCACAACTTGCTTTTTTTTTTTTAAGGATTTATTTATTATTTATTTTTGGCTGCACCGGGTCCTAGTTGCAGCATGCGGGATCTTTTGTTGTGGCACGTGGGCTTCTCTCTAGTTGTGGTGTGCCAGTTTTTCTCTCTGTACTTGTGGCATGTAGGCTCCAGAGCACATGGGCTCTGTAGTTTTCAGCATGCAGGCTCTAGTTGAGGTGCTCAGTAGTTGTGGTGCACGGGCTTAGTTGCCCCGTGGCATGTGGGATCTTAGTTCCCTGACCAGGGATCGAACCCATGTCCCCTGCATTGTAAGGCAGATTCTTTACCACTGGACCACCAGGGAAGTACCATCTTGCTTTTAAAAATGCTTTGCTGCACTTCTCTGGTGGTACAGTGGTTAAGAATCTGCCTGAAAATGCAGGGGACATGGGTTCGAGCCCTGGTCTGGGAAGATACCACATGCTGTGGAGCAACTAAGCCCGTGTGCCACAACTACTGAGCCTGTGCTCTAGAGCCCACAAGCCACAACTACTGAGTCCATGAGCCACAACTACTGAAGCCCGCGCACCTAGAGCCTGTGCTCCGCAACAAGAGAAGCCACTGTGATGAGAAGCCCACGCACCACGATGAAGAGTAGCCCCCGCCCACCACAACTAGAGAAAGCCTGCACGCAGCAACGAAGACCCAACACAGCCAAAAATAAATAAATACGCAAATTAATTAATTAATTAAAAAATGCTTTGCTGAGGGACTTCACTGGCGGTCCAGTAGTTAGGACTTGGCTCTTTCACTGTGGTGGCCTGGGTCGGGGAACTAAGATCCCAGAAGACACACGGCACGGCCAAAAAAAACAAAAAACAAAAAAAAAAACCCCACAAACATGGTGTCAGTAGATTGGCTGCACGAGGGTGAATGGACCCAAGTTTGGTTTGGTAACACAATGCCCATCGAATGGTAAGTAAATAAAATGTGGCATGTCCATACAATGGAATATTACTCTCAATAAGGAAGAATGAAGTGCTGATACACAGAAGTTCCTTGAGGATAGGGTTTCTGTTTGCCTTGTTCACTGATGACCAGTGCCTGGCATATAATAGTTGCTCAATAAGCATATGGTGAATGAACAATATAAATCACCTTATTAAACAATTTATTTTTAAAAGATTTTATTACATTTCGAAAAAAGGCCATATTAACAGTCATAAAAAAGGCCCATGAGAACACTTCAAGTAGGAATACAAAAATAATCTATATTAACAAGTTTGCTATTCATGCACACTGCACCATCACTAACCTCACTGTAAGTTTTGGAACCTGCATATTGTTGGAGCTTCTGATGCAAGACTCAAAGGAGATTATGGCAGTACTGAAGGAAAAAAATAACCTGGCCGACATCCACTGTAAAACTGCAGCTACGGGCTTTTATTTTAAAAAGACAAAAGGTTTTCTCAATATTTACAGCTTTGAAACGGTAACCTCTAACTGCAGGCTGCGGGCTGCCACAGGTGTGCACAGGTGCAGAGAGTTCATAAGTAACTTGAGGGTCAGCCCCCCAACCCCCAAATACACAGGTAATAGTCGTGGCTCTTAATTCAGCTCTGCTAAGTGCACAAGGAGAGGTCTTACTTCTATAAGAGGGAAAGAAGTCTCCAAACAAGGTAGGTAGTTGATCGGGATCCTTATGATTCATTCATTTCTTTTCTTTTAAAAATAAATTTTCAGCACGCAACTTTTCTGACTCCTGGTCAGTAATTTTTAAGAAAAGGAAAAGAAAAAAAATTAAGGCTCTAATGCTTGCAGGAAGAGTTATTCTTGGCATTCATTAACTTTAAATTTCAAACTACGACTATAATTTTCCGTTTGTAAACTACTTTAACAGTAAACAAGAATCTCATGTGTATGATAACTGACTGAATTATGCTTACAATAGCAATGGCTGAATTTTTTTTTTTTTTTTAATTCAGGAGGTTCCCTGAAGAAAGCAGTTAAGTGATTCAATAGTTAAATTAAATTTTAACTAAATCATCATTTAAAAACCAGAATGAGTTTATTCGGCACAATTTTCAGTTTACCTCAGCAAGCCTGATGTTTTCCTTCTTTAGCCGCACAACGTACTGGATCTTCTGATGTAGGTTTCGGTGACCTACCAACTTCCCATTTTCCTCGGCGAGACACTCCACCTGCTTCCTTAACATTTCCATCTCCTGCAGGTAAATCAATCCAGGGAAGGGTAAATGAGCTGCTTTTAATTTTTATTTTAAAATAACATTATTTCGTGCCTTCCAAGAGCACAGGGAGGGAGAGACAGAGCCCAGGTTCCCAGCTTTCGTGACCACACATCTTTGCGTGCACTGGAGCAACTGTGAACCACGGGATGCCCAATCACAGCCAGGAGACTTATGCTGATCGGCTCTGTTAATAAAAACCAACACACAAATGCACCTGGCACGTTCTCTCCTTTTCTTCATACAATTCTTCCAGCTTTGATCTTAGTTGTTCCTTTTCTTGGAACGCTTTAGACTCCAACATTCTAACTCGTTCAACTTCCTCAGTCATTGTAACGTAGTCGGTCTCTTTGTTCTGAAGGGCACTCTGGAGCTGTTCTAGGCTGTAACAGTAACTATAGCGTTATGGTCTCCCAAAGGCACGTAATTATAAAACAGTACTCAAATCAGACACTTGCCACCCAAGCCCAGAATTTTTATTTGAAAGTATCACTAATATTCAGCCCTCCCCTTTCTGACAGCACAGGAAGACGGCAAGAGCTGCAGATACACTTTTTTTATGGTTGTTTTACCCAAAACTTTCATTTTGGAAAGCTCCACAAACCGTTTTTTACACAACAAAAATTTAGAATGGAAACTTTTAGATCTAGCCCTCAGAGCAAACTGTTACTTAAGCATTATTACAGTCTGCATGGTTTATTCAGTGCCCCATATCTTAGAGTAATCATTTCTGGTTTCAAAAACTGGTTCTCAGATGGTGGGACACTAGTCATTTCTTCAAGGATGTGCTATTTAGAATTTATACACTTTATGCAACTATCAATTGAAAATAAACATTAAAAAGAAGGGTTACCCATGGATGGACCTAGAAATTGTCATACTGAGTAAAGTTAAGTCAGACAGAGAAAGACAAATATCATATGGTATCACTTATATGCAGAATCTAAAAAAAAATGATACAAATGAACTTATTTACAAAACGGAAACAGACTCATAGACTTAGATTATGAATTTATGGTTACCAGGGGGAAAGGGAGGTGGGAAGGGATAGTTAGGGAGTTTGGGATTGACATGTATACACTGCTATATTTAAAACAGTGTTGGATAACCAACAAGGACCTACTGTATAGCACAGGGAACTCTGCTCAATACTATGTAACAACCTAAATGGGAAAAGAATTTGAAAAAGAATAGATACATGTATATGTATAACTTAATCACTTTGCTGTACACCTGAAACTAAGACAACATTGTTAATCAGCTATACTCCAATATAAAATGTTAAAAAAAAGAACAGTGTTCAAAAGGGGAAAAAAAAAAAAAAGGGTTACCAAACAATTATATAGAATTTCACAAAACTAACTGAATCCTATAAGCTCCCCAAAGAAACAAATGTTTTTTATTTATTTTACAATGCATATGGAATAGAAAGCTGATGATTTAAGTGATGTAATACACAGAATTAAAAATACCACTTAAGGCCAACAATTTCTTGGGCGGTGTTTTCAGACTACATTCTGTGGAACCTCAGGAGGACAGTGTGGGAGTGAGGGCACTGATGTTCTCCCAATTCATCTGGAGCTGTTCTGCTTTTGTCTTATGTGTTTTGCTTTCGTTTCATGAAAAGCCTTTGTGGCATGGCAGACACTGCAGCTGCCTACCCAACAGCCAATCCCTTGCTTTTTATAAAAACTCAGTTTATTCAGAGGACAAGAAAGGGAGAGGAGAAGCACACCCAGTTCCCAAAGATTAGTAAATAATAACTGGTCTGAGCTAAAACCATGGTTATCTCTACCCCACTGCCAGATACTGGTTTTCTCAGGTTGCCCTGCAGGCATGCTAATTCTGGATAAGGAGACACAATGAATCTTGAGGGTTTCTGGGAGTTTTTTTCCCTGAAAAAAGAAAGTCCTTTTGAACCCACAACACTGCAAGCTGTGATCCTGTTTATGTTGTTTGGAGCTGCAGCAGCCATATTGTAGTCAACAGGCCACAAGCAAGAGTACCAAAAGCAGAAGAATGGGAAGGGTCTGGGTCAGTGATGGTATCACTGAGTCAATGCACCTCCAGACCTCTTGTTATGTGAAATTAAACATCTGCCTACACCACTGTTGGCTTGGTATTCAGTTCTTTGTAGCTTTTTAAAAGCACTGCCACATACACATGTGGCTAACGCAATGTTTAAAATTGCTACTGTAGGCTGGGACTGATAAAACCGTGTGCGCCCTTTTCTGGAGGTTGCTTCACTTGCCACTGTGTGGGCTCCTGTAGTCCCAGGGACACTGTAGCACTGGTTACTAGATCATGAAATAAATTACGCATCAGCTTAGATAGCTTTTATTCTTTTTGCTAGAAGGTCTCAAATGGGTATTATCTATACTTCTACAAACTATACAGGTGGATTCTCATAGATCCTGTAAGTGATCCAGATTTCTGTCCTAGCCCTACAGCTAACTGGCAAGGAACCAGTCCCCAAACTGCTCAAATGCAGATGAAAGTGTTGAACAAAGTTCTGTTCCACACCTATATTCTATTAAGTATATGATTCTATGGTACAAATGACTCAATAACTGAGTAACAAATCTTTCACAAGTTGGGTGGTCTTTGTCAGCTGATCATTAAAAAGATTTTTTTTTTTTTTTGGCCACACCATGCGGCATGTGAGATCTTAGTTCCCTGACCAGGGATCGAACCCATGTCCCCTGCAGTGGAAGTACAGAGTCTTAACCACTGGACCACCAGGGAAGTCCCTAAAAAGAATTTTTGATGACATATCACTATGTAACTTCTGGCATATTAACTTGGATAGAGTTCAAATAATTGAAGGACAATATTCTAACAAAACTTCCACTGTTATTTACTTAGTATGTGAATAAGATTTCTCAGCCTTTATATCTATGAAAACAAAAAAGTAAGAACAGAATTGATAGTGAATACTGTCTGATTCCAGAATTAAGTGCAACAGAATGAGCTAATTAAAGAAAAAGCATTAAGATAAAATGCATTGAGAGATGCATTTCCAATAAAATTTTACTTGTATAATAATTATTCATAAAAATTTACAATAAATTCAGGATAGTTTAATAATTGTAATGAAAACTCAATCCAGAAAAAATATAACACTTAGAGCCATATGAATATAATAAATTTTTACAAATTACTTGTAATTTGCATACATATTTTCATTGCTGAGTTATGATAGGGCAGTCAACAAAAAATTTTCCAAACAATATATTAAATTAGGATATAATTCTGCATGGGTATAGAATGGAAACTTAATTTCAAAGGAAAAAGGAAAAATGTTAAATTTTAGACTTACGAATTTCTTCAAGTATTTTTTTAAATGGGTAGAAAGTACCAAATCAGTTGGATAACTTTTAAAAGAACACCACAAAAGCTTTATTTCTAAATGTCACTATTTTCAGTAGGTCAAAACTTCTATCCTTTGCAATAATTTAAACTTACAATGAAAAATTTTAGACACAGTCAACTCCAAAAATGTGCAAGAGGGTATATGGTGTTTCAAAATTCTTTTAGGAGGTAAAACAAGTGAAAATGTTTGAGAATCGCTGTTCCTGATCAGATCTATTCTATTCAGAGAGTAAAATATCTTTCTAACGTTTTATCACTTTGTTAATACCAAACTATTTACTTATTTTGAACTTGATAGAAAATACAGTGTATCTTGTTTATCACAGAATGAGGCAGTTTATAAGATTACATAAATTAAAATATAAGAACTATATGAATAAAATAAAATCATGTCCATAGAAAACATATAAAGAGACATAAGGTCAAGACCAGAAGAATTTATAGTACTGATCCATGGGTCTGAGAGGGCCTCAAGGTTTTAAATCAGAGGAAACCAGAAGTGAGAAAGAAACCTGGTCAGTTATATAGTTCTCATTGTCCATGAGGAGAAAACCCATCAATTATCCCAGGGAAGCTAAGGTTTTCCTGGCACTTATTTCTTTAAGTTTGTTTTTGGAATGGCTTCATGTGAGGAACCCCTTTAGCAAGTGGTATTTAAGAAAAGAATTTTGTAAATATCTATTATGTTCACATACTACTGCAGAAAGGAAAGAATTTACTTACCTTGTGGATATTATAAGCATTTCTTCCTTTAGAGGAATACTGGTTGGTGTTAATAAAGAAACGATCAACAAGAACTTGAATTACAAAAGAGTGTACTTACTCTGCTTTCATTTTTAGCATTTCTTCAACCAATTTATTCTATAAGAAGATTAAAGAAAGAGAAAGAAAAAATGACTTAAGTTCTTAACATTGCTAAACAAAAGACTGTAAGTAATCAGTCCGCTCTCCCTAATGCTAATAAAACCAATTAAAGCAAATTCCTTTACAATACATGCATCTCAATGTTCACAATGGCACTATTTACAACAGCCAAGACATGGAAGCAACCTAAATGTCTATGAACAGATGAATGGATAAAGAAGATGTGGTACATATGGACAATGGAGTATTACTCAGCCATAAAAAAGAATGAAATAATGCCATTTGCAGTAACATGGATGGACCTAGAGATTATCATGTTAAGTGAAGTAAGTCAGAGAAATATCATATGGTATCACTTATAGGCAGAATCTAAAAATAGATACAAATGAGCTTATTTACGAAACAGAAACAGACTCACAGACATAGAAAACAAACTTACAGTTACCAAAGAGGAAAGAGGGAGAGGGATAAATTTGGAGTTTGGGATTAGCGGATACAAGCTACTATACGTAAAATAGATAAACAACAAGGTCCTACTGTATAGTACAGGGAACTATATTCAATATCCTCTAATAAAACATAATGGAAAAGAATATGAAAAAGAATACACATATAGGTATAACAATCATTTTGCTGTACATCAGAAACTAACACAATATTGTAAATCAACTATACCTCAATTAAAAAAAAAAAAGGGACATCCTTTTCCACAATCCCAGCTACACACACATAAAGGGGGTACCTATTTACAACCGTTCATGTATTGTGCCCTTTAAGGCCTCAAATAGGCACTCGATACTTGCTTCTAAATGGAGAATTCTGTGTGAGCAGTAGGCTTACTGTCTAGGCATGAAGACTAACTCACTCTTAATTCTCAGCTATAGCTAAATACTGATGGTAAATATCAAACTTAACAGGAATACAAAAAGACAAAATTTCAATAATAAAATGGTTTCTAAAATATATAACCATAAATGCTAACTATAAAAGCATTTTTCACACAAGAAAAAAACTATTATGTAAAAAAAAATCATACTTTAGCAAGTCTTTCTTTGATTTCTTCTTGTTCACTCTTCAGCTGCTGTGTGTCTGAATGATTCTGTTCACTGCGTTAGATTAGGAAGGGAGGATGGGAAAAGTGTCAAACATATTCAAGTACCGATTTTGTATCTATTACACGCAGCAATGCCAAAATGTGCAAAGAAGAGCTAATTCTATGGTGATTAGGTCAAGTTAGCACAGTCAATAAGCGTGATCAACACATGAAGATGAAATAAGGTATCTCCCCAGCATTCGGGATTCCTTCCATACAAAAGTGAGATGAGCAAAGCTGGGAAATCTAATTACAGGGTTTGGTTGAGAATAAAGTATTAACTTAGAGCGATACCATCTGAAGATCCTATGTGAACAAAATGGGGCTGAAAGGACAGTCCAGGTGCCTGGCATGAATGTGGTTGGCTGGGTCGGGATGGTGGGGGAAACACAGGACACACATGGGGGTGGGGAGGGCCCCTCACACTGTCCTGTCCTGTGGAGCCTCTGATGCCCCCTCTTTGCTTTGGATTTCAGGTCTGGGGCTGCTGTAGCCCTTTTGATTTATTATTTTTGGCCACGATACGCAGCGTGCGGAATCTTAGTTCCCCAACCAGGGATCAAACCCGTGCCCCCGGTCACCAGGGAATTCCCTGCATTGGATATCATAGTCAGCTGGAGATTTTCTGATGCCACTCGGGCTTCCCATACATGCTGACACCAAGAAGGGGATTCTCTGAGCACCAGACATAAATCCCGTCATGGAAAAGAAACACTCCTCTGTACAAAGAAAATTACATTCTGGACTATACATCAGTATCATGTGAATTTGATTAATGTGAGGCCATCTCTGTGAGCCTGACCAGGTTGGATAATAAATTGAGTTTCTGTGGGCAGCCCCTGGATCAGGAGACAACCCCCCTAGGAGAACCTGCCTGAAGGCCTCTGGCTTCTCTAGAAATCTCTCTCTCACTGGTGAGTAAAGGATCATTCCTTGAAGGAAAACAGAAGCTACATTAGTTTCTTCCACTTAATGAATCTGACAGCCTAGCTAAAAATGGTAGTGAGGAAAACACCCCAAAACATTAGGGCAGATGTGTTTTCTGTTGTCTAATCTGGGGGGGGTGGGTAACTTTTTCTGTCAAGAACCAGACATAGGTTTTGGGAGCCATAAGGTCTCCGGCACAGCTATGCAACTGGGCTGCTGTAATGCAAAGGCAGCCACTGTGATATTTATATGAAAGAACTGGACTGCTCCAATGAAACTTCAGTTACCAAACAGGCTGACCCCTGGGCTATAATTTTCTTCTATTCTAATCTTTCATGAAGAAGGTTCTGTATGGCTCCTCACAAATGGGACATAAGGTTATGAAATAAAGTATTTTAAATTGTGGTTTTATACATGATCTGGTAACGTTCTAAGTTCCATGCTCAAACTAACTCTTGATAAAAGGTACAATGCTTTTCTTTAATATGCCTGGACATGGGGGTGGAGCATATGGAAACTAGGTGAGCAGACTGTGGACTACCTGCATCAAAATCACCCAGAAGGGGAAGTGAAATCCCTACAAGAGGATGCTTAATAAAATGAGCACCTCCTATGCTCACTAAAACTTGAAAGGAACCATTTAGGGGAATTTCCTGGCAGTCCAGTTGTTAGGACTCTGAGCTTTCACTGCCGAGCGCTCAAGTTCAGTCCTTGGTCAGGGAACTAAGATCCCCCTGCACCCTGCAACCCAGCAAAGAAACATTTAGGAATAGGTTGTTAGCACAGCCACCATCACCAACCTCAAATATCCATTGTCTCACTTAGGTTTGGACAGTGCACGTCAGGGCTGCTTCTGGACAGGGATGGGGAGCAGCGGGAGTAGGAAGCGCCTGTTAAGATCTTCTGACAACAGCAGCAGAAGCAGACACCCCTAACCTGGGATGCTGAATTCACAAAGGGCTTCCATCCCCAATACAGACTCCCTTTGACAAACCTCAACTTCCTGCGTAGTCTCATAGACCACCCTCATCTCCATCCCTCACTCAGGGGTGGGATCATAAATCTACCGTGTCTACTTAACAGCCACCATCTATCGAGTGGCTCCCCTCTCCTAAGCACTGTAACGAGCACTTTACACACGTTATCTTTGGTCTTTAAAACACCTTGTATAAGAGGTGTCATCTCCCTCACTTTATTGCTAAGGAAACTGAGGCACTAAGAGGTTTAAAGATGTGTCCAAAGTCACACAACTTTCAAGTGTCAGAGACACGATATAACCTGGGTGCGGTTGCCCTTGACAAGACGCTGTGCCGTTATCAGATACAACTAGAAGACTGAGTTAAGGCCAAAACACACACCACACACACACACAAACACACACCCACACACACACATCCACATCCACACCCACACCCCCCCTACACACACACACAGAGACCTAACAGAACGCCCCCCTGTACAGCTTCTCCTAGGAACGTGCCCTTCACCAGAAGCCAAGAAGCAAAACCAAGAAAATTCTCCCTTTTTCTGCTGGCAGAACCTTGAGCCTTGTCTTGTTGACATATTTGCTCCCGACTCACCCCTTTCAAATACAAGTAGACAGTTTGGTTCAAGTATTTCACGTGTTTGAAATTCATTTCAATAGCTCTATAGCAATACAAAAGTTAACAGAGTGGGCAAGATGGTGATGACCTTATTTTCCCTCTCTGGTAAAACAACCCCCTCATCAGACCTCATTGAGAAGCAACCCCTGGAGCGGCTCCTGGATCAGCAAGAAGCATCACACATGCTGTGAAACCTATGCTGACCTCATTCACTCAACTATCCCCAGGCAGGCCAAGATTTAGCTCACAGACTGCTCGTGGCTCTTTCTCACCTGTTGTCCTTTTGTCTTTTAATATCATCCAGCTGACCTTGCAGGAGCCAGTTTTTCTCTCTTAACTGCTCGGCTTCCAGGCGTAGGTTTTCCATTTCACACAACTGCTCCTAATAACATCAAATCAGGTCTTTTCAGAAAACACCTTATAGTAGGCATTATTTTGCTCCCCAGGCCGTGATGAGACAGGTATTCCTCTTTTAAGCTCCCTCCACACACTGAACACTGCTCTGGGTATCACTGGAGAAAAAGTAGACTATGAGAAGCTCTCAGGGGCTCCGAATGTGATTAATTTTCATACCCCCATTGTCTTAAACATAGTCTCTTATCAATATCACATAATTTGGACTTCCCTGGCAGTCCAGCGGTTAAGACTCTGCATTTCCACTGCAGGGGGCACGGGTTCGATCCCTGGTTGGGGAACTAGGATCCCATATGCCAGGCAGCACGGCCAAAAAAACCCCAAACAAACCTTAATTCATTAAAATTCCTTTATGAGAAAAGATGAACAAAAGCATCTACTACTTTGGTAAATGTTCTATTTGATTCTATTTATTAGATTCTAATTTTTAAAAATTGATGTGCCACAGCCTCAAAATACTTAATTGGATTCTGACTTGAAAATCATGAGCATAACCACCCAGACGAAATAAATACTCGTCTGCAAGGAGTGAACTTTTTGATTTACTTCTGCTTATTTATTGTTTGATTTCTTTTAACCTGATCCAATTTCTTCTAAGTACCAAGATCATGCCACATTCCTGAGATAGCAGCATACTGAGAGCCGCCCTGAATAAAAAAGCCAGGAATGATCCCCTCTATGAGAAACAAAGCTTAAGAGTGATACTGTCTTCCTACACAGTAGGCTAATTTTGTTCCTAAACAAAAACTCACTGCAGAGCCATGAGGTCACAGACTATCTGCTATGGGGCATCGCATCCTCCCTACACGCCCTTCTGCGCCCACACTACACCTACCCAGGCGCTTCTCCACGCACTTCCCACCCCAACACCACCCTAAATATACTCTCCCACACACAAAAACCATACCCCCCAAGTACGGGGCGAAAAACACTAGAAGGAAGTTGAAAGAAATGGCAAACAAGAGAAACAGACAAAAGCAAATCTCTCTAACATATAAAGAATGCTTGTACCTCATTAAGAAAAAGTCCAACAACAGAAAAATGGGTGAAGGATATAGTTCATAGACACAAAAAACCAAAAGATGCTCAATCTGACTCCTAATAAGAAAAATACAAATTTAAAAATACAATGAGATGACGTGCTTCAGCTATTAAATTGGCAAAAATCTAAAAGTTGGACAGCACTGTCATGAGAGTAGTTAGTGCAGCCTGTATGATATGACACCATAGCATGAAAAACAAATACGTGCCTGGTTATAGGTGCTGCTGAAAAGTTCTCAGAAGATAAATAAGAAACTAGCTACACCTGAAGCCTACAGGGACAGCAAACTAGGCAGCTTGGAGTCAGGGGTGAGAGGAAGACTTTTCTCCATCTACCCTGGAGTTCTGTCCCTTTTGAATTTTGGATCCTCAGTCACCATGAAAGATACTGCTTATTTTGAAACATTAAATTCATTGAAAAAAATTACCCAGTTACCTTTATTCTGAGGATTTCAGCATTTTTGACTTCTCTGTCTTCATTTAGCTTTGTTATAAGGTGTTGCAAAGAAATCTTGGAGGCTCTCCCATCTTCTATCTCTTGTTCTTGAGTTTCCAGGAGTTTCGCCAAATGTGTTTGAAAGTGTGGTGGTGTTTTAGGGCTCTAAAATAAAATCAAATTTCATCCAGATACCTGATTGAGTGGTTATAAAGATTTCATTGTAAATATACTTGCCAAGCACGTAGAAAATACACAGGCTACGTATACAGCTCGCTATTCTAATTCTTGTCCAAGTAAAACAAATAAAACACTGGTACCTTTTTATCAAAAAAAGCAGAAAAGCTGTTAGTGAAAATCTTTTTCTGTAAAGACAAAGCTAGTCTTAGCAATTTCCAACTTGCATCGCTCACAAAGTTGCTTATTCCTCCTGAAATGCACTCTTTCTTATGTAAAGTACCTGGGGATACTTGGCAGCAGAATCCATCACATGCTCTAGTTGCCTCATTTTGAAGTTATATTCATTCTTCTTCTGTTCTACTTCCTCTTTCTTTTGGTTTAGCTGGGGAAATTGAACAGATATAAGATTATAAGTTAGAAAATAATACAGGTACATGGTCCGATTAGAACAGACAATCCTCCCAAGGCATGCAGAAATGGACTTCTTCCATTATTTTTCCAGGGCTTGATTGATAATTTGACATTTCTCTCACAAATTTATTTACACTTTAAAAGAAACTTCTTTTTTAAGTTTCACAAGTAATCAAAGGGTCATTTGAGGAAAGTTACAAAATATATTATAAAACTACACCAGCCAAAAAAGAGGACAAAAGTCAGCTATGGGACTTCCCTCGTGGCGCAATGGTTAAGAATCCGCCTGCCAATGCAGGGGACACGGGTTTGAGCCCTGGTCCAGGAATATCCCACGTGCCACGGAGCAACTAAGCCTGTGCACCACAACTACGAGGCTGTGCTCTAGAGCCTGCAAGCCACAACTATTGAGCCCGCATGCCCTAGAGCCCACGTGCCGCAACTACTCTGCCCATGTGCTTCAACTACTGAAGCCCAAGCGCTTAGAGCCTGTGCTCCGCAACGAAGAGTAGCCCCCACTCGCCGCAACTAGAGAAGCCCATGAGCAGCAACGAAGACCCAACACAGCCAAAAATAAAAATTTAAATTTAAAAAAAAACAAAGGCATAACCTTTGCCACAGTGGTTAGAACTTGCTGGCACGTGTCAAGGGCAGAGGGTGGGCAGGAAGACAGCCACCAAGTCTGAACACACAGAAGCAACCAGGTTGTTAAGAGTCGACAGCGCTGCTGCCCCACTACCTACTCGCCCTGCTAGCCCACCTTTCTGAATGTAGAGAATTAGCCGAGGCAGGGACCTCATGAGCTCAACCGCCACACAGTCCTGCTCCCCCAACCCCCAAAGCCCATCCTGAGCGACGATCACCCTACATCTCACCTCATGCTGAAGCTCCTGGATGAGGGCGTCCTTCCTGGTCAGCTCCTCCTGGGCCGACTGCAGAAGCCCCGAGTGCTTTTTCGAGGCCTCGGTGAGCATGTTCAGCTGCTCAGTGGCGTGAGCCAGGTCCTCACAGAGCATGTCCCTCTGTTAGGGGACAATCCCCACAGGGGAAGACTCTCTTTAATTGTGGTGCTCCAATATCGATTTGAAAATCATTACTATGTATGATTTTTAAAACGTTAAGAAAGTTTCAAGTGAGAATCTTTTTTTTTTTTTTTTGCTTGTATGCTAATCCATTCCAAGACAAACCAAGCAGTTAATACTTAAGTCATGAGGTCCAGAGACAAATACTACAGTAAATTCATATAAGTATCCCAGTTGAGGTCTAACTGCCCTCTGTTCCCCTCTCCCCTCAACCCCAGGTAATCTCTTACAGCTGATCTCTCCTTCCTTGGGAGGACTCCAGGCATGGGTCTCTAGTTTACCTGTTGTCTCACCAATAGATTCTAGTCCATTATACACGGGAAGGTAAACAGTTGTAAAGATGAGTACCCCTCAGCTAATTGGGGAGGGGCTGGCCAGTTCACCAGACTGTGATACAGTGTCATAGGCCATCAGATTTTCAGGGGAGTAGCTTGATGGAAAGTGGCAGAGAGAATTAGAAGTCCTATAGGTTGCATACATAATTCCTATGTACACAGTGTATGTAATCTCTACCAAATTAGAGCAGAATCTATTCCCCCTAACTTTCCAAATGTGCATGTATATGTGCACAGATATATATAATAGTGTACATTACATATACATTAAACATGCAGTATTATATATGTCATAGATACAATATGTGTATTGCACACATGTACCTGATAGATCACAAACATCTCCACATATACTTACTCTTTTATTATACCATTTTCATTGAGTGGGCTCTATTTCATCTTATGGATGCACCACCATTTAACCCTTCACTAAATATTTCAGTTGATTTGAATTTTTCACTATTATATGCATCTAATTCTCATATCTAGATTATTGTTGGGCTGTCCAAAAAGCCAACCACCTCAAGTCAGTCACACCCAACTGTTCCCCTTTATGAGGATGCTCCACAAACATTCACAGGTGCCAGGCTTCCCTCCCTAGCAAAGTCTTATACTAGTACTATCTTCTCCGGGAAGCTCTTTGGAATTCTCCAGGCATAACTGCTCCTCTCCCTCCCTTTTCTGTGCTCCCAAGTCATTTGCTACATCATAATACATCTATCTCTTAAGCTAGATTGCATGCCTCAAGGTAAGTAACTGTGTTTCAATCATTCTTCCATTCCCAAATGACAAACAGGTACAGGTTGTATAGCAGGTGGGTTCAATAAATATTTGTTGAATTTGTTTCATGGATAGCAAGAAAACTATTTCTAAAGCAGGTTCAGAGCAGTATACACAGTGGGTTACCATCTGTGTGAAAAAACTCAAGGTATATAGGATTAGCCAGAAATATCTCTGGAAGGATATACAAGAGGGAATGTATATTGCTTTATATATTTTGAATTTTGAACCACACGACAGTACTGCTTAATTTTTTAAAAGATACATTTACATCAACAACAAGATAATTAAAACTTATTTTAGCTAAAACACAAGAAGCAATTTTGTGGTTAACCAGCCCTTTCTTTGCTCCCTGCTGCTACCACTGCATCCAAGTAAATGCAGTTTCCACTCTGCTTCCTTTTCAGAAGAGGGTGAGTTACAGGAACTTAGCATGGTGTTAGCACAAATGAATGAAAATAAATCAACTAAACAAAATATAACAATCTTAGTATTATCTATCAGTTGCCTAACTACCTTAGGGAAAGTGGCTCAAATTATGACTTACTCCTTTTTAAAAGTCTTCTATTTATTCATTAATAACACACAGAAACATACTGACAAGTAATAAACCAAAAAGGGTGATGATGTGTTAACATCTACCTCTATGTCCTCGGAGAGTATTCTCAGTCTAAGGGATTCTTTCAGATCCAGAATGTCCACTTCCTGTCTCTTAATCAATGCTTTGCTCTCTTCTTTGTCAACCAAAGCAGAATTATATTTGCCCTACAGAAAAGAAAATGATGATACAAGATCTGTCTGCTTTATTATCAGTTTATTTTTAGATTATAATAACTGAAGAATGAGTCTGAGTTCCAAGGTGATGACCAGATCAACACAAATAAATTCAATAACCACTTGTTGAATGAAGGAGTGGAAGAGTTAATGGATGAATGGCAAGAAGAAGTGGAAAAGTCCCACAGGTATCAGTGAAAAAACATCTGGTTTTGTCATCTTTATCAGAAATCAGTGGAGTGCGGCAAGCTCCCTTTGGAGCACAGGAATGACGAACATTAACAAAAAACTACCTTGACCCAAGGGATGGAGGAAGCATTCACCATTTATATGCAGGAAGAGTAAGTAGTTACTTTAGGAAATGATGAAGTCCAATAATGGGGAAACAAACTCACTTTCTAAATCACTGATGTCTCTGAACTTAACTAAAATGTGCTATTTTTTTTCTTGAAGCAATTAAGGAACACCACATACCCTTAACCATCAGAGGCAGCAGCCAGTCTGTTTCTGATCTGATTTGGATCAGCAATTCCCAAATGTGCGCAGAGAGCACTGTTCCCAGGTCAGTGAGATCTGAGAAATGCTGCAGCCAACTCTGCCTTCCCGAGATGCACACAGCACACACGTCAGCATATTAAAGGCCCTGTGGGTTCTGCAGATACCCAAGCCTGCTGAGCTTTCACTACTACATATTTTCAAACGTGGGTGACCACAGAACCCTTTTTTTTGTGGGGCATTGGTTAACCACTTGAGTCTGTGAACTGTGCCTCCTGCTCAAATTTCATATCTTTTTGGCGACAGAACTTACATTGATGTCCTTCAGTTCTTGCCTCAGGGTGTCTATGGTTTCTGTTTTCTCAGAGACTGAGGTTCTTAGCTCCTGGATCTGGCTCATGAGGTCAGCTACAACTTCCTGACAAGGACAGAAACAATATCTTCATACCCAATGACAGCAAGGAGATCTTTTTTTAATGATAAATCATTTATCTTTCCAAATGACAATAGAAGTCAATTTTATTTTAGCAAAATACCATGTGTCACATTACATTATTAATATTACCAATTTATATTTTATTGGTTTTCTAATATTTTAGTTAATCATTTGCTTTGGTTTCATGAATGAATAAGAGCTAGACATATAAGGAATGTACACCTAATTTTATGTTCAGACATACATATTAATGTTCATTATTCTAGTTAAAGCCAACACCAGGGATTTGAGAATTTGTATCGTGGCACTCACAATCAATGAGAAAAGGTCGCACTGACGGCATCCTAGTTAAAGGGGGCAGGGATGTGTTTTAGAAACACTGCCATCAAGAGTGATAGAACAGTTTGGGTTGAAGTTATGAGGAAAATTAACTTAAAGACTTCATTCTCTAGCAACCTTGGAAGATGAGCAAGGCCTAAGTGCATACAGAAATGCTAGCTAACCCTGGGAGCAGGAGACTGGAATGTGAAGGCAGCGTTTATAAGGAATATGCAGGGGGCTATAGCCTCAACCTCTACCTACCTTGTCAGCATCTCTAGACTTCTCCAGAGAACTGATTACTTTTTCGGTAGCACACAAACTCTCTTCTAGTTTCTGTACTTTTGCCATCTATGGGGAAAAATCAATGTTTTTAGAAAAAGAATTAAATCACAAAGTTAACCACACACATGTATTTGAAAAAGCATAAAAGGAGTTGAAATCTGCTTTTCATATTAAACAGTGTATACTAAGGAGTAATATTTGAAAATAAAAAGTTGGGTTAAACGAGAATGATTTTGTGGTCTCTATCAGGAAACCACCAACAAATTATGATTATAGCCATCTGGGAGTTAGAAAAACAAGAGTTGAAAATAATACAACCAACCAAAAATTCCATCTTTTTATTATAAATTTTCAACATCTGAAAGCTGAAACAGTTTTTATAACAAATCTCTTTGGACATCAGGAATAAAAGTTATAAACCTCAAATTTCAGAGTGAGAGTATAGCACATTTTTACCTGCTGCTCACACTTGGCCATCTCCTTCTGTTTCTCCTGACGTACAGCTTCAAGAACTTCTAAGATTTCTCTGGAAAAGAAGAACTATCTTTTACTCATGACTCATTCAATGGAAACAGGAACTGAGTCCATTCGTACAGAAGAGATTCAATGCAATGCAACTGAACTTTATTAGACACATACTTGGTGTTAGGAATTGTATTCCAGTAGGATCAGACATTTGAACCAGTTTCTTCAACAGTTATTTAACAAAAACCCAGTTTTGTGCCAGGACAGTTTATTTTTCTCCAGAGTACTTAGGACTCTCTAACATAATATATACTACTTACTTATTACCCATCTCTCTGTGCTACAATGTGAACCTCAAAAGGACAGGGCTATTTTGTTCACTGTCTTACCTCTAAATGTCCTGGCATTTACCAGAACAGTGCCTGGCTTGCTGGATATCACTAAGCGTTTGAATGAGCGACTAAATGTTAACTGTCTTTCCCAATTAGATGGAGTCACCAGTATATAGCAGGGACTAGAAGAGAATCTGTCTCATGGTAAGAACTCTACAAGTATCTGCTGAATACACTAATACAAATTCTTCTTATTAGAGTAATAATCCTCCTGTTGGCTGGAACGAAGAGACTGAGAGAGATCACCAAGGAAAAGAATTTGGAGAGAGGAAAGAAAGACAATGGTGTTCATATAAGGGACCAGAAGAAAAAAAGAGCAGAGAAATCAAATAGTAGAGATAGAAATAAATCAGTCCCCACCTTTCAATAATAAATACTGTGATTTATTTACAGAAGGTCCCGAGTTCTGATCACCACCAACTGCTATTCATTTAAAAAGTACTGTAGCTAATTATTAAATGTTTTGAAAAATTAAGTTTCTCTACATAGCCATTTATACAAAAAAACCTGATATTCCTTTTGGAATGCTTAAAAAAAAAACTTAACAGGCTATTAGCAATTAAAAAAAAAAAGAAAACCCGCAAGTAAAGAATGTGGTAGTAAATGATATTTTAGTCAACTACGGAAAAGATAAATAGCACTCACTTAGAACTGTTTTCTTTATCTTCTTCAAATTGTAATAATAATTTGTTATTGCGTTCTTTCTCTGCCTCAAAAAGCTCCATCAAATTCTAAAAGACAATGTTATATTAGATTTTAAGGTGCAGTCAACAAACACATGGAGTACCTTCTACGTGGCAGGCACAATGGGCCAGTACAGAAGTTAGGAAGAGGTCAAACAGTCACACATCCAGAACAAGTTCATCAATAACCAATATCCTTCTTAACTTACATTCAGATCAGATTTCAGAGTCTCATTTTCTTTTTTGCAGTTTTGGAGGTTTTTTGAAAGTTGGTCAATTTCAAACTTCATTACTTCTTGTAAGTTGTCATAGGAATCCTGTAGGCAGGTTTTGCTCTCAAGAAGCTTTTCATTTTCTAATCTTTAACAGGAAAACATTTTTACAAATGTAAATATAGACATTAAATGTAGTTCTGCTAGTCAGATTTATCTGCAGTTCACTTTATCCCATCTACAGGCCATTTCCAACTTACAGAAGGCTAGACTGATGTAAAGCTCCTCACGGACTTCTGTGAAATGGTCATTATGATGTGATGCATGAATATTAGTGTGATGGGGATGGAAAAGACAGGTTGGGCATGTTAGCCTGCAGCCATTTACTTCTTCATTCTTTCTCCCATGATTTCAACCAGACATGCTTAATTGATTGGCAATTTTGGGTGATGAGACTCATTTAGGGGGTTCCAGACCTAACCCTCATGTAAACTAAAGACTGCCCATTGATTTAATTTTGCTGATAGCTGAACTCTATAGACTCAACACCTATTCTCCCGACTCTAGGAAGGTTTTTCAAGATGGCAAATATGGCTTTGATCTGAGCAAGAGAATAAACTCCTTTAGGATAGAACTATCTTTTAAGTCACATGATTATTACTTATTGCTTTTTAGGTTTTCACCCTCTTATTCTACTTAGCAACATACTGTAACATGCCCAAACAGAGTTCATCCAAAAACTAGTAAACATGACCTCTGGACCACCCAAAACAGATGTCCCAGCTTGTACACAGAGGCCTATGAGACCTGGATCTATCTGGCTTCACTAACTCCATGCAGAGCAGAAGTGGCAAATTACGAAGTAAGATAAATCAGTTGCTAAAGATAGATCTACAGACAATACATGGTAGGGAGGGAGAACATATGATTTACGATACAAACTGTATATATAAAGCAGGTAAAATAGTTCAAGAAATACACAGCGGTTGGGTGGTTTCACTTAGAGGTCTTAACCTTTGAGAGCCATGACAGTTTAAGCAACCCAGTAAGAGATATACTCAATGTACGTCACGTTGAGTGCAAAAAAATCACACAAAATTAGTTTACGACAGAGCCAAGATAAGATTTAGTGATTCGGATGTTAAAAACTAATACCAGAAAAAAAAAAAAAAAAAACTAATACCAGGTGTAAGAAAAAACAACAGTGCACCTGTGATGACAAATAGCCATTGACCAGCAGTCTTGGTGCTGGGGAAACGGTGCCGGGGAGTGCAGGCTGTGCTGACTTAGCACAGGCCCCTCTCTAAAGGATGGCTGCCATACAAGAATGTGGGCCCAGTGCCACCAACTTGTCGGATTTTTAAGAGGATGCTGAAATATGGATCTTTATTAGGAAGTTCTCAATTTAAAAAATTTTATGCTAAATTGTTTTCAAAAACCATACTGGGCAGGCCCAACAAAAACATGTCTATGGAGACGTGCAGACCTCAAGTTTTCTTCCTCTATTTTTAATTCCTTGTTGCATATTCAAAAAACACTCAAGGCTTACAGGTTTTAGTCTTTGCAATGTCTATAAAAACTAAATTCAAGGTTGTCTATTAGCAGCTTTTCTAGAGTAAGCAGTCACACTCATATCACACTCACGGTATCACAATCAAAATGTCCATTATTAAATTACTACCATAGACTTGGGAAATAGCATCAAAACCACAAGATGGTTTTAAGTTACGTTTTACAAAAGGTTGAAATTAGTGAGGAAAAAAAAACAAACAATTTACATCTTAGATTACTTTGTTTCAAGATTACCAGCACTTGACTAACTAGCCAGCCTCTGGAGTTACTGTGGACAAGGGTGGCAACTACAGATTTGGTCTACCTTGTACTGTCCGTTCTAGTAAGAGCACACCTTTCCCGCTGGAGAGGAAACAGACACATCACCTCTGTTGGGCCAACACTTGGCAAGTGATTGATCCAAAAGTAAGCAGATGACTCAAGCAAGAACAATACCAGTTTTCTCTGGGATTGATATACGGCAATGGGGAGAGAGAATTTCTTCACAGGGATTGTTATGCCAGGAGACAGAAGATGGAGCTGTCTGGGGCAATCTGTTCCCCATCACATAGAGCAAGGTCCTCAACAGTAGAAGAGAATAAGGGCAATACACAGAGGAAAGAAGAGCAGAGAGAAAGGGAGGGAGGGAGTGAAAGAGGAAGTGAGGGAGAGAAGCTGGGGGGGATGGGGGGGATGGGGATGCACACTGACAATATTGTTTGAGATTCAATCTAGTTTGTCCGTGAAACCAAAATCACCTCTGGGGCTTCCCAATGTCGTGAGCCAATAAACTACCTTTTTTTTTTTTTTTTTAAACGGGGGCACAATGCGGCTTGCAGGATTTTATTTCCCTGACCAGGGATCAAACCCAGGCCCTCGGCAGTGAAAGCACAGAGTCCTAACCACTGGACAGCCAGGGAATTTCCAATAAATTACCTCTTAGTTTTTTAAACTAGTTTGAGTTGGGTTTATAGCACTTGTACTTCAAGTAGTCCTGGGTTACAGGCCAATCAGGCAACTTGAAACAATAACAGAACAACTCTACCTGACATTATCTAGTTGAAGCTGTACATGCATGTGTCTTTCAGAAAGGCTGTTGAGTTCTTTCTCCTGACTCTCTCTGAATGAAATATATTCCAGTTTCACCGAAGACAGCTCCTTGTCTGCAGAATGAAGAACTACTCGCAGGTCATGTACCTCACTTTTCAAAACTAAAACAAACAAACAAACACATAATAACTCTTAACAGACTTTTCTTTACATGTATGTTTTACAAAGGAGGCAAATAAATTTGATAGGTACCCTTCACACAATCAGCAAAAACAAGTTGAAGAGACCATTTTAAGTGTAAAAATTTTGAACAACTAAATGGGAGGTATCTAGGAGCACTGAGATTTCTATTTTCTTCCTCTCCCTTGCTCATGGTTTTTGGTATATTTCTACCAAAAAAAAAAAAGTTAACACCTGTCCCTCACATGTAGGTCATTTGATTTTTCTACATTTCTCTTGCAGAATGTGCATCAAAACTCTTCGAATAAGAAAAAAAGACAAGAGATTTAACGTATTTTAAGTGACCTAATCTTACTTATTGAAAACCCTTGGAGATGCACCAGAACTTTCCAAAATAGGTTAAACACTCTGGTCTTCTAAGGAAACTCCAACTGGAATTAAAATTAGGTTACTTTTTAGATCAAAGAAAAGGAAACGGCTGTCTTTTTTGTCTTAGCTTTATCATAAGCTATTGCAAATACTCTGATGAAAGAAGAAACTGAAAAAACTGGGAATTAAATGATATTCCCACATCTATGAATATATACAAATATATTTTATGCTTTTTTGTCACTAGTAAAACATTCATCTTATGAATTCAAGACACTTCGTTTTCAAAGCAGTATTAAAACTTTAAGCAAACATTTGTATCATTTGTTTGAGAGCAGTCCTGGAAAAAATGACCCTTTATAATATATTGCTATTACTCATCTGGTCTACTTTAAAACAAACAAACAGAAACAACCAACCAAAAACACAGGGACAACATTTTATCCATATGAGTAAAAAGATACTGAGTTACAGTATTCAGATTAGGAAGCTTCCAGTGTTCAGACTCACAGTCATTCTTGGTCTGAGTGTCTTGAAGCTGCTTTTCAAGGACATTCAACTGAGAGAGATACCCTTGCTGCTGTTTGGTCCAATCAGTTCTTTCCGATGAGAAAAGCTTTGGGAAAGAGATAAATTTACTGGAAAAAAAATACTAGCATGTTAAGACACACTCCAAATCATCACCTTGTTTCTGTTTTTAAAATCTAGTCTTAAATTCAGACTAGGGATGTGTGTCTCATTATAGTAGGTGAAGTAACAAAATAGAGAATACAACTCAAATAAACCTTGACCAAGGCTTCATAAAGTCATTTCCTTCCTGGGATGCTCTTACTTTGAGGATCTGTTTCATATATTTTCTGAGGCAATGCTCACGGTCTCACCTCCTGCATTTGAGTAGAATGATGTTCCAGTTTGTCAATGTGCTGCTGAAGCTTTAGGTTTTTATGCTCTTCTTCATCCAACTTGACTTGAAGGGCACACATTTGTTCCTGCAACACAAGAACTTCAGTGGTCAAAAATTCTTTTAATGGACATCTTAAACATTCCATAATTTCTTCTGCATTAAAAATACAAAACTCAAAACCTCATATGGACAAAGGTATCAAAGGCCAGTTTGGAGCCAGAAAACCATTTCAAAAGACTACACTAACGATTTCTCATGTTTCAGAATTATACTTGTGGCCCATCAAAGTGGATAATTTCAAACACAAAGGAAAGAAGTAATAAAAATTAAAATCATAGATTAAATCGTAGAGCCATCTTGAGACTTCTAAGAAACTTTCTCAGGCCTATATGAAGTGACTTTCACCAGAAAGGCCTCCATACCCGTGGAAGGGCAAAATTTTGGAATTTGGGGTGACGTGGCTCCCTGTAAGTTTTACTAGACAGTACATAAACTTCTTAAAAGAAAAAATAAATCACTGAATTCTGAGATAAACAAACTTCACATGTTATTTCAAATATACCAAAAGCTGTCTAAAATTTGATCACAAGATTCTTTCAACTATTTAATCTTCTTTAGCAGATACAACACTGTGCCGTGTAAACCAGTTCTGGAACTAGAAGCTAGTAGCAAACTGGTCTTTTTACACACGAGAGAACCAAAGCTCAAGGAAAGTGGAAACTGACTTGCTAAATACTGCAAAGCAGATTAAAAGAACAAGAGCAGGCTGATTTCTAACACAGGGATTTTTACACACTCATCCTTAAAAATATACGATTTTAATACTAAACAGGTACCTGCACCATTCTGTGCTCTTCAGAAATGGCTTCAAAAGCTTGTTCACTAATCTCAGGTGGCAATGGCTCATTTAAGATATCCTTATCCAATCTGCTAGAATTCTGAGTGAGTGCAGAGCCAAAGCTCTCCAGTTCAGGGCTTAATTTTGGTACTGATCGAGACCAAAGTTGATAAGCCTTGGTTGGTGTCGTTATGATCTGCAGCAAAAAATTATTAGGAAAACAACATTAGCACACATGAAAATAGCATATTTATAATTGTGTGAACAGAGAGGATAAAATTAAAATTCTGTTCATCAAGAGAAAAGAAAAGGTATCCTTGGGACTTCCCTGGTGGTCCAGTGGCTAAGACTCCACGCTCCCAATGCATGGGGCCCAGGTTCAATCCCTGGTCAGAGAACTAGATCCCACATGCCACAACTAAGAGTTCACACGCCACAACTAAAGATCCCACATGCTGCAGCTAAGACCTGGAGCAGCCAAATAAGCAAATATTTAAGAAAAAAAAGAAAAGAAAATGTATCCTTGAGAGGCTGCATAGAAATGCCCTTGTGGAAACAAACCTATCAGTTCAAAGCAGTCTCAAGCAAAAATTGCTGTAAGATTTTTAAAAATGAAACTTGATAAGTCGACTCTAAACTGTATACAAAAAAAAAAGTGCGAGACGAAAAGACAACAAATTAGGAAGTGTATGGTCACTAAAACAATGCATTATTAGCATATGTATAATCAAACAGAACACTGGAAAATAAAAAGTCCAGAATTAGAATAATTTATATGTGGAAAGTTCAAATTAATGAGAAAAACATGGTCTATTTTATTATTTTTAAAAATATCTTTATTGGAGTATAATTGCTTTACAATGGTGTGTTAGTTTCTGCTTTATAACAAAGTGAATCAGCTGTACGTATACATATGTCCCCATATCTCCTCCTCTTGCGTCTCCCTCCCTCCCACCCTCCCTATCCCACCCCTCTAGGTGGTCACAAAGCACCAAGCTGATCTCCCTGTGCTATGCGGCTGCTTCCCACTAGCTATCTATTTTACATTTGGTAGCATATGTAAGTACACGCCACTCTCTCATTTCGTCCCAGCTTACCCTTCCCCCTCCCCGTGTCCTCAAGTCCATTCTCTATGTCTGCGTCTTTATTCCTGTCCTGCCCCTCCCTAGGTTCTTCAGAACCATTTTTTTTTTAGATTCCATATATAAAACATGGTCTATTTTTTTAAAAAGGTAAACCTGTATGTCATGCCATTTAAAAATAAAATAGCAGACACATTAAAAATCTCAATGTAAAAAGAAAATTATAAAAGTAGTAAAAGAGGCATCCGTGCCCGAGGCTCTGCGGGTCTGTGGCTGCAGAATGGGGCGGCGGAGTCCGAGGGGTGGGGCAGCTGCCGCCACGGCTGGGAGTCAGGACATGTTCGATGCCATCGTGATGGCGGATGAGAGGTTTCACAGGGAAGGGTATCAGGAAGGCTATGAATAAGGAAGTAGTTTGGGTATGACTGAAGGAAGACAGTATAACACGTTACACGGAGCTAAAGTCAGATCTGAGATCAAGTGCTACCAAGGTTTTGCTTTTGCTTGGAGATGTCTCCTGCACGGTTCCGCCATTGAGAAAGACAGCAAAAAGATGAAGGTCTTAGAATCGTTGATTGGAATGATTCACAAACTCCCTTATGATGACCCTACTTATGATAAACTTCACGAAGACTTAGACAAAATTAGAGGGAAATTTAAGCAGCCTTGTTCATTACTAAACGTTCAGCCTGACTTTAAAATTAGTGCAGAAAGTTCTGGACTTTCATTTTGAGGATGACAGAGTAACAAAGACAAAACATCAAGGAACAGATGTTTGTATGTTAAGTGTTTAAAAATGTGATTAAAGGCAAAACAATGATGAGGGATTCAGTGTTGCAGGGAGAGTTCCAGCTTGGCCGGTGCCTTCCCCTGAGGTCTGCCTGCATCGCCTCAGTGCCCCCCACGGGGCCCCTCCACACAAGCCCGTCCTTTGTTGGGCCCTGTCTGCTCTGCAGTCTGAACATGGCCCTGGCAGAGCCCTCGCGGGGCTGCTCTTCTCTGGTCCAGGGTCCAGGCCGCTGGCTCACGGGTTCTCGCCACCTGGCAGGCCTGGCTGGATCTAGATTCCGGTTGGCTCTGGATAGGATAAACCTCCCCTTTACCCCCCAGGCTTTGGTCAGCGCTCAGAGGGACAGTTTTAAAGAAAGTGAGAGCCACAGGGTTGGCACGAAGCAGGTTAATGGGAAGGAGTGATGGGTACTGTGACATTTATTTACCCTTGAGATGTGCCAGTGCTGTGACCTGCTTCTCCTGTTTTATTTAGTCCCTTCAGGAGCCCATGAGGTGGGCATTATTCCCATTTTATAGATGAGGAAACCAAGGCCCAACAGACTGCCTGGCCCAAGGGCAGCGGGTGGTAGAGCTGGGACTCCAACCCCGGCACCTGGCTCTCTCCCCCGTCTCCTGGTGCCCGCTCTGGACCATGTGGTCGCACCCACAGGCTCAGGGTCCTTGCCCGCAGGTCCCCGCTGTGCCCTGGGGAGCCCTGGAGCATCCCCTGTGGCCATGGACGTGGGTGTCTGGCTGAGAGGAGGAGAGGCCAGCCCTGTCCTCAGGGAGCCGGGACATGCTCTTCCTGTGTCCCCTGGTGGGTGGGGCTCTGCAGCATCAAAAATGGTCACCGTTCTATGTGCAGAAACTTTGGAGCCTTACTGCAGCCTTCCTTTTATTGTGAGTTCTTCTGTCTTCTGCCCAGACTTAAAAGGCATCGTCTGTATGCAGTGAGGTCCAGGCAGGCCAGTCCCCCCTGAGATGCGTGGCTCCCGGGCATTTCTCTGCACATGACGGCCCGTGTCCAGGCCCCTCGGGCACCCCGGCCTGAGGCCTCTCCCCACCCGCTTCTGGCCCAGGGAGCAGATCTGGAAGCCATGAGTGAGATTAGCACAGGGGTAGCTGTGAATCCGCTCCAGATTTTAAAATCATTCCAAAGCATCTGGGTAAACTGTGCTCCCCTGGAAGCTGCTGTGTGTGTGTGGGGGGGGTCCCTGCAGGGCCTGGGACGCTGACCCTCACCGTGTGCCAAGTAGGGAGAAACAGCTTCTAGATGTTGGAAGACAAGACTCTGGCTTTATCCTGCTCGGCTGTCTTACATGTGTCTCGCTGTTTGTTCCTGGCCTGCAGCCCCACCTCAGTTCTGCAGAGACCAGGGCTGGGTGCACGGCCTCAGATGTGCCATAGTCACAGACACCAGCAGCGCTTATCTCTGGCTGGTGGAATGGAGGGGCTTTTGTTGTCGTTTTCCTGGGTGGATTTTTGTGTTTCCTAAACTATCTGTTTGCATAATGTATTATTTTTATAATTAGAGAAAAAAATAAACAGCGTATTTTAAAGAAAAAAAATAAAATAAAAGTAGTAAAAGAAAGTAGAATATACTGATGCTCTTGAGATTGTCTAGGCCTTTAAAAACGTATTTAAAAAGTCACAAAGGGGGAACTTCCTGGCAGGCCAGTGGTCAGGACTTGGCACTTTCACTGCTGGGGCCCGGGTTCGATCTCTGGTCAGGGAACTAAGATCCAGCAAGCCACTCGGCACGGCCAAAAAAAGAAAGTTGTAAAGATAAAAGATCAATAAACCTGGCTATATCAAAATTTTCAAACTTCTGTATAACAAAAGTATCACATACAAAGATGAAAGACAAGGAACATGATGGCAGAATATACTGGCAGTATACATAACAAACAAAAGATTAACACATAAAACGCCTACAAATCACAAGATAAATAACTAGGAGGAAAGTAGGCACTTTTTCATAGGTCAAACATCTTTTCCTGTGTTCCAACCAATGGCAATGAACATAGGAAAAGATGTGGTCTGACCTCACTAGAAATGAGGGAAAGGAGAATTAAAACCATTTTCACCCATCAGACTGTCGAACAATGGCAGTTCTGGGGCCAGTGCTGTGGAAGGAGTGCTCCCAGGCTTCGTGGGAAGGAATGTGGTACAGCCACTTGGAGGGCACTTCAGCAGGATGCTGAAACGTCCTAAAACTACCACTTCTCCTTCATAAAACCCGCCCCGGAGAATGCTTGCACTGGAAACCACCTAAATAAGCCACGGAATTATTCCAAAGCACAGAAGCCTGGGTTTAAAATGAGGTAGAGTTCTAAGTACTAGTTCATGTGGAAAGACCCAAGGCATATTCCTGAGTTAACAAAAGCCCATTGCAGAATAACATATGTAGGATGATTCCATTTAGTTTTAAAAACAAAGTACGACAAAAGAAAAAAAAACTCTATGAAATAACTCCACATATCTTCTCAGACTATGTATATTTCCTGTACAAAATTGTTAAGAAAAAGGATTCCCAAATTGATGATAAATTACCCCTGGGGATGGGGATGGGGGATGAAGGACCAGATTAGACCCAGATTGGAAGTGGTACTCAAAAGGAACTTTAACCAAAACTTGTATACATATGTATACTTCCTTTAAACAAGGATAATGTATCCATAAAGTTCTCACATAATTAAAAATGAACGACAACAACAAGACCTGAATTGCTATGCTACTCTTGGCAAACCTTTTAATCCCCTTCATCCTGTTTGCTCAGCTATAAAAAGAAGTAGACTAGAATGCCACAGTGCTTCAAGCTCTATAATTCTATTGCTAAGGGGCTACAAACTCAAATTATGAAACATTTGGTGATATTCTGCAAGTATTTTAAAATAATTTCCTGCACAGATTTTAAAGGCTGCCTTTTTAAAAGAGCAATCTTAAAAATTCTACCTTTATAAGAAAAAATAGTATTTTTCTTGTATTTACTTGAAAATAGTATTTTCAAGTTAAATAATAGTATTTAACTTGATATATATAAAACATGATATATATCAAGTTAAATCATGATATATCCATAGAGTATATTCTTGTGCAGCTGCCAAAACAAAAAAGAAACAAAACAAAAAGGAGAGAGGGACTTCCCTGGTGGTGCAGTGGTTAAGAATCTGGCTGCCAATGCAGACGACACGGGTTCAAGCCCTGGTCCGGGAAGATCCCACATGCCGTGGAGCAACTAAGTCTGTGTGCCAGAACTATTGAGCCCACGTGCTGCAACTACTGAAGCCCACGCACCTAGAGCCCATGCTCCACAACAAGAGAAGCCACCACAATGAGAAGCCCGCGCACTGTAACAAAGAGTAGCCCCCGCTCGCCGCAACTAGAGAAAGCCTGTACACAGCAGCAAAGACCCAACGCAGCCAAAAAATAAATAAATAAGGAGAAGAAAGTTTGTTTTCTCCCTTTAGACATGGGACAAACTCTAAAATATCATTATGTTTAAACAAAAAATTGAGGTATAGAATGATGTGTATATGTATGCTACTGTTTGTGAAAAATTAAAAAAATATATGAAAAAGAAAGAAAAAACAAAAAAACTTCGTGACATTGTGTGCCTCCAAGGAGGGTCTTGGTTGGCTGAAAGGACAGCAGACAGAATGAGACTTGTCACTTTGTACCTTTAAAAATTCCAGTCATGGGACTTCCCTGGTGGTGCAGCGGTTAAGACTCTACGCTCCCAATGCAGGGGGCCTGAGTTCGATCCCTGGCCAGAGAATTAGATCCCACATCCATGCCGCAACTAAAAGTTTGCATGCCACAATTAAGGAGCCCATGTACTGCATCTAAGGAGCCGGCAAGCCGCAACTAAGGAGCTTGCCTGCTGCAACTAAGACCCAGTGCAACCAAATAAATAATATAAAAGAAAAAAATTCCGGGCTTCCCTGGTGGTGCAGTTGTTGAGAGTCTGCCTGCCGATGCAGGGGACACGGGTTCATGCTCCGGTCCGGGAAGATCCCACATGCTGTGGAGCAGCTAGGCCCGTGAGCCATGGCCGCTGAGCCTGTGCATCCAGAGCCTGTGCTCCGCAACGGGAGAGGCCACAACAGTGAGAGGCCCGCGTACCGCAAAGAAAAAAAAAAAAAAATCCAGTCATGTGATTACCTATTCAAACAAATAAAATTACTTTGAAAAGCAGTATCCTATTAAGTGATACAAAAAGCATCATTGATAAAGATAACCATTAGAGATAAACACCTATTATTTTTAAGATGTATAAAGAAAGGGGTTTTTTTAGCCTTCAGAGAATTTGGTCCAAAAGTTAAAATAACCAGGATGAGCAGCATCAGCTTCTTAACCTTTGCCTTCCTTATGTATTCCCCTTCCCTCCCCTCATTCTCAGATGCTCACAGTTTTCTTCATTCATGAGGGCTATGGTTATTTAGGGGAACCATCCCTTCTATTATCCCCCATGTTACCCTTGATCCTTTAGTGGTCTTTATCTTTAGGATTTCTATTCTTCCACTGCAAGCTTTGAGCACACAACACATTATAGCAACAATTGCCATATACTGAGAGCCATCAGGTGCCAGGCACTTTATTATCTTATTTAATGCTCGAAAAACCCTGTTATTAAGTTGGCCTCGTCTCCAATTCAGAGGCAATAAATGAGGCTCAGAAGTTAGGAAACCTGCCTAAGGTTACTGACAGATTAGAATTTGAACCCAGGTCTGATTCCAAATGTTGTAATCTTCCCTACACGACCCTGCCACTGGGGGTATACATCAGAACCCTAGGACTAGTATTACCCTGGGGTTAACTGTTGGCAAGGGATTCTATCTGTATCTGGAGATAATCTGTGCAGACTCTCCATTATTAACAAAATGAGACACCACTGACTTAAGGTTGAAGTATCGCTTCAGATTACCTACCTTAAGTGTTTCAGCATGAATTTTATTCAGCTGAGAAACTTCTTGCCGCTTGCAGGCTTTTGTTGCTTCCAAAAGGTTTTCAAGATTAAGGTTCGCTTTTTGCAAAGACTGAAGCTCTGATTCTAATTCCAGCTGCCTTTTCCTAATACATATTATAATATTGAGTGTTTCAGGTAATAAGTAATGTCATACATTTGTAGAGTACTTTACAGTTTATATTCTCACAAAACTTTATAGTTATCTCTTTAAATCAGAGATATTTTCAGATTATTACTGGGATTTTCCAATTGGGTAAAATACAGCTCAGAGATTGATGACAGTTTAAGGTATTCAACTAGGAAATGGTAGCGCTCCAATTCAAAAGCCCAAACAATCCACAGTGATTCCATACGTAATACGTTATTTTTAAAACAAACATTTCTATATATTTTAGAATAGGATTAATCTTAGTTATAATATGAATGTGGTTTATCTTTGTTTTCTTTTACAAAGAATATCAAGTGAGAATATTAACAGGAAAAATTTAATAAAAAATAAATAACTGCATAGAACTTGAATGTCAAAAAAAAAGAATATTAACAAACCTGTAATTTCTAAAAATCCTGATCTAATTCATAACAGTGGTGATTTAAATTTGCTGGCCAGATAAAGAATTTACAAGTAACTTTAACAGATGCTCATCTCAATAGGTATATCCCTTAAAACATCTGTATCATCTAGTTCATTGAATATATTATTAAAGACTAGAAGTTTATGTCAACTGTACCTCAATTTTTAAAAATGAGTAAAGAAAAAGAGCTAGATGCAAGCCCTTTTCCTTCATGTCAAAACAAGTTAGCTACTATATTAGAATATTTAAGGTAAATGCTCAATTAAATCATCAATGCTAAACACCAAAACAAACCAACACTAAAAGATCAGAAATAGTAAGCATGAATGTGTATTTATACTTTACCTAGTTAGTTCTTTGAATTCTTCATATTCTTGCTTTGAATTATTCAGCTCTGTCTGAACTTGCAGGAGTTGTGCTTTTAACTTCTCAGTGTTTGCTAACGAACATGGCTCTTTCGGAGCTTTAGGAGAGAATCTTTGCTGACCTGATAATAAGGAAACAACCTGGTCTTTGAAAGAGAAAAATAACAGAATACATATTCTAAGTTCTTTGCCAGGTATCAATTTTGAAGCACAAGGAGGAAAAAAGAGAAATCACTGGAAAGTGGACCCTAAAATACAAGAGCCTGTAACTCAAGAGGAGACGTAAGACACAACCCAGTGCATCAAAGAGTATCAGAAGTTGTTTCTGAGAAGCTGTGAAGCCACAGGATGATGGGGCATATTTAAGCCAACACCTTTTCCATTAAGTGAAAAGAGCAAACAATGACTGAAGTATAACACCCACCCTGCTGGACAGAGAAACATCACCAATTGAATCTTGCAGGAATTAGTGCCAACGGTCAATGAATTTTTAGCAAAAGAAACAAATAGCAATGGCAGCCAACTGAAAGAACTTGGTATCATCTACCAGGTAGAATATATTAATTTTCAGGGATTGCTTAAAAGGCTGATTTTGTTGAAAAGAGTGCCACTGAGTTTCAGTATGGGAAATAACATGTAAAAATGTTTAGAGAGGGACTTCCCTGGTGGTCCAGTGGTAAAGAATCAGCTTTCCAATGCAGGGGACGTGGGCTCGATCCCTGTCCAGGCAACTAAGATCTCACATGCCATGGGCAACTAAGCCCATGCACCACAACTATTGAGCTCGTGCACCTCAATGAGAGCCCGCCTGCCGCAAACTACAGAGAAGCCCACGTGCTCTGGAGCCCACGTGCCACAACTACAGGACCCATGAGCCCTGGAGTCTGTGCACCACAACTAGAGAGAGAAAACCTGCATGCCACAACTAGAGAGAAGACCATGTGCCACAGCTAGACAGAAACCCGAGCAGACTGCACACTGTAATGAAAAGATTCTGCATGCTTCAACAGAGATGCCTCAACAAAGAACCCATGTGCCGCAAGTAAGACCCGACGCAGCCAAAAAAAAAAAAGGAAAATAAATTAATAAAATAAATGTTTAAAAAAAAAAAAGAAAGATTGAAGTAAATACCCAAACTGCTTATTAAAAAAGAAATTGTTTAGAGAATGATGTATGTTTAGAAGATGGTGAGGTCCAGAAATTACCATTAGTATCTTTCAAAGATAGTAAGTTAAGGTACTACTGAGGGCAAAATGGCCAACAAAATACAGAGCATTGTAGGAAAAAATAGTTAATATAGAAAACCTGATTTTAACTTTGCATCTAAAATTGTGGTCTCTCTACAACCCATATTCTGTGAATTTTATTCTTTTGTTAATTCATAACAGAATGGAAGAAGGCTTGGAAAAGGAAATTTAAAAAGTATTTTTTTCCTTTATCATTGCAGTATAAAAAGATTAGAACGATCTCAATTTCAACCTAAAGAGAAACAAAGGCTGAAACAGAGTGTGATGAAAGACCATGAAGATATTCACTCTAAGAATGGAGCAAACATAGACTTTGTTACCAAATCCCAGAGCATTAACACCAATAGCTGCCACGCGTGTAAATCACATCAGTAACTAAACCACTTTTCAGAGAGTAACAGTAAACTTACAGAACTAATGTAGAGCAGAACGTACACTGGCAAGCATGACCCGCAACCATGACATCAGGACCAATCACTGTGCTGGCTGGACCGTGAGTCTGATCACTCTGACATCTCTCACACTGTACAGATGTTCGTCAGGTGAATAAATATCTCAACTCTACACTCATTCATGTTGTCATTAGTTAAGTACTTTTCATTTCAAATACTTAAAATAGGAAAACTCCATTTAATAAAAGTGTAAAGTAATATCTGAATCAATCTTTTATCTGTAAGACAGATATTCTGAGTATTCCTTTGCTAATGGGTATCTATTAGCCTTCATAAAGAATAAGTATGTATATAAGAAGTTTGTACACCAGGTCTAGAGGCTAAAATGAAAACCCTCAATGCAAGGCAATATCGATGCCCTTTTAAACAGTCCCCTCGCCCCTAGAAGGCATGTTTACAACTATCACGTCTTACTTTTGTCATTTTTCTCTGTGCCAGATACTTCAAAGAAAGCTTCTTCCAGGATTGCGATGGTCTGGGCATCCATTTCGTGGGCTCTTTTCACAGGCTGTGACAATCTCAGTCTTCTGTTCTCCTCCCTGAGGGAATGATTTTCCATAGCATATTTTGCAACTCTGGGGTGGTGCTCTACCTGTCACATGGAAGAATTAGAGACCTACGTATTTACAAACATGACCTTAGTGAACAAGTCTTTCTGAAAGCCAACAGCAAACACTGTGGACACCGCAGGCACTGCGGGGGTGGGGAGCACTTCAGCTTTTACCATCAGACTGAATACGTGCATATCCTACAACTCTGAACTCTACATTCGGGTCTGGAAACTCGAAACTTCCCTGTCTACCCCTGAAACGTTCACCCAGGCACCTGCGGTGATAAGCACAGAGTGCACATTGTGGCAGGCTCTTCCTGCAAAGTAGACGGCTTGAATTAACACACTGAAAAGAATTAGGAAACTCTCTACTGACCAGGGTGGAATGCCCCCCAAAGACACATTAAATGAAAAGGGCAAGGTACAGAAAAGTGCGTATGCTGTCTTCTGTGCACAAAAGGGATAAAAGTAAAAACATCTATCAATATTAGTTGGAAAATGCAGAAAAACTCTCAAAAGATATCCCCTCTGGTGAGAGATTATCCTGTTTTTTAATTACGCACCTGTGTCAACTATCCAGATTCTCAGGGAAAAGGAAAAACAACAACACTTCAAAGGGCTCAGCTGTGAAGAGACTACCGGCTCCGATAACCCCAGGTGCCCACTGGGAGGAAGTGTGCTTGGCCTGCTGGGGCTAACGGCCAGGGCAGTGACACCACCACCACATCCTCCCTTCTCCCTTCAGGTTTTACTAGTTTAGAAAATTGTGTGTGGGGGGGCACATTATGCAATCATACTGTCAGTTGAATTCATTTAAAACACTTTCTCGGGCTTCCCTGGTGGCGCAGTGGTTGAGAGTCCACCTGCCGATGCAGGGGACATGGGTTCGTGCCCCGGTCCGGGAAGATTCCACATGCCGCAGAGCGGCTGGGCCCGTGAGCCATGGCCGCTGAGCCTGCGCGTCCAGAGCCTGTGCTCCACAGTGGGAGAGGCCACAGCAGTGAGAGGCCCGCATACCGCAAGAAAACAAAACAAAACCAAAAAAAAACCACTTTCTCTTGTATTAAATTAGAAAAATTTACTGACCAACTTGGTGACTGATTCATACTTGCTTTGAACTTCTTTTAGTTTTACAGTTACTGCGAATGTCATGTACTCACTTGTTCTCGCAGAGTTTGAATCTCATCCCTCAATTCCGACAGCAAAAGATCCTGCTCCTCGGGCAGAAAACTTCCCCGGGATTCCTTGTGGAGCTTCTCTAGGCGCATTATTTGATCCTCTCGGAATTTCACGATCATTTTATTAGATTGAATAAATTTTTCTTTTTTGAGGGTGAGGTCTTCCAATTGGCTAACTTTTTCTACCAAAGACTTAAGAAATTCATAATTTGGTTAAACATAAAAAATAACTGGGCTTCCCTAAATTTTCACAAAACAAGCAATAAACACTAACTTCACATTTAATCTCAAAGGCAAAATTAGGTTTTTCAGTCTTCGTTGTATTTACTTGTGCCATTTATTTCACTCGGAAAAGCTCCTCATAGTGAAAGCCTAAAATATCTTGAATCCCCTTTTACTAATTCAGTTTCCTACCTTCTTTTCCTGTTCAGATTTCTTAAAAAATAACATAGCCTCTCGGAAATACTTCATGTAGTCAGTCTCGTCTTTGCCTGTAACGGGTCCAGTAAGAAAGAAAAGGAAAGAGGAAAAATGTTTTATCTCCCAAATTTTAAGAACAAGAAATGAGCTAAAATAGCCTTTGATGGACTGCTCTCAATTCGTCTTAAAGAATCAGACTCTCATCACCAGATCATGAATTTCAAATTAACCCAGTCTACAAATTACCTATTCTTTGAAGAAAAGTAAGTCTCTCATATCCAATTTAGTAAACATATAAAGATTACATATGACAGAATCTTGGAAGTGGATCTAAATGAAATTTACTAGTATCTCTTTTTAGCACTTATTAGGGATAAATTATTCAAAATTATTTCTACTCCCCCTTCCCACATCTCACAGAAATCAGTACCTGTGGTAACTGTGTCTGGTTACAAAGTACCATGTTCCTATGTAGGTGAAATAAACAGGAACAGACACTTGTGGGAAATCTGGGTAGCCTTACTGCGTTGTGTCTGTCACTGGAGGGCTCTCATACTAATACCCACACCTGGATTTCCTCAGGTTAGAGGACACCGCGCTCGTCGTACCTCCGGTCCGAAAGCTTTCTGGTAGTATCTGCCCTGCAGTAAGCTGGGCCAGCTGCTCTTTGAGCCTCTTCACTTCAGCTTGGAGCTGGGTCACATTTCCTTGCGTGTCTTCATTTACCACTGCCTGTTCAAGAATTTTTTTAAAAAGCATTAAAAGAATGCTGAGTCATACAGTCTCGTGTTTATATTTGTTTGTATGATTTGGACTGACGAAGACCAAACAAAACTGCACTTGCATCTCACAAACAGTCCAAAGGCCTCCAAAATCAGTGTGCTGCAGTGCGGAGAGAGCTTCCTTCCCCTCTGCCTTCACACCAAGAGCCAGAGACTCTTTCCCCTCCCCTCCCCAAGCCCCCACTTAGGTCTCTGCTCTGTTGACTAGCCCTGGGCCCTGCTGGGCTGGGTCACCTCTGGGATCAACGTATATTCATCTAACACTGGCTTCTTCCTGAGATAACCCCACCCCATGAAGAGCAAATACCTCCATGAGTGTCACCTCCCCCTGTCTTCACTCCCTAAAGAGGTGTAAGGAACTGCAGAGATGACCTGAGCTCCACTGGCTTGGAAGAAACCACCGTCTCCAGAAAAATCCAACCCTGTATTTCCTAACAGTCGCCTGGAAGGGAGAGTTGGTTTGACAACTCCATTTCTGTTTTATTATCAAACTAAAGGCTGTTTTAAAGAAATGTCTTATTTGAGATGACTTCTAAGAAGTTCAGAAAGTCTCACAAAACCTAGAGGGTGATAACAAGAGTCAAGAGCTGAGACCCAACCAAATCAAACACCCAATACTCCAGAGTGAGGGAGAAACCTCTGACAGCCCCAAGGTCCCCATGTTCCTGTCTGTAGCTGGGTCTGCCCACTGGGAAGGACTGTTCACCCTTAAACAAATTCCAGACATCCGAGCCACTTTCCCTTGGTAGGCTGCAGCAGAGGACTCACCATTGGCAGGGACTAGTATAAGGCTCCTGGTTTTGTTATTTCATGTGTTAAGAAGCCATTTCTAGTTATTTTTGATTCTTATGGACAGCCTCATTAAAAGGCATTCCTATACACTGTGACATCACTGTCACATCAGTGACATAATTCTAATTATCCCTGCAGTTCTCCACTCTCCAAAATCTTCTAGTAAGTCCCAAGAGATAGGGTCAGGAAGCTCTAATGATTTTCCTCCTCATATTACAAATATCCCACAGGGGGTTCATACTCCAATAAAATGAATGAATAACCAGACCTATACTCTTCTGCCTTACCCAAGGGAAGAGGCAACATGGACCTCTTTGCTTTTACCATGATAAGATCACCAGGGAGTCTATTTTGGGAGGTAACAATGACCACTTTCTCCTTTGAAAGAGAAAGGAAATTAATTTGCCAATTTATGCCCTTTGAGTCTTTTGTCTAGAACCAAAGAGCCCTCCAACCTCTCCAAAGCAAGTGGGGAACTCCTTGGTCTTTTGAGTCTGCACCAGAGGCTGGCGGAGCGCTGCTTGAACACAGCCATGCCCATATGTTTACATATCATCTACAGCTGCTTTCTCACTACAAAGGCAGAGCTGAATGGTTGGGACAGAGACCATATGGTCCAAGAAGCCGAAATTATTTACCTCTTGGGCCCTTTACAGGAAGTTTTCTGACCACTGGTGTACACAAGTATCAAGGAAACTTCTTGTATATAAAGAAAAATGAGAAATCCTTAGAGTTCCAGACAACTTGAAAGACAAAGTTGGTCAATAGCATCAAATTACATTCATAGCGGATCCTCCTGCTCCCAGCACCCAGCTCCTATAGCGTGGTTTAGGTAAATAAATTTAGTCTCCAGCCCAATTACAAAAGAAAAACTTTGCCTTCCCTTCAGAAAAAACTAGCCAAACAATAATGACCACAAGACCTATTCTAGTCTCAAATTACATGAGCGATATAGAAGGCTCGGAAAGATAAAATAGAAACCCTGCTTAGAGTTAGGCTTTCGCAACAGAGAAATACAATAACTAAAAGCTAATGTTAATATGAGGGCAATCACAAAAGTGAGATACTGCAAGCTTAAATATTCTTATAATTTACTTAAGCATACTCAATATTTTACCTTATTTTTAATCAGCTTGGCTCTTTGGGCAAAATTAAGCGTTGATAGGGTTTCCCCAAAACACCTAGATCCAGGATGAACATTTGCAATTATGGCTGTTTTGGCATTACCTCCAAGGGAATCCTGTTTAATGATATGAATGGTACAAATTTTCAGGGGAGAAACCACAAGATGTTTTTTAAGCAAAGAAAATGTATACTATTAGCACCAAGGCTGAGAGATTATCCGACTACCAACCATAGTGAGCATAACCAAAACAGGGGCCCAGGAACCCAATGATCTACTTTACCCGGAGTAAGAAGGTAAGTTTGGAGTCTCTGTAGCAAACGTGTCTCTGTTTTCCATTACCCACATCGACAAGCGCAGTAATCACCTGGCCCAGGCAGCTCAACGATCGGTTTATGTTACCTGCTTCCTAGGGCGTTTGGGAAAAAGAACAAAAAATTGAGGTGCACTGGTGTCTTTTTAGTATTTTGAATTAAAATATACCTAGCATATTACAAGAGAACATTCAGTCTAATTCTACAATGTAATGTATAATAAAACCCCTTTAAAAGACTGGTTTCAGGAGAAAAGAAAAATGTTTGGGTTAAACGTGTTACACTGGATTTTTACCGTAGGGAGCATATTTCGATAACTGGGTCTGCAGAAGTGGGAGAATAGAAAAAAGAGAGGAGGAATAGAAATTATTAAGCAAGATGTGATGAGTTCGGAGTTGCCACTATCTGTTACCATTCGGAAAGGTGGTTTAGGGTCACAGTTGACAGCCCTGTCTGTGGAGCTGGATTACCATTTGAATCTCAGCGACTCTTAGCCATGTGCCCCTGGAAAATTTCCTCCAGTTTCTTCAAAATAGAAAGGATAATAGGATCACTTCCCAGAGTTGTTGGGACGGTTAAATAGCTAATATATATAAAGCATTTAGAATGGGCCCAGCATATGTCCTATTTTGAACTTATGCTATTTTTCTTTGCTTCATGTCCCCATAGAAACACAAATGTGAGACAGACTGAAACTGCCTGAGAGCTCAAGCGGCTCAAACCCTCACTTTTAAGGCAAACAAGACCCTCTCCTCTACCATTTCTGACTCTTCTCCCCGCCCCGCCCTTATATATTCTAAACTGTAGAATCCACACACATTTTATTTATTTATTTATTTTGTCCGCAGGGCATGTGGGATCTTAGTTCCCTGACCAAGGATTGAACCTGTGTCCCTTGCATTGGAAGAGCGAAATCCTAACCACTGGACCGCCACACACATTTTATTGACAGTACATATTACCATACATATACATATAAACATTAGCAATACATATTAGCAAGAACTTCTGGTAATACCTTAGCCTAGAACGAGGTCCTTAACCCTTAACTCAAGAACTACTTTGCCATGCTTCCCCCAAGCAGGCCATGTCACACCCTTCTTCCTCTGACCCCTGCTACCACTCATAATATCACCCCTTTTGGCATGAATTCAAATACTCTTGCTACTGACACTTGTCATATCCCATGTATGTTTACTGTCCCTACCCCACAACAAAAGTTTCTATACCTTTTGGATGAAAGCAATTTCTTAACCCTTTGTAGCCCTCAAAACACTTAGCTTGGTATTGGTACTAATTAGTAATAATTCAGTCAAGAATTGAAGACCATAATTCCATTCTTACCTTCAATCTCATCCCTTCTGCATGGGTATCTTTTTGCCTTTCAGATCCTGCTAAATCCACCAGATTGAGAAGGGAGGTCCGTATGTTCACAGTTTCATGGCTTTTCTCCATTGACTCTATTGTAATTGTAAAGACTGCATGAGACCTAGAGGATTCTCTATTCATTGATGTTGATGCCACACGTCTGTTTCTCCACCCTCCAGACAACACCTAGGCAAAAGGAAAATACGTTATCACGACTTCCAAGTGGTCACAACAGCCACGAACATCAGTAGGAAATTTGCAAAGAGTGGTGAGAGACTATCTAATGAGGAATACACTCAAATTATTTTCCTTTCCCTTTCCTGTTTTGATTCTTCTCCATGTCATGAAAGAAAACAAGCAGGAAATCAGAAGGCATAGGATCTAGAATGGGTTTTGCCATTTCTCTATTTGTATTAACTCGATGCAAATTGCAAAATCTCTCTGAACCCTCTTCTTTACCGAGACTATGAGAAAGCTAGATAAAATAAGTCTTAAAATTACCTTCAAGCCCGAAGTTTTATTAGCTCTTTTGGTCTACAAAGTATTTGTTTTCCCTCCCTATTCCCTGTGGCAAGCAGATACATGAAGGTTCAGACTGCAGACTCTAGAACAGGATGAACATGAGTTCAACTCTTGGCTCCACTATCTACCAGTTGTGTGGTCTGGGGGCCAGTTGACCTTTTCAAGGCTCAGTCCCATATTTGTATAATGGGAATATGGGTACCTACCTCACAGGGCAGAACATCTCAAACTGTAATATGAATGCTAATCAGCTAGGATCTGGTTAAAATTCAGATTCTGACTCATTAGACGTGAGGTAGAGACTGAGATCCTGCATTTCTAACAACCTCCTATGTGACACCCACAGTCTGAGAACTACATTCTTAAGTGGCATGGTCATAATATGTATTGGAGAAAATGAAGAAATTAGTAGCTTATCTCAAAAAGTAGATAAAAAATTAAATGAAATAACGTATACAAAAGAAGTTAGCACAGGGCTTAGCACATACACTCAATAAATGGAGCTGTTATAACCCTCTATATTAACCAGCCATAGCATAAAAATGAAATTGTTTATATCTTTATTTTTTTGGTTAGTAGTTCATGCTTCCTTTTCACAACACTAAATACTGTATATTAAATAGTAGATAATGATACATTCATACAGCTGCAAAGAGAAAGAGAGAGAGATCCTCAAACATGGGACAAATTTCAAAATACTATTAGCTTAAAAAAGCAAGTGCAGGGCTTCCCTGGTGGTGCCGTGGTTAAGAATCCGCCTGCCAATGACGGGGACATGGATTCAAACCCTGGTCCGGGAAGATCCCACATGCCGCGGAGCAACTAAGCATGTGCACCACAACTACTGAGCCTGCGCTGTAGAGCCCGGGAGCCACAACTACTGAGCCCATGTGCAACAACTACTGAAGCCCACGTGCCTAGAGCCCGTGATCCGCCACAAGAGAAGCCACTGCAATGAGGAGGCTGTGCACCTCAACAAAGAGTAGCCCCTACTCGCCTCAATTAGAGAAAGCCCATGCACAGCAACGAAGACCCAACACAGCCAAAAATAAATAAATAAATTTATAAAAATAAAAATTTTTAAAAAGCAAGTGTAAAAGTGTAAAATATGCTATCATTTGTGCAATATAAGGTGAAAAAGCAAATACAAGTCTGCTTATTTAAATACTTATGCAAAGGCCAAATACAAACAAAAATCAAAAACAAAACACAAAACTATTTGGTGAATACTCATGGATTGGAAGACTCAATATTGTTAAGATATTAATTCTCCCCAAATTGATCGACAGATTCAACCCAATCCCACTCAAAAATCCCAGCAGTCTTTTCTGTAGAAACTAACAAACTAAATCTGAGTATATGAAAATGCAAAGGACTAAAGAATAACCAAACTAATTGTTAAGAAATTAGAGAACTTACTCTACCTGATCTCAAGACGTACTTCTCAGCAATAACAATACAGGCCTAACTCATTTTACTGTGCTTTGCAGATATTATGTTTGTTACAAATTGAAGGTTTGTGGCAACCCTGTGTCAAGCAAGGCTGACTCTCTTGTTAGGGGCTAATGTAGCTGGTGACTAAGTTGAAGCCAATGCTCATTTACCATTCTAAAATTCCTAGAGCCTTAAGAATTATGCTAAATCTACTCTGCCTATGCTCTATAACTGGAACAACAAAGCCTGGATGACAGCACATCTGTTTACAACATGGTTTACTGAATATTTTAAGGTCACTGTTGAGACCTATTGCTCAGAGAAAAAAATTCCTTTGAAAATAGTATTGCTCATTGACAATACACCTGGTCACCCAAGGGCTCTGGTGGAGATGTACAACAAGGTTAATGTTGTTTTCATGGCTGCTAATACGACATCCATTCTGCAGCCCATGGATCAAGGAGTCATTTTGACTTTCAAATCTTATTATCGAAGAAATATACTTCATAAGACTAAAGCTGCCATGGACAGTGATTCCTCTCATGGATCTGAGGAAAGTCAACTAAAACTTCCTAGAAAGGATTCACCACTCCAGATGCCATAAAGAACATTCACGACTCGTGACAAGAGGACAAAATATCAACATTAACAGGACTTTGGAAGAAGCTGATTCCAACCCTCACGGGTGATTTTGAGGGGTCCAAGACTTCAGTGGAGGGAATAACACAGATGTGGTAGGAATAGCAAGAGAAGTATTATTAGAAGTGGAGCCTGAAGATGTGACTGAACTGCTGCAATCTCCTGATAAAACAGATGAGAGGTTGCTTCTTATGGATGAGCAAAGAGAGTGGTTACTTGAAATGGAATCTACTCCTGGCGAAGATGCTGTGAAGATTGCTGAAAAGACAACAGAGGATTTAGAATATTATATAAACGTAGTTGATAAAGCGGGGCAAGGTTTGAGAGGACTGACTCCAATTTTGAAAGAAGTTCCACTATGGGTAAAATGGTACCAAACAGCTGCAGAGAAATCATTCATGACAGTAAGAGTCCCCTGATGCAGCAAACTTCATTGTTATCTTAAGAAATTGCAACATCCATTCCAACCTTCAGCAACCACCATCCCTATCCGTCAGCAGCCATCACCACTGAGGAAAGACCTTCCAGCAGCAAAAAGATTATGATTCACTAAAGGCTCAGAGGATGGTTAGCATTTTTTAACAATAAAATATTTTTAAATTAAGGTATATACATTGTTTTTATAGACATAATGCTATTGCACACTTAATAAACTATAGAAGAGCGCTTTTATATGCACTGAGAAACCAAAACATTCATGTGACTCACTTTATTGCAATATTTGCTTTATTGTGGGGGGGAGACCAAACCTATGATATCCTCAGGTTTGCCTAATATCGAGCAACAATATCAATATCAAGACAGTTGTGTATTGGTAACTGATTCAGACACATAGATCAATGAAACAAAATACAGTCAGATATAAACCCATACACGTACGGTCAATTGATTTTCTTTAAAGGTGCAAAGGCAACCAAATGAGAAAATTTTTTTTAAACAAATGGTGCTGCATACGGGATCAAAACCAAAAAGGCAACCCAAGAGTGAACTCTGATGTCAACTATGGGCTTGGGGTGATTACGATATGTCAAAGTAAGTTCATCAATTGAACCAGTTTAGTGGGGAATGTTTAAAATGGGGAAGGCTACCCATTTGGGGGAGCACGGGATATATGAGAAATCACTGTACATTCCCCTCACTTTTGCTGTTAACCTAAAATTGCTCATCTTAAAAAGAAGCAAGAGGGACTTCCCTGGTGGTCCAGTGGTGAAGACTCCACACTCCCAATGCATGGGGCCCAGGTTCGATCCCTGGTTGGGGAACTAGATCCCACATGCTGCAACTAAGGGTTCACATGCCGCAACTAAAGATCCTGCATACTGCAACTAAGACCCGACGCAGCCAAATAAATAAATAAATATTTTTTAAAAAGAAAGGAAGAAAGGGGAAAGAGCATTGAATAAAACAGAACACAAAACACTAAGAAAGATAGTAGAAACCAGTCCAACAATATCAACAATCATACTTATGTAAAGATAGGTAAGATGCTGTCAAAAAAAGAAATTTTTTTTTAAAGCAAGATATAACTACGTGGTTTTTCTTGTAGAAAAACTTAAAACATTAAAACACAGAGGACTGATGGGAAAACATATACCGGGCAAATAGCTAATCAAAAGAATGCTGAATGGTATGTCAATATCAGACAAAATAAATTTTTAAGGTAAAATATGTTAATAGAAAACTGTGCTAATAATAGAAAACTAGGGACTTCTCTGGTGGGGCAGTGGATAAGAATCCGACTGCTGGTTTCCCTGGTGGCGCAGTGGTTGGGGGTCCGCCTGCCGATGCGGGGGGTGCGGGTTCGTGCCCCGGTCCAGGATGGTCCCACATGCCGCGGAGTGTCTGGGCCCGTGAGCCATGGCCGCTGGGCCTGCGCGTCCAGAGCCTGTGCTCCGCAGCAGAAGAGGCCACAGCAGTGACAGGTCCGCGTACCGTAAAAAAAAAAAAAGAATCTGCCTGCCAATGCAGGGGACACGGGTTCAAGCCCTGGTCCGGGAAGATCCCACATGCCACGGAACAACTAAGCCCATGTGCCACAACTACTGAGCCTGCGCTCTAGAGCCTCCATGCCACAACTACTAAGCCCGTACACCTTGAGCCCATGCTCCACAACAAGCGAAGCCACTGCAATGAGAAGCCTGCGCACCACAACGAAGAGTAGCTTCCGTTCTCCACAACTAGAGAAAGCCCGCATAAAGCAATAAAGACCCAACACAGCAAAAAATAAAAATTAAAAAAAAAAATAGAAAACTGTGTTAATATAAATACAAAACTACGAATTCAAATCAAAGGAAGATATATTAATTCTACTACTTGCATATGCCCCTAATAAAAGTCTATCTCTATATGTACACATATATATTTACATATATAGACAAAAGTCAAGACAAAACCAACACTTTAGTTGGAGATTAATATATCTCAAGTATTGATAGATTATACAGACAAAAAAAAATTTGTAAAAATATAAAACCCTATATCCAAGGATGTACATTCTTCTCAAGCACACCCTTATAAAAGTTGGCCATTTTATTAATCTATAAATAAATTCTCAATAAATCTCAAAGACTAGGAATCACACAAGACCACATTCTCTGATCCCAATGCAATTAACAATCAACATGAAAAATAAATTTAAATTTCCCATAAATTGGGGAATTTAAAATCACATTTCTAAGTAAATCATGGGTCAAAAAAGAAATTATAATGGAATAATACTTAGATCTATATGACAGTTAAGATATTAAAACTTGTATAAACTTTGAGTAATATTAAGTAAATTTATAGCATTAAATACAAAAGAAAGGCCAAAATGAGCTAAGCATCGAGCTTAAGAAGTCGGAAGGAAAGTAGGATAAACCCAAAGAAAGTAAAAATAAAACATTAAAGAGTAAGGCCATATAAACCATCACAACTATTCAAAAAGAGAACAGAATTGTAGTTACAGCAAAGATTTTTAAAATGAGAATACTAGGAACAGCTTTATGCCAATATATTTGAAAACTCAGAGGAAACTAAAATTTTTCTAGGAACACGCAACCTATCAAGACTTCTGACCCAAAATGCCTGCATAGGTCTATTAAAGAATTTTTATTTGTTGTTAAAAATCTTCTTACCAAATAAATAAATAAATAAACAAATAATCAATGTAACTAAACACAAGGCCCAGATGTTTTGGGGATGAGTGCTACATGCTTTTTAAGAACAGGTCATTCTAATCACACATATTTCCAGAAAACACATAAAGGTGGTAATAAAGCAAGACAAGGAAAGTAGGAAAAAGGAAAAATACAAGTTTATCTCAATCTTAAGCCCTGATGAAAAATGATAAACAAAATACTGACAAACCTAATCTAATATTTTATCATGTTAACATGTTAATGAGAAAAACCACGTGATCATCTCAGTAGAGGTAGAAAGAGCATCTGACAAAATTTAACACACATCCTTGATTTTATAAGATAGTTAACAGGGTGGCTGATTATAAAAGCATTCTATTAAAAAACCTGCATTTATATACATAACAGACAACATGTAATTGTTTTTTTTTTTTTTTCAGTACCGCTGCGGCCTCTTCCGCCGCGGAGCACAGGCTCCGGACGCACAGGCCCAGCAGCCATGGCCCACGGGCCCAGCTGCTCCGCGGCATGTGGGATCCTCCCGGACCGGGGCACAAAGCTGCGTCTCTTGCATCGGCAGGCGGACTCTCAACCACTGGGCCACCAGGGAAGCCCGACAACATGTAATTTTAAAAAGAAGTTATCCCCCCCCACCAGAGCAATAAAAAATATAAGGTATATTAGAATAAAGGTAACCAAAAAAGGTAAGATTTTTATGGTGAAAATTATTGTAATGTAAGACATTAAAGACCCAATTAAATGAAGAGACATACCATGTTCATGTATGAACTCTATTGTAACTGGTCTCTAACTGCAATGCAATTCTAATCAAAATCTCAACATGTTTTGAATGTGCATATATACATACCCCGGATCACAAGTAAAACCTATCTCTTACTATGAGAGTCACAGTTTAAGATGTTTGAAAAAGATTTGCTGAAGATGGAAGAATAAATTAATGAAGGCTGATATATATATATATTTATTTATTTATAAATATTCATATAATGGATTACACAGCAGTGAAAAAAAGGCAACATAGATGAATTTCATGCACTGTGTTGACTTTAAAAAAGTTATAGAAGGCAATATACATAACTCTTTTTAAAACTCAAAAACAGGCAATACTAACATTTTAAGAAATACATACATATGTGATTTAAAAGTAGAAGAAAATGATGACATTCAGCACAGTGCTTATGTTTAGGGAGGAACCAGAGATATGAGATAGAAAGAAGCACACAGGTAGAATGATAATATTGGTGATATTTAACTTTAAATTGTCTAATGGAGTCCTGCAAGTTCATTTTAACATTATGCTTAGTAAGTTATATGCATGTGGCAATACTGTATATGCATCAAATATTACATACAAAAAAATTGTTTAAAATCAACTGGCCAGGTTAGAATCCATACAATGTGAATAGAGGAAGAAAGAGAAAATATGAACAGACCCAATCACAAGCAATGAAATTGAAACCGTGATTAAAAATCTTCCAAAAAACAAAAGTCCAGGACCAGATGGCATCACAGGCGAATTCTATCAAACATTTAGAGAAGAGCTAACACCCATCCTTCTCAAACTCTTCCAAAAAACTGCAGAGGAAGGAACACTCCCAAACTCATTCTATGAGGCCACCATCATCACCCTGATACCAAAAGCAGACAAAGATAGTACAAAAAAAGAAAATTACAGACCAATATCACTGATGAATATAGATGCAAAAATCCTCAACAAAATACTAGCAAAGAGAATCCAACAACACATTAAAAGAATCATAAACCATGATCAAGTGGGATTCATCCCAGAGATGCAAGGATTCTTCAATATATGCAAATCAATCAATGTGATACACCGTATTAACAAATTGAAGAATAAAAACCATATGATCATCTCAATAGATGCAGAAAAAGCTTTCAACAAACTTCAACACCCATTTATGATAAAAAACCCTCCAGAAAGTAGGCATAGAGGGAACTTACCTCAACATAATAAAGGCCATATATGAAAACCCCAGAGCAAACATCATTCTCAATGGTGAAAAACTGAAAGCATTTCCTCTAAGATCAGGAACACGACAAGGATGTCCACTCTCACCACTATTATTCAACATAGTTTTGGAAGTCCTAGCCACGGCAATCAGAGAAGAAAAAGAAATAAAAGGAATACAAATTGGAAAAGAAGTGAAACTGTCACTGCTTGCAGATGACATGATACTATACATAGAGAATCCTAAAGATGCCACCAGAAAACTACTAGAGCTAATCAATGAATTTGGTAAAGTTGCAGGATACAAAATTAATGCACAGAAATCTCCTGCATTCCTATACACTAATGGTGAAAAATCTGAAAGAGAAATTAAGGAAACACTTCCATTTACCATTGCAACAAAAAGAATAAAATACCTAGGAATAAACCTACCTAGGGAGACAAAAGACCTGTATGCAGAAAACTATAACACACTGATGAAAGAAATTAAAGATGGAGAGATATACCATGTTCTTGGATTGGAAGAATCAATACTGTGAAAATGACTATACTGCCCAAAGCAATCTACAGATTGAATGAAATCCCTACCAAATTACCAATGGTATTTTTTACAGAACTAGAACAAAAAATCTTAAAATCTGTATGGAGACACAAAAGACCCCGAAGAGCCAAAGCAGTCTTGAGGGAAAAAATTGGAGCTGGAGGAATCAGACTCCCTGACTTCAGATCATACTACAAAGCTAATCAAGACAATATGGTACTGGCACAAAAACAGAAATATAGATAAATGGAACAAGACAGAAAGCCCAGAGATAAACCCACACACCTATGGTCAACTCATCTATGACAAAAGAGGCAAGGATATACAATGGAGAAAAGACAGTCTCTTCAATAAGTGGTGCTGGGAAAACTGGACAGCTACATGTAAAAGAATGAAATTAGAACACTCCCTAATACCATACATAAAAAAAAACTCAAAATGGATTAGAGACCTAAATGTAAGACTGGACACTATAAAACTCTTAGAGGAAAATATAGGAAGAATGCTCTTTGACATAAATCACAGCAAGATCTTTTTTGATCCACCTCCTAGAGTAATGGAAATAAAAACAAAAATAAACAAATGGGACCTAATGAAACTTAAAAGCTTTTGCAAAGCAAAGGAAACTACAAGTAAGACGAAAAGAGAACCCTCAGAAAGGGAGAAAATATTTGCAAACGAATCAATGGACAAAGGATTAATCTCCAACATATATAAACAGCTCATGCAGCTCATTATTAAAAAAACAAACAACTCAATCCAAAAATGGGCAGAAGACCTAAATAGACATTTCTCCGAAGAAGACATACAGATGGCCAAGAAGTACATGAGAAGCTGCTCAACATCACTAATTATTAGAGAAATGCAAAACAAAACTACAATGAGTTATCACCTCATACCAGTTAGAATGGGCATCATCAGAAAATCTACAAACAACAAATGCTGGAGAGGGTGTGGAGAAAAGGGAACCCTATTGCACTGTTGGTGGGAATGTAAAGTGATACAGCCACTATGGAGAACAGTATGGAGGTTCCTTAAAAAACTAAAAATAGAATTACCATATGACCCAGCAATCCCACTACTGGGCATATACCCAGAGAAAACCATAATTCAAAAAGACACATGCACTCCAATGTTCATTGCAGCACTATCTACAATAGCCAGGTCATGGAAGCAACCTAAATGCCCATCGACAGACAATAGATAAAAAAGATGTGTCACGTTTATACAATGGAATATTACTCAGTCATAAAAAGGAATGAAATTGGGTCATTTGTAGAGACGTGGATCGATCTAGAGACTGTCATACAGGGTGAAGTCAGAAAGAGAAAAACAAATATTATATATTAACGCATATATGTGGAACCTAGAAAAATGGTACAGATGAACCAGTTTGCAGGGCAGAAATAGAGACACAAATGTAGAGAACAAACGTATGGACACCAAGGTGGGGGAAGTGGCGGGGTGTGTGTGTGTGTGTGTGGTGGTGTGACAAATTGGGAGATTGGGATTGACATATATACACTAATATGTATAAAATGGATAACTAATAAGAACCTGCTGTATAAAAAAATAAATTTAAAAAAATTCAAAAAAAAAAACGTGAATAGAATATTTTTCAAATTCCTGTCAAAAGGTTTCTTTGTCCTGAGCTGAATGGCAAAAAGAGGTTGCCTTTTGACACCTAACAAATAATAAACAAGGGTGGAAAACAGAGAGCAGAGCCAGCTGGTTTGAAGGGCAGAGATCCCAGGAGCTCTTCAAAAGGGCAACTCCAGGCTTCCCTGGTGGCGCAGTGGTTAAGAATCTGCCTGCCAATGCAGGGGACACAGGTTCGAGCCCTGGTCCGGGAAGATCCCACATGCCGCGGAGCAGCTAAGCCCATGCGCCACAGCTACTGAGCCTGTGTGCCACGACTACTGAGCCCGTGTGCCACAACTACTGAGCCAGCATGCCACAACTACTGAAGCCCGTGTGCCTAGAGCCCATGCTCCGCAACGAGAAGCCACCGCAATGAGAAGCCCGCGCACCGCAACAAAGAGTAGCCCTACTCGCCACAACTAGAGAAAGCCCGTGCGCAGCAACGAAGACCCAATACAGCCAAAATAAAATAAATAAAATAAATAAATAATAATAAAATAAAACTGTAACTCTATATCCTTTAAAGAAACCCTCCCCAAAAAAAGGGCAGCTCCCAGGAGGAACAACTAAAGGGATATGGTCACTAACAAACTGTCCCCCATTGACATGTAAGGTGGTTTTTAGGAGTCTATGACCAGAATGAACAACACCAAAATAACACAAAATCAGGGGTCAAACTTCTATTTTAACTAAGGGGAAATTTATAAAACAGTGTCATATCCTTCTTTCATTTCTTCTCATGAACATTCTGGTTATGGCTTCACAAAACATTTTTAGTAACTCAACTCTTTCTCTTTTTTTGAGATTAAGGTGCTCGTCACAGCATGCTATGTTGCCTACGAATCAAATTGCTCAAGGCAGGGTACCTGATAGGCTTCAGCAGCTGAGGTCACCACGTGCTCCACAGCACCAACAACGAAGACTCCCTTCTTAATATGCTCCCTTAAGTACAGTCCAGCCGATGCAGAGTCCAGGAGGTCATAGATCTGCTCGTTGTAGATTTCAATAAAGGAACACTTACAAAGAAAACTCTTTCCAGCTCCAGCCTGTAAAAGAGAAGCCTGGTGTAGCTATGTTCTTTTCATGAGTTCATCCTTACCTTTCATGAGCATTCATCTTTCACTCACTTCACAACATATAAAATTCCTACAACATTATCCTTTACACAATACAGGACACTTAAAAGTCAGGTTTAAAATACAGATTAGTAGTTTCAGCACATCAGTACACTTTAAAGTGGCATCGAACTGTGGTCCCAGGAGCCCTTAAAGTTCCCACCAGTGCCTCAGAACAAAGACAGGGAGGTGGCACTTGAGCATTCCAAATAGGCAATTCCATTTTTTGTTTAATTGAGGTATAATTGATATACAGCATTATACTAGTTTCAGGTGTATAACATAATGATTTGATATTTGTATATATTGCAAAATGATCACAATAAGTCTAGTTAACGTCCATCACCATACACAGTTACATAATTTTTTTCCCTTGTGATGAAAATAGCAATTCCATTTTCACCTGTCTTATATATGAATCAAGTGTTATATTCCTCAAACGACTGAAAACAATGTATTTTAAAAGTCTCTCTTTAAAAAAATAAACAAATAAAAGTTTTCTTTAAAAAGCCTCGCTATAGGATTTTTAACCACAGAAATGCACGTCACTAAACTTACTTCACTGGCACATAATATGTGTGTCTAACTGCAATGGTCAGGCATAGTTTCTGCAAAGGAGTAAGGGGTAAACCAATGCTATATATCAGACTCCTTGGCACATAGGTAATAGAACATAAAACACTAATGGCTCTTAAGCCTGGAATTCCCTAAGCTAAAGACGCACAACCAACAGAGTGACCCAATCTGGGAGCCAATGGAAAATGGAAGGCCACATCGCTAGGATGATGGAGCCACACCACGTGTGAAGCAAGGAGAGCATAGTCAGGTGGTAGCAGGTGCTGCAAAGGAGGTACAGATGGGCCCATTACTAGTGGCTGTCATGAAGATGTAGGGACAGCTGCAGTCAACTGTGAGCCTAGGCGCAGGTAGGTGATGGAGCTTAATGAATTTGTTTTCCTCAGTTAAGGTTTTCTTTACACTTTCTCTCTTGTAAAATCTGAGAGCCTAAGAAGCACTACATTCTTCTTTCTTTCAATGTGGGTTCATGGATGATGCATGTTTTATAGACTAAAAACTTTTAGAAAATAATAAACTCAGAATCCTTAATTTAATCTTAAGAATTGAAAGATTTTTTTTATGACTCTAGCCTAACCACACTGTAGACTCCCGGTGATGCCCCTCCATGTATCATGAGCTAATTATTGGTAGTTAGCTACTCAAAACTAGGTATTTCATAGAATCGCTTTATTTTTACAATAAGTTTTACCTTCTCTTTTTCACGTTCAATTAAGGAAAACAAATATTCAAAACTTCGTGGAATTACTCCTCTCAGGTTATGAGAAAAAGTATCAGATTCAGATGGTCCTAAAGAAAAATGTAAAAAAATATATATATAGCTGTTCATTTTTATTCTGTTAACAGGAGTCTTTCAAAACAGCAACACTGAAAGGCAATTCATATAGAAAAGACAAACTGTATAATCAGTTTCTTTCAGGCCCCAAACAAGATAAATCGTGGTCTGTAACAGATGGCATAATAGAACCTGCCTATCAATGGGACTGAAGAGAAGGGCCCACAACAGCCACTAAGCAATTTTTAAAAGTAGTTGTTGTTTGATAAATTAAAAGATCCATTTCAGTCCCAAGCTTGAAATTCTTCCTTCTGCAGGTACCAAAATTAGCAGAAATAACAAATAATTGTACTTTACTGTTGCATAAGACATTCTGTCTCCTAGGCTGATCTTTATACACTGGCTGTGGGGCCACAGGCTAATTACTTAAATCTCTTGGAGTTTTCAACCATAATATGGAAAGAATAATGGTAATAATTATCTCACAGGGTATAAAAATTAGCATTAGCTAGTATTTTGTTAATTGGGCAATAAAAGCCAAGCTGGTAAGAAAGATACTATAGGAATTCTTCACAAGATTTCTGTACAGACAGAAAACTGAAGAGCAATCCAATCTCTATTTTGTTAACGTTGGGGAAAAGGGGAGATGTGAGTGGATATGTAAACAGCAGGATTTTTTGGATACTAATTCAAGCTATAGCTATATCTGTCAGAAAAAAAACTATAAAGCTAGAAAAGATCCAAAAGTTACTATATGTATTAGTTAAACATGCCTTAGAGGGACTTCCCTGGTGGTGCAGTGGTTAAGAATCCACATGCCAATGCAGGGGACATGGGCTCAAGCCCTGGTCCGGGAAGCCCATATGCCAAGAAGCAACTAAGCCCATGTGCCACAACTACTGAAGCCCATGTGCATAGAGCCCATGCTCCACAACAAGAGAAGCCACCGAAATGAGAAGCCAGTGCACTACAACGAAGAGTTGCACACTGCTCGCCGCAACTAGAGAAAGCCCACACACAGCAATGAAGACCCAACACAGCCAAAAATCAATCAATCAATAAGTAAATTTATTTTAAAAATACATATATGCCTTAGAGACCAAAGGAACTAACAAATGCTGGCGTATGCTAGAAAGTTACAGAAAATAAATTTAAAAATATTATTGTCATCTCGGTGTGCTATACCTTAAAAAAAAAAAGAATAAAAAATATATAAAACAGGGCAGAGAAATGCAAGTAAATGAACACAGAGGACAGATAATATTAGAATATTATCTACAGACAGAAAACTCCGCGGCATGTGGGATCTTCCCGGACTGGGGCACGAACCCGTGTCCCCTGCATCGGCAGGCGGACTCTCAACCACTGCGCCACCAGGGAAGCCCAAGATAATTTTTAAATAAGAAAAAAGCTTGAGGGACTTCCCTGGTGTTGCAGTGGTTAAGAATCCACCTGCCAATGCAGGGGACACAGGTTCAAGCCCTGGTCTTGGAGGATTCCATATAACGCAGAGCAACTAAGCCCATGCGCCACAACTACTGAGCCTGTGTTCTAGAGCCCGCGAGCCACAACTATTGAGCCCACATGCCACAACTACTGAAGTCCGTGCACCTACAGCCCGTGCTCCACAGCAAAAGCCACAGCAATGAGAGGCCCGCGCACCACAACGAAGAGCAGCCCCCGCTCACTGCAACTAGAGAAAGCTTGCCCACAGCAAAGAAGACCCAATGCAGCCAAATATGAATAAATAAATTTATTTTAAAAAAAGAGATAAAAGCTTGAATGGGCATTTTACAGAGAGGCTATTCAAATGTCCAATAAATGTATAAAAGGTGCTTAGTAGTCAATGGACATCAAACAAGTGCAAATAAAAACATGAGATAGTACTATACATACTCCAGAACAACTAAAATTTTTAAAACGGACAATACCAAGTGTGGACATGGATGTGGAGCACTGGGAAATTCCACATCTATGCATCTCCATCATGACCTTTTTACTAAAGTTGAACATACATATACTATAACCCAGCAAGTCCATGCCCAGAAGTTTAAAGTTCAATAGATATGCACTATAAAAGACCCACACGAGAAAAAAATGTCCATAACAGTACTATTCATGTGCTCTAAAACTGTCTAGCAACAGCAGAATAGAAAATGTGGAACTCCTTTAAGATGGCAGTGTGGGAAGATGCAGAGTTAGCGTCTCCCCACAACTAGGGCACCTGCCAGCCGCTGGTGGGGGGCTCTGACCCCAAAGAGATGGGAGGAATCCCAGAGTGAACTGGTAGGATATAGGGGGACCAAGGGGGGAGGAGAAATGGAGGCCAGACAGGATCGGCTCCCCTGAGGCTGGGGAGATCAGGAGAGGGAGGTGGGAGGGACTCTATGGGAAGAGTGGGAGAGGAGCAGAGGGTGATCGCCTGGCCCACTGGTGTCGGGGAGGCTCCTGAGCTCCCAAGCCAGTTCCCCCCCACAAAGCCCCATCCAGGCCACATGGGTTCTGGGGGCACAGGAGGGCTGCTGGGGAGATCAGGAGTGGCAGGTGAGAGGGGCCACCGAGGAGGAGGGGGAGAGAAGCAGAGGGTGTTTCCCCCGCCCACTCGGGCCCAGGGAGCCTACTGAGCTCCCAGACCAGTTTCCTGCCCTCCAAGGCCCACCCCACATTGGTCCTGGGGGTATAGGAGGGAGGACAGGGAGATCAGGATTGGCAGGTAGGAGGGGCCCTTCCAGACCCCAGACCGGAGGAGCAGCAGAGGAGAGGAGGGCGTTTGCCCCACCCACTCAAGCCCAGGAAGCCTGCTGGGCTCCCAGGTGAGGTCCCCCACCCTCTGAGACCAGGGGTGGGGGGCATGCCTGGGCCCCTTCTGGTCCTTGAGCCTAAGCCCCACCCCCCCACAGCCCCCAGGGCCTTTTCCAGCCCTGTGGGTGCTGAGTATTGGCCCCACCCACCACCCAAACCTCACCCTTGCTTAGGCCCTGCTCTCCATAGCCAAGGCCTTCCCCCCCGCTCCTTTTTTTTTTCTTTTTTCTTCTCCCTCCTCCTCTTTTTTACTATTGTGGTACTGACGTACCTTCCAGTTGTTGATTCATCTGTATTTTTATTTTTACATTCTTTCTAATATATCTATTAGTTTCCTAGTCTAATTTTATTTTTTACTTTGTTATTGTTCTCTTTTCTTTGCCACCCCACACAGCTTGTGGGATCTTGATTTGTGAGCACAGGGTTGGGCGGAAGCTCCTGTGGTGGGAGCTCTGAATCTGAACCACTGGACTAATAGAGAACCTCAGACCCCAGGGAATATTCATCAGAGTGAGGTCTCACAGAGTTCCTCATCTCAGCACCAAGACCCAGCTCTACCCAAGAGCCTACAAACTCCAGTGTTGGAAGCCTCAGGCCAAACAACCAGTAAAACTGGAACACAATCCCACTCATTAAAAAAAAAAAAAAGACACAGCAAAAAAATATGTCACAGATGAAGGAGGAAGGTAAAAAAAACCTACAAGACCAAATAAATGAAGAGGAAATAGGCAAGCTATCTGAAAAAGAATTCAGAGTAATGATAGTAAAGATGATCCAGAATCTCGGATATAGAATGGAAGCATGGATTGAGAAAATACAAGAAATGTTTAACAAAGATCTAGGAGAACTAAAGAACAAACAAACAGAGACGAACAACACAATAAATGAAATGAAAAATACACTAGAAGGAATCAGTAACAGAATAACTGAGGCAAAAGAAGGAATAAGTGAGCTGGAAAACAAAATGGTGGAAATAACTGCCGAGGAGCAGAATACAGAAAAAAGAATGAAAAGAACTGAAGACAATCTCAGAGACCTCTGGGACAACACCAAATGCACCAACATTCGAATTATAGGGGTCCCAGAAAAAGAAGAGAAAAAGAAAGGGTCTGAGAAAATACTTGAAGAGATAATGGAAAACTTCCCTAACATGGGAAAGGAAATAGTCACCCAAGTCCAGGAAGCACAGAAAGTCCATACAGGATAAACCCTAGGAAAAACACACCAAAACACATATTAATCAAACTAACAAAAACTAAGTTCAAAGAAAAAATATTAAAAGCAGCAAGGGAAAAACAAAAATTAACATGCAAAGGAATCCCCATAAGGTTATCAGCTGATTTTTCAGCAGAAACTCTGCAGGCCAGAAGGGAGTGGCAGGATATACTTAAAGTGATGAAAGAGAAAAACCTACAACCAAGATTACTCTACCCAGCAAGGATCTCATTCAGATTCGATGGAGAAGTCAAAAGCATTTCAGACAAACAAAAACTAAGAGAATTCAGTACCACCAAACCAGCTTTACAACAAATGCTAAAGAAACTTCTCTAAGTGGGAGACACAAGAGAAGAAAAAGACACACAAAAACAAACCCAACTAACACACCATTGTAAAGCAATTATATTCCAGTAAAGATGTTAAAAACAAACAAACCCAAAACAATTAAGAAAATGGTAATAGAAACATACCTATCGATAATAACCTTGAATGTAAATGGATTAAATGCCCCAACCAAAAGACACAGACTGGCTGAATGGATACAAAAACAAGACCCATATATATGCTGTCTACAAGAGACCCACTTCAGACCTAGGGACACATACAGACTGAAAGTGAAGGGATGGAAAAAGATATTCCATGCAAACGGAAATCATAAGAAAGTTGGAGTGCAATACTCGTATCAGATAAAATAGAGTTTAAAATAAAGACTGTTACAAGAGATAAGGAGGGACACTACATAATGATCAAAGGATCAATCCAAGAAGAAGATATAACAATTGAAAATGTTTATGCACCCAGCAGAGGAGCACCTCAATACATAAGGCAAATGCTAACAACCATGAAAGGAGAAATTGACAGTAACACAATAATAGTAGGAGACTTTCTAACACCTCACTTACACCAATGGACAGATCATCCAAACAGAAAATAAATAAGGAAACATAAGCTTTAAATGACACAATAGACTAGATAGATCTAATTGATATTTATAGAACATTCCACCCAAAAGTGGCAGAATACACTTTCTTCTCAGGTATACATGAAACATTCTCCAGGACAGATCACATGTTGGGTCACAAATCAAGCCTCAAAAAATTTAAGAAAATTGAAATCATATCAAGCATTTTTTCTGACCACAACGCTCTGAGACTGGAAATCAATTATAGGAAAAAAAGTGTAAAAAACACTGGAGGCTAAACACTGTGCTACTAAATAACCAAGAGATCACTGAAGAAATTAAAAAATACATAGAAACAAATGACAATGAAAACACGATGACCCAAAACCTATGGGTTGCAGCAAAAGCAGTTCTAAGAGGGAAGTTTACAGCAATTCAATCTCACCTCAAGAAACAAGAAAAATCTCAAATAAACAATATAACCCTACACTTAAAACAACTAGAGAAAGAAGAACAAAGAAAACCCGAAGTCAGTAGAAGGAAAGAAATCATAAAGATCAGAGCAGAAATAAATGAAATAGAAACGAAGAAAACAATAGCAAAAATCAATAAAACTAAAAGCTGGTTCTTCGAGAAGATAAACAAAATTGATAAATCCTTAGTCAGACTCATCAAGAAAAAAAGGGAGGGCTTCCCTGGTGGCGCAGTGGTTGAAAGTCTGCTTGCCAATGCAGGGGACACGGGTTCGTGCCCCAGGCTGGGAAGATCCCACATGCTGCGAAGCGGCTGGGCCTGTGAGCCATGGCCGCTGAGCCTGTGCGTCCGGAGCCTGTGCTCCGCAGCAGGAAAGGCCACACAGTGAGAGGCCTGCGTACTGAAAAAAAAAAAAAAAAGAAAGAAAAAAAGGGTGAGGACGTAAATCAATAAAATTGGAAATGAAAAGGGAGAAATCACAACTGACACTGCAGAAATATAAAGGATGATAAGAGACTACTGCAACAACCATATGCCAAAAAAATGGACAACCACGAAGAAATGGACAAATTCTTGGAAAGGTACAATTTTCTAAGACTGAACCAGGAAGAATTAGGAAATATAAGCAGTCCTATCACAAGTAATGATATTGAAACCAGAATTTAAAATCTTCCAACAAACAAAAGTCCAGGACCAGATGGCTTCACAAGTGAATTCTATCAAACATTTAGAGAAGAGCTAACACCAATCCTTCTCAAACTCTTCCAAAAAATTGCAGAGGGAGGAACACTCCCAAATTCATTCTACGAAGCCACCATCACCCTGATACCAAAACCAGAAAAAGATATCACAAAAAAAGAAAATTATAGACCAGTATCACTGATGAACATAGATGCAAAAATCCTCAACAAAATCCTAGCAAACAGAATCCAACAGCACATTAAAAGGATCATACACCATGATCAAGTGGGGTTTATCCCAGTGATGCAAGGATTCTTCAATATACGCAAATCAATCAATGTGATACACCATATTAACAAACTGAAGAATAAAAACCATATGATCATCTCAATAGATGCAGAAAAAGCTTTTGACAAAATTCAACACCCATTTATGACAAAAATTCTCCAGAAAACGGGCATAGAGGGAACTCACCTCATCATAATAAAGGCCATATATGACAAACCCACAGCAAGCATCATGCTCAGTGGTGAAAAACTGGAAGCATGTGCACTAAGATCAGGAACAAGACAAGGATGTCCACTCTCACCACTCATACTCAACATAGTTTTGGAAGTCCTAGCCACAGCAATGAGAGAAGAAAAAGAAATAAAAGGAATACAAATTGGAAAAGAAGAAGTAAAACTGTCACTGTTTGCAGAAGACATGATACTATACATAGAAAATCCTAAAGATGCCACCAGAAAACTACTAGAACTAATCAATGAATTTGGTAAGGTTGCAAGATACAAAATTAATGCACAGAAATCTCTGGCATTCCTATACACCAACAACGAAAAATCAGAAAGAGAAATTAAGGAAACACTCCCATTTATCACTGCAACAAAAAGAATAAAATACCTAGGAATAAACCTGCCTAAGGAGGCGAAAGACTTGTACTCAGAAAACTATAAAACACTGATGAAAGAAATCAAAGATGACATAAACAGATGGAGAAATATACCATGTTCTTGGATTGGAAGAATCAATATTGTGAAAATGACTATACTATCGAAAGCAATCTACAGATTCAATGCAATCCCTATCAAATTACCAATGGCATTTTTCACAGAATTAGAAAAAAAAAATCTTACAATTCATATGGAAACACAAAAGACACCGAATAGCCAAAGCAATCCTGAGAAAGAAAAATGGAGTTGGAGGAATCAGGCTCCCTGCCTTCAAACTATACCACAAAGCTACAGTAATCAAGAGAGTATGGTACTGGCACAAAAACAGAAATATAGCTCAGTGGTACAGGACAGAATGCCCAGAGATAAACCCACACACATATAGGCACCTAATTTAAGACAAAGGAGGCAAGAACATACAATGGAGAAAAGACGGCCTCTTCAACAAGTGATGCTGGGAAAACTGGACAGCTACATGTAAAAGAATGAAATTAGAACACTACCTAACATCATATACAAAAATAAATTCCAAATGGATTAAAAACTTAAACGTAAGACCAGACACTATAAAACTTTTAAAGGAAAACATAGGAAAAACACACTTTGACATAAACCACAGCAAGGTCTTTTTTGATCCACCTCCAAGAGTAACAGAAATAAAAACAAAAATAAACAAATGGGACTTAAACTTAAAAGCTTTTGCACAGCAAAGGAAACTATAAACAAGACAAAAAGACAGTGCTCAGAATGGGAGATAATATTTGCAAATGAAACAACAGACAAAGGATTAATCTCCAAAATATACAAACAGCTTATGGAACTCAATACGAAAAAAACAAACAATCCAGTTAAAAAATGGGCAGAAGACGTAAATAGACATTTCACCAAGGAAGACATACACATGGTCAAGAGGCACATGAAAAGATGCTCAACATCACTAATTATTAGAAAAATGTAAATCAAAACTACAATGAGGTATCACTTCATGCCGGTCAGAATGGCCATTATCAAAAAAGCTGGAAACAATAATTGCTGGAAAGGGTGTGGAGAAAAGGGAACCCTCCTGCACTGTTGGTGGGAACGTAAAGTGATACAACCACTATGGAAAACAGTATGGAGGTTCCTCAAAAAACTAAGAATAGAATTACCATATGACCCAACAATCCTACTACTGGGCATACACCCTGAGAAAACCATAATTCAAAAAGACACATGCACCCCAATGCTCATTGCAGCACTATTTACAATAGCCAGGACATGGAACCAACCTAAATGTCCATTGACAGATGAATGGATAAAGAAGATGTGGCACATATATACAATGCAATATTACTCAGCCATAAAAACAAACGAAACTGAGTTATTTGTAGTGAGGTGGATGGACCTAGAGTCTGTCACACAGAGTGATGTAAGTCAGAAAGAGAAAAACAAATACCATATGCTAACAAATATATATGGAATCTAAAAAAAAAAAAAATGGTACTCATGAACCTAGTTGCAGGGCAGAAATAAAGAGATAGACATAGAGAATGGACTTGATGACATGTGGTGGGAGGGTGAAGTTGGGCAAAGTGACAGTAGCGTCAACATATATACACTACCGAATGTAAAACAGTTGGCTGGTGGGAAGCAGCAGCATAGCACAGGGAGATCGGCTCGGTGCTTTGCGATGACCTAGAGGGGTGGGATAGGGACAATGGGAGGGAGGTTCAAGAGGGAGGAGATACGGGGATATATGTATGCATATGGCTGATTCGCTTTGCCGTGCAACAGAAACTAACACAGTATTGTGAAGCAATTATCTCCAATAAAGATCTATTAAAAAAATAATAGAAAATGTGTTATATTCATACAATAATCTATTATACAGTAATGGAAATAAACTACTACTACATGCCATAACATTAGTGAATCTGACAAACCTCAGGCTGAGAGAAAGAAGCCACACATAAAAGAGTAAATACAGTAAAATTTCATTTGTAGAAGTGAAAAACAAGCGAAACTAGTGATGACAGAAGTCAGAGTAATACATATGTGAGGGGACAGCAGTGGGAGTAGTTACTGACTAGGAATCTTGGTCTGGGTAGTGGTTATACAGGTACATAACATATAAAAACTCATTAAACCCACTTCAAAAATTGTTCATTGAGCACATACTCTGTGCTAAGCATTGAGCTGGGAACACAGCTAAAAACACAGACTTTGCTATAATGGAAGTCGCAATCTGACAGAAGCTTGGGAAATAACCTTAATTTTATGAGGTCAACATCATATACCAGAAAGTATTCCTTTCCAAAAAATATACTAAGTTCTGTCATCACAAAAAGAGTAGACTAAGCCAGTAAATGTTAATCTCTAATTTACTTACCCATCATAGTAAATGTTTTCCCTGAACCAGTCTGTCCACTGTAAAAAAGAATGTTTCATACATTATTTTCACACATGAAATTTAGAAGACTACCCTATTTTAATATGGTCTACTAGTATATAAATTTTCCCCACAAAGAACTGTCTTTCGTTTTTAAAATTATATCAGGTAAAAAGTGAATGATACATGTTCTTTCTCTCCTATTCTACCACTAAGACTTAACCACTCTTAACTGTCTAATAAATGCTTCTGGATTATACAGACATGGCCATCAGAGTTTTCATTTAATTTTTATTTACAAAATTGGAATGATGCTATTCATACTTCTCTGCAACCTGTTTTTTTCCCTTAATTTTTATCTCACACATCTTTCTATGCTGGTAAATAGAGATCTGCCTCTTTATTTTTAATGGCTACATAGTATTCCATGGATGTATCATAATTTATTTAATCAGAACCAACTAGAAATTTTTTTCCAATTTATTCTATTCTAAATAATGCATCAATTCTCTTCCTAAATTCTCCCTTTAAAAGATACTAAGATGTCTTCATTTAAAAATAAAGCAATTAAAAACATCCTTATGCTATAGGCTTCATTTTTTTTTGTATAGTGTCATATCTCCTCAGGTACACCAAGAAACAGGAGAAACAAAAAACTAAAGTTAAAATTTAGGGACTTCCCTGGTGGTCCAGTGGGTAAGACTCCATGCTCCCAATGCAGGGGGCCCAGGTTTGATCCCTGGTCAGGGAACTAGATCCTGCATGCATTCCACAACTAAAAGTCCACATGCCGCAACTAAAGATCCCACGTGCTGCAACTAAGACCTGGTGCAGCCAAAATAAATATAAATAAATATTAAAAGAATAAAAACAAAATAAAAATTTATGTTGAAGATAGATGTCAGTTAGGATGTTAAATGTGGTTACATTGGACTCATGGCACAAATATAAAATTTTGAGTTTACTTTTTGGTTCAATGCCCCAAGAGCTAGAAAACAGTATAATCTAGTTGGTTACCTCTTTCTTTCGGAAGTAGGGGGAAAAAAGTTCTTCAGTTAACTCAGAATAAGAAATGGATACTGTTGAGCGTCCTACTTGAAGGTGAAGGGGACACTATTAACAATAACTCTAGAATTGAGACTGTCTAAGGTAAACCAGAAGGTATGCTCAACCAACCTATAAACCAATGCTCACTTCTCTCCATATGTTTCTCATTTCTGCCCTTGACTACCAAAAGCAATTTTCAAATTAAATATTATAATTAGTATGCTTAAGGATCTTCAAAGAAAACAGTTCTGAAGATATATAATCTCTGGTAACTGTGGCTCTTATTTCAAATTGATTTTTGAGCTCTACCACTCAAAATATTCTGTGGAAAAAAAAATCTTTTTTTTTCTTGAGAAGACATGAGAAAATGGTTATCTGCTTCATGGGTCAAGAGAGAATATTTAGTTCTGCTGAACACAACTGAAAAGTAAGCATGAAAGGCAAAGGCAAATTTTCAAGGAAGAATTTGTGCACAAGATGAATCCAAGCTTTAAACTTCTTATTTTTTATTTTCTTGTATTTTGAGCCAATTACAGATGAACCAAGGGCGAACACACAAAAAAAGCATCAGCTGCTCAAAATTAATTACATAATTCACTACATCCTATTAAAAACCTCTGGTCCTAAATAAAATTAGGAAGTCTATTGCTAGAAGAAAAGGAAAAAATAATTGTACTACAAATTATATTCCTATTTATGAAATAAATCTGAAATGATTCACCTTGTAAAAAAAACTGACCTTCTAGAACTGCCAAGGTTGTCAGCTTACATTCCAACATTAAACGTAGAGCAGTATTTTAAGGCTGCCAGCATTTAGAAATTCAGAATCATCATGCACTTTTTTTTTTTTTTTTTGGGCTGCGCTGTGAGCCTTGCAGAATCTCAGTTCCCCGACCAGGGATTGAACCCAGGCCCTCGGCAGTGAAAGCACCAAGTCCTAACCACTGGACCACGAGGGAATTGCCATCATCATGCACTTTCAATATATATTTGGAAGACAGATTGACAGTTTCTTATACTATATGACCCAGCAATGTATTCCTACATATTTACTCAAGTGATTTGGAAACTTATGTTCACACAAAACCCAATATTTGAATGTTTGTAGCAACTTTATTCATAATTGCTAAAAACTGGAAGCAACCAAGATATCCTTTAACAGGGGAGTGAATAAAAAAACGGTGGTAAATCCACACAGTAAAATACTACTCGGCAAAAAAAAAAGGAAAGAAAGAAAAAGCAAAAGCTACTGATGCATGCAACAACATAGACAAATCCTAAATGAAAAAAGCCAGAACCAAAAGGCTACCTATTGTATGATTCCAATCATATGACACTCTGGGAAAGGCAAAGCTATAGGAATGGAAAATTTATTAGTGTATCCAGAGGTTGCGGGGGGGCGGGGGGCGGGGTGGGGGGGGAGTGGCTGACTATGAATGGGACAAACAGGAGGAACTTTGAAGGTGGAGAAACTGTTCTCTTCAATAGGTGTGCTAAATGCTTGGGGGGTCTCTGCATTTGTCAAAACACTATGCAACTGTACATCACAAAGGGTGAACTTTAAAGCATGCAAACTAAATAAACAAACAAAACACATCAACTAGGATGTCAGAGACCCCAGGATGGAATGTATCTAATTGAATTACAAGTTCATGACATACTGCACTGAAAGGTGTAGGTGGAAAAGGGGCTGGCCCAAGTAAGTTTACAAAATGAGGTTCTGACTAGAAATTGTAGGACTTAAGGAAAAAAAAAAAGGATCTGTACATAAACACTGCATGCAGTAAATCTGTTCTTCACAGGGATACAGGCTAACAATTCTGAAACTGCTTTACATGTGTACTGGGGACGAACAAATAAATAAACGGATGGTAGCAGTGGGAGCCCGGGTTTCTCACTGTCAGCAAGGGAAGTTACAGATAAACAAGAAAGGAAGGCTAGAATGAACCCATGTGGATTCTAAACCCCTGGATTAGAGTCAGAGACATCAGTATGAACTCAAGTTTACCTTACTGTATATAGAAATGGATAGAAACAGAAACAATTATAGATATGTTTGTATACATGACTTAGTATACATACATATATTACCTAGCTCTGTCTGCTGAAAAGCCCTAGAAGCAATGACACTCCAGTAGCAACAAACACACCGAGTGCCTTAGTTTCTAAACACCATTCGCCAACAAAAGGAACCAGGGCTCCTTGCCAAAATGGCTGATTCTAGGTCTCAGACAGGGAAAATATGAGCCAGGAGCGTACTGTAGTATCATAAAGGAAGTGCTCAAAAAAAAAAAGGATGTGACATGTCAAAGGGACACAGAAACCAACCCCAAAAAGCTCCCAATGGCCAAGCTAGAACAATGTAAGCAACAAGATAAACATAATGTAGCATTAGATTATAACCCAAAGTATGATATAAATATATGTAAGTCCATACCATACAAATGAATTAATTAATTAATGGGGGCAAAAAAACAAATCTTCCTTACAGAAGAATCCCAGATAACCTCCAGGAGGTAGAGTTTAATCCCTTCCACCTTGCTTACACAGGTGGGGCCAATCAGATTACATGAGTCCTTAAAATTAAAGAACGTGCCCACCTCAGTCAGAGAGCAACATAACTAAGGAAGAGCAAGAGTTGCATGTCATTGGCTTGGACGATGGAGAAAGGGGGCTGTAAGCCAAATAATGTAGATGGCCTCTAGAAGTCGGAAAACAGATTCTCCTCTAGAGCTTTCAGAAAGGAACACAGCCCTGCTGACACCTTTATTTTAGCTCAGAGACTGGCGTCAAACTCCTGACTTACAAAACTGTAAGACAATAAATTTGTGTTGTTTCAAGCCACTAAGTATGTGGTCATTTGTTACAGAAGCCATAGGAAACAAACAGAAGCACTTACTATTGTACCCTTGTATAAGGAAACAGTGAACAACTTACTATGCAAAGATGGTACCATTATAGCCACTCATGCAAGACTCCACAATGCCTTTGGCCACAGTTGAGAACACAGACTCCTATAAATGTTAAGCACCAAATATGTTAACATTTCACAAAAATGAAAACATTTTTCCTAAACTACATTCTAAAATATAATAAAATTTGTGTGCAAATTTTCATTTGCAATAACATGAAAATTATATCTACTATAGGAAAAAGGCTAAAATAGCTAAGATGATAAAACTGTAAACATAATTATGTCCATTAATCTCCTATGCAATTATAGATTTAAACCTCACATCTAGAGTTTATATAGAATTTTGCATACTGCACGCAATATTATACTGGTATTAGCATAAAATACATAGCTCTATATGTTCTTCAGTACTTTTCCCACAAGCTTATACTAAATTATCAATATCTGATTTTTATTTTCATTTTTCTATATAAATAGATGCAGCCTTATCAACAATGCAAGAATTCGTAGATCTGCATTGTCTAGTATAGAAGCCATGAGCCACATATGGCTACAGAGCACCTGAAATGTGGCTAGTCCAACTTGAGATGTGTTGTAAGTATAAAACATACACCAGTTTTGGAAGACTGAACATGAAAAAAAAAAAGAATGGAAAAATATCTCATTAATAACTTGCTTTATGTTCCTTACATGTTGAAATGGTATTTTAGATATACTGGGTTAAATAAGATACAGAATTAAAACTAATTTTACCTGTTTCTTTTTTACTTTTTAAAAATGTGGCTACTAGGGAAATCCCTACTGGTCCAGTGGTTAGGACTCTGCGCTCTCACTGCTGAGGGCCTGGGGTCAATCCCTGGTTGGGGAACTAAGATCCTGCAAGCAGCACAGCACGACCAAAGATGTGGCTACTAGAAAATGTTAAATTATATATATGCCTCACTTTCTATTTCCATTGTCCAGCCATGCCCTAGATGAAAAAAGATCTAAAGACCTACACGTCTCACCAAAAACATCCATGTGTATGAGGGAATAATCAAGATGTGTGATGTCCAATGCAGCAGCCATTAGCCATATGTGGCTATTACTTACATTAATTAAAATTAAATAAAAATTAAAAGTCAGGTCCTCAGATGCACTAGTCATATTTCAAGTGCTCAACAGCCACATGTGGCTAGGGCATCTGAGAAATTAATCTGAAAAGGTGAATTTGAAATTTTAATTAATCTTAATTAAACTTAAATAGCCATGTGTATCTAGAGGCTAATGTAATGGACAGCACATTTACAGAACATTTCCATCACTGCAGAAAGTTCTATTGAATAGTGCTAGCTAGATTTTAACTAAATTGTCCTTAATTAGAAAAAGTTATTGACACCATAGCAATCTTGTTTTTTTTGGCCATGCCTTGTGGCATGTGGAATCTTAGTTCCTCAAGCAGGGATCAAACCCGTGCCCCCCTGCATTGGAAGCGCGGAGTCTTAACCACTGGACCGCCAAGGGAGTCCCAACACCATAGTAATCTTAAATCAATCACTCTCTGCTATGGATTGAATGTCTCCCCAAAATTCATATGTTGAAACACTAATCCCCAATGTGATGGTATTTGGAGATGGGGCCTTTGGGAGGTAATTAGTCATGAGAGTGGAGCCCTCAGGATAGCAGTACAGGCACATCTCGGAGATATTGTGGGTTCGTTTCCAGATGAGCTCAATAAAGTGAATATAGCAATAAAGCAAGTCACATGAATTTTTTGGTTTATCAGTGCATATAAAAGTTATATTTGTACTATACTGTAGTCTAGTAAGTGTGCAATAGCATTATTTCTAAGAAAACAATGTACATGTCTTAATTTAAAAATACTTTATTGCTAAAAAATGCCAAAACAATTACAACAGTAACATCAAAGATTACTGATCACAGATCACCATAATAATAACAAAAAAGAACAAAATATTTCAAGAAATATTGACCAAAATGTGACTCAGAGACATGAAGTGAACAGTGCTGTTGGAAAAATGCTGGTAATGGAGTTGTTCAACGCAGAGCTGCCACAAACCTTCAATTGTAAATAAACACAGTATCTAAAAAGTGCAATAAAGTGAGGTATGCCTGTAGTGCCCTTATAAGAAGAGACACAGAGAATTCTCTCTCTCCACCGTGTGAGGACACAGTGGAAGACAGCTGTCTACAAGCCAGGAAGTGAGTCCTCACCAGACGCTGGATCTCTTGCACTTGATCTTGGATTCCCAACCTCCAGAACTGTGAGAAATAAATGCTTGTTGTTTAAACCACCCAGTCTATGATATTTGTGTAATGGCAGCCAGAACTAAGACACTCTTCTTGGGCTTCCCTGGTGGTGCAGTGGTTGAGAGTCCACCTGCTGATGCAGGGGACACGGGTTTGTGCCCGGGTCCGGGAAGATCCCAAATGCCGCAGAGCGGCTGGGCCCGTGAGCCATGGCGCGTCAGAGCCTGCGCGTCAGAACCTGTGCTCCGCAACGGGAGAGGCCACAACAGTGAGAGGCCCGGGTACCGCAAAAAAAAAAAAAAAAAAAAGACATTCTTCTTAAACTAGGCAGTTCAACTTTACTTATCAATCATCCAAGTGGCTCTGAAAAGTACACCTTCACCAACCTCCATCACAGGTTGGAGAGGGAAAATAAAGCAGGCTTGTCATTCTAGTACAAAGTCTGATGAAGGAAGAAAAATATTTAATAATATTAAATTTTAAATATTTATGGACTGTTTGAGCTTCCTTATCTGAGATCTGTCAAACTAAAGAGACCAGAAGTGAAATCCTCCCAAATAACAGAATCTTATATGTTCCAAATGAGAAGTTTAGTTCCCCAAATCATCATTACCTGAGTGGTGTCCATTTCTGCCACATGATCAAATATGAAGGTTTTGGGCTCAGGGTTGGAGTGCAGCCGGACAGTCGTAGAGGACAGCACAGATAGGCATAAGTTTTGCTCTCCATCAGCTGATCCAGAACCCTCTGTAGGTGGGCGAACTCGCACAAAAACTTTGATAGCATCGCCTTCATTACTAAAGACAAAAAAATATAGCAGCTAAGTTTACTGGAGAAAAAGGATCTAAGCCTCATATTGCCTCTAGTGTTTCTAGTCTGAGTTTCCCCAATGAAGTACGAGATCTACCCATTTACATTTACCTTTTATCAAGAGTCTCCCATAACCCACACCCTTTACTGATTTGCTTCACATCAGCCAACTTCAAAAGCCTTTACTTGAAATCATCTGAAAGGCAGCTCTAAGCTCTGCTTGTCTCTGACTTCCTTTTTAATAGCAATAATAAAGTAAGTCATCCCAAGGGAGAATTATGTTACTGATTCCATCTTTTAGCCTGGAAGGTGAGGGGACGGGCTGGGGAGGAGATGTGATTTTTCCATATTTCCAGGTAGCCGAGGACAAAGCTTAATGCTGAAACAAGGAACCCTTACTTACTATGCTAAATGGTTGTTTTAGGAATACTACATCCCTAATTCTTTTGGTCTCATCAATAAGATTTTTTCCTTACCTTGGTTGGTTAGACTGACAATTTGTCACACTGCGTAACTCAGCTAGAAAAAAAGATAAGAAGTCAATAAAGGTTTTTAAAAGTACAACATGAAAACCCCATTCTTCTAGCCTATTCTTCAGTTGCTGACACTCCTCAGTCTCCCGGCTCCCTGGCCTGGGCATGACAGGGGACAAGCCTAGATCTTCCACTCCATTCTAACTGTAAGCAGATAGGTTAGGGGGTCCCCGGAGAAAGAGAACCAGGAATGGCTTTCTTGACATAAGAGAACCCATTTTGGTCTAAGCCATTTTGTGGTCTAAGCCTGGCGCAATGCTTGCCCTCAAACAGGTCTCAATAATTAATGACCTTAAGGGAGGAAATGTAGAAACAAGGAGGAACAGTCGAGAAACCACAGTACAGCCTTGGGGCAGCGTCCAGGTTCCTCAAGGGATATACATAATAACATACCTTTGAGTTCTGCAGGAACTAAGGCCCATAGTCAGGTGGAGGATGGAATTACGATAGTGACCCTCCACACTTCAATCGACTAAGGCTTGGACTCTTGTCAACCTTTGCCCCAACTCTATGCTAAATTTCCTCAGTTCAATCAAGTCCCTCCATGAATATGTATGTACGCTTAGCTTAAGACTTCCCCAATTTTGCTGTTCAGGGAGAGACTGCTTTGGGAAAGATCCAGGTATTCATTCTCCTCTTGCTGTAAGTAATAAATCCTAGAGGATGGGGACACCAGTACCCAGAGTTGCTACAACATATTATCTAAGATGTCAAGTTTCTAACAAAAAAATTACAAGGAATTCAAAGAAACAAGAAAGTAAGATCCATAAACCAGAAAAAAAGCAGGCATCAGAAACTGCCTGTGACAGTGCCTACATGCTGGGTTTGTCAGGAAAAGACTTCAAAGTAGCCATTATAAACATGTACAGAACTAAAGGAAATCAAAATTAAGAATTAAAGGAAGGTATGAGGACAATGTCCACACCAAATAGAGAATAGCAATAAAGAAAAATTATAAAAAAGAAACAAATGGAAACTCTGGAGTTGAAAAGTGTATCAAGTGAAATAAAAATTCGCTTGAATGGCTCAAAGTAGACTTGAACTGGCAGAAAAAAGAACAAGCAAGCTCTAAGATAGATCAATAGAGATTATAAAAGTCAAAGAACAGAGAGAAAAAAGGATGAAGAAAAGTGAAGTGAGACTCAGAGAAATGTGGGACGTCATTAAGCATACCAACATACATAAATGGGGAGTATCAGGAGAAGGAACAGAAGAGAAAGAAAGAGAAAGAACAGAAAAAATTCAAAGAAATAATGGCCAAAAACTTCCCAAATTCATTAAAAAGCAATCTACACATCCAGGAAGTTCAACAAATTCCAAAAAAGATAAACACACGCAGATCCACAGATACATCATAGTAAAAATGCTGAGAGTCATTACTTATGCGAGAACCCCAATCAGATTAACAGCTGACTCTCAGCAGAAACAACAGAGGCCAGAGGAATTAGAGAGTTTGTTGTTAGAAGGCCCACCTTACAAGAAATAATAAAGGAAGTTCTTCAGCCTGAAAGTAGTGACCACAGACAGTAAAATTCAAATCTACATGAAAAAAATCAAAGAGCACCAGGTAACAGTGATTATGTAACTATAAAAAACAATAGAAATGCCTATTTTCTCCTCCCCTTACTTGAATTACAAAACAATTGTATAAAATAATATGTATATAATGTATTGTTGGGCCTACAACATATAGAAACATATGTATATTTGCCAATAACAGCACAAGGAAGGTGGGTAGGAACAAAGCTGTAACAGCCTAAGGAAATGACTAAAGATGGTAAAGTAATGTATTGTTGGGTTTTTAACAATAGATGTAACTTGTTTAATAATAATACCAAAGAAGGGGGTGAAAGGGAATAAAGCTACATAGTCCCTGCTCGCTGCAACTAGAGAAAGCCAGCGCACAGCAACGAAGACCCAACGCAGCCAAAAATAAAAGCTGACACTGTTAAGATGTATATGTTAAACCCTAGAGCAATCATTAAAAAAAAAAACTTCAAAAAAAGAAAGCAGGGAGTCCCTGGTGGTCCAGTGGTTAGGACTCCACACTTCCACTGCTGGGAGCACGAGTTCGATCCCTGGTCGGGGAACTAATATCCTGCATGTGGTGTGGCCCCCCTCCAAAAAAAAAAAGAGCAGTAACAAAATGGAAATAGAGTCACAGATGTAGAAAACAAATTATTTATGGCTACCAGGGCATAACAAGTGGGGAGGGATAAATTGGGAGATTAGGATTGACATATACACACTACTACATATAAAATAAATAACTAATAAGGACCTACTATATAGCACAGGGAACTCTACTCAATACTCTGTAATGGCCTACATGGGAAAAGAATTTTAAAAAGAGTGAATATATGCATTATATATATGTATAACTGATTCACTTTGCTGTACACCTGAAACTAACACAACATTGTAAATCAACTATAATCCAATAAAAATTTTTTTAAAAAAGCAGTAAAGGTGGAACAGAGAAACATAAAAAACATGTGACACATAGAAAATGAAAAGTAAAATGGCAGATGTGAATACAACCAAATCAATAACATGTGAATGGATTAAACAACCCAATCAAGGGGCAGAGATTGTCAGACTAAGATGAAAAAACATGCTCCAACTATATACTATCTAAAGGAAACACACTTTAGATTCAAACATATAAACATATGGAAAGTAAAAGGATGAAAAAAGATTATCTCATGCAAACAGCAATCACAAGAAAGCAGGAGTGGCTATACAGGTTTCAGACAGACTTTAAAACAAAGTTACCAGAGATAAAGAAGAACATTTTTTATAATGATAAAAGGGTCAAACGACCAGGAAGATAACACAGATATAAACATATACTTAGGGACTTCCCTCGTGGTGCAGTGTTAAGAATCCACCTGCCAATGCAGGGGACACAGGTTCGAGCCCTGGTCCGGGAAGATCCCACATGCTGCAGAGCAACTAAGCCCGTGCGCCACAAATACTGAGCCTGCGCTCTAGAGCCCGTGAGCCACAACTACTGAAGCCCACGCACCTAGAGCCCATTGTCCACAACAAGAGAAGCCACCGCAATGAGAAGCCCGCGCACTGCAATGAAGAGTAGGCCCCGCTCACCTCAACTAGAGAAAGCCCACATGCAGCAATGAAGACCCAACGCAGCCAAAAATAAAATTAATTACTTAAAATAAATAACAAACATATATTCACCTAGTAACAAAGCACCAAAATGACAAGAAATGAAGGGAGAAATAGACAATTCAACAATAAGAGCTAGCATATGACCCTGCAATCCCACTCCTGGGCACATAACCAGAGAAAAACATGGTCCGAAAGGATACATGCACCCCAGTGTTCATTGCAGTACTGCTTACAATAGCAAAGACATGGAAGCAACAAGATGGATAAAGAAGATGTGGTACATATATACAATGGAATGTTAAGCCATTAAAAAGAATGAAATAATGCCATTTGCAGCAACATGGACGGACCTAGAGATTGTCATACTGAGTGAAGTTAAGTCAGACAGAGAAGGAGAATGATATCACTTATAAGCAGAATCTAAAAAGAAATGATACAAATGAACTCATTTACAAAATAGAAACAGACTCACAAACTTAGAGAACGAATTTATGGTTACCAGGAGGGAAGGGTGGGGCAAAGGGATAGTTAGGGAGTTTGGGATTGACATGTACACACTGCTATATTTTAAATGATAACCAACAAGGACCTACTGTATAGCACAGGGAACCCTGTTCAATGTTATGTGGCAGCCTGGATGGGAGGGGAGTTTGGGGGAGAACGGATACATGTATATATATGGCTGAGTCGCTTTGCCCTGCACCTGAAACTATCACAACATTGTTAATTGGCTATACTCCAATATAAAATTAAAAGTTAAAAAAAAAAAGGAAGAATTTAGAGCGGGCAGATGACACAATCAGAAAATAAATATATATATATGTAACTGAATCACTTTGCTGTACACCTGAAACATTGTAAGTCAACTATACTTCAATAAAAACAAACAAACAAACAAACCTTAGATGCTTACTCTGCAGTCCAGATAGCTATGGATCATCTAGCCAAATATGATTAAGTTCAGAAAGGGACTCTTAAACTCAGTCAATTTCATGAGGGTTATTTCACATTCTCATTTCTCTGATTTCAGTCAGCAACCCATGGTGCCAGTGTTGTCACAAGAAATAACCTTCATGGGCACAAAAGTAAGAGCTGCAGGGAGCACTGCATGGGCTCTCTCCTTCCCTGTGTTCCCACTTCATGTTCCCGGTCTCTAAGCCTGCTGGGAATGCACTTACCTGGGATGTCATCAACCTCAACTTTGCTAACAAACTTAAAGGAGCAGGAGAGTTCCCCATGGAAATCACCACCATCATAAAGGGGAGCTGTGAATACCCTTGCTCCCATCACTTTTTTAAAAAAATTATTTATTTATTTATTTTGGGCTGTGTTGGGTCTTCGTTCCAGTGTGCGGGCTTCTCATTGCGGTGGCTTCTCTTGTTGCGGAGCATGGGCTCTAGGCATGAGGGCTTCAGTAGTTGCGGCACATGGGCTCAGTAGTTGTGGTTCGCCGGCTCCAGAGAGCAGGCTCAGTAGTTGTGGTGCACGGGCTTAGTTGCTCTGCAGCATGTGGGATCTTTCCGGACCAGGGATCGAACCCGTGTCCCCTGCACTGGCAGGCGGATTCTTAACCACTGTGCCACCAGGGAAGCTCTCCCATCACTTCTTGATGTGTAGACAGGACAGAGTCCTTTAACACAGTCACATACGCATGTCATTTTCCATTAAATAAACAGATGCTCTAATATCACAAACATCAATTCTCTTGCTTGAGTCCAGATTTACTGAACACTGTGATTGTGCAGAAAGCGCGATCAACATTTTGCTCCAATAACATACCAACTTGTGTGCTAATATTCCCTGAATACTGAAAATGGGGGAAGAAAAGGAACATTTTAGATGGAAAAAGAGAGCATAATGAGGTGTTAATGGTATAATGGACCTAAAAGGTAAGTAAAACAACAAACGTATCAGGAAAGAATTGCAATTGACAGCTAAAAGCATTAACATTATCGAAAAGTTCAAACACCAAAAATTCACCATTTGTTCAATCTTCTAACATAGGCATCGCCTCGTTACCGTTCATACCATTCACAAAGATCCATCTAATCAGCTCAAAATCAGCTTTAGAAAACCAAGACTCCGTAAAGGGTTAGGCGATATAAGAGGCACGTATACAGGTGCAGCAAAGGACCAAGAAATTAGTAAAGTTGAATGGTTTATCAAAAGCAAAAATGACAGGCTCCCTTCCATGAGAAAAAGGAAGAAATTGAAGGGGTCTCCTGGAGAAGAAAAAAGGGGCTGTGAGAATATAAAGACACTACTGAATTCTGTGCTTTAAAAGTCCCTTACCTAAGGAGAGTCCACAGCGGACCCTCCAAAAGAGAAAGACAGGCTTGGAACAAGAATAAGTTCTTCCCTTCAGGAAAGTCAGTATTATGGAAATACGCAGAAGGTAGTTGAGAGCTGGGGCCGACCCTCAGGCGAAGATACCTAGAGAGGCAGCCCGGGTCCGGACTCGGGAAGAGGCCAGCGACGAAACGGCAGGACCGAGAACAGGAGGGAAGAACCAACAGGTCGCTTAGAAGCCAAGCGCCTGGATGAGGGCTCGGTTCCGGTTCTCTGCTCAGCCCCAGAGCTTAGAATTGCGCCAGGCTCGTAGCGTGCGCCCAACACATAGACGGAAGGGAAGAAAGCTGTTCCATTAGTGTATTATCTTGGAGAGACAGAGGGAGATTTCAAACATCTCCCGCCGCTCAGTCCGCTCCTGCCCTTCCCGCCCAGCAGGAAAGCTCGTATTTGGGGGCGGAGACGGGGTCACGAAGCCTGGGTTTCTCACTTACTTTTGCAGCCGGACGCCATGGTGCCCTCACCCCTCGATCCCGAGACCGACGGAGCGACCGCCCTCACTTCCAGCCCAGCCGCGCACGGAGATTCCGCCCACTCAAGATGGCCGCGAATTTAAATTTGGCGCTCAGGTCGGACGTTGACGCCAGCACGGAGGCTGCCATGTTGCCAGGCCCTGTGTGAGGGGCGGGGACGACGTGACGTCACGAGTAAGCGCCGTCGCCTCTGTACAGTCTCCAGGCGGCTTTGGGGTCCTGTTTTTCCCTAGCGCGGCTATGAGCAAGCGGAACCAGGTGTCGTACGTGCGGCCAGCCGAGCCGGCGTTCCTGGCCCGCTTCAAGGAACGGATCGGCTACGAGGAAGGGCCCACGGTAGAAACCAAGGTGAGCCCGGGCCAGTCCCGTTACCGCAGAAATGCGGCCCGCTCCGCCAATTCCAGCTTCTGGCTTGACTTGGAGGCCAGATACTGATGGGTCCCTCCTCGCACCCGCGGCCGGCCCCTAGTCCGAGTGTCCTCAGACCCCAGGCTGGTCATCTTCAAACAAACTACTGCCTCTTTCGCCCAGGAAGCTATTTGTCGTTTTCACAGTGCTGCTGTGTTTTTGAAAATGACTTCACGCAGGTAAAGCGCCTCGTCCTTGGTAGACAGTTAAGAAAGATTTTCGTCTCTCTTCGTTTTCACTTGCTTATCGCACAACCTGTAGTTAGCAGTGTGGGTGGTAGCGTCGTCCCATTTTCCAGGTAAAGAAACTAAGGCCACTCGATCAAATGACCTGATATCCTAAGCCTTGAGTCTGGAACATCCTTAACGAATGCCCTAGATCTACTTCTGTGCTTGTCACCAAAAAAAAAAAAAAAAAACGGAAAGCAAAAACCTTTTATATCTTGGCTTTCAATAGAAGAAGAGGAGCTTCAGGAAGGAGCCACACCTGGATAGTTTAGAAATGGGGATCGGTGGGAGGCAACTTCTAAGCTCCCCCAGGCTCCTACCCGAACTGATTCACATCAAAATCTGCCCTACCTTTTTTAATAGAAAGAGACTATTATGCTTAGGGCATGTGTGGAGAAATAGAGAATTTATTTAGCACTTTGTGTCTAGCACTTGCACAAAGACCCACCCCTCAAGTCACTTAGTAGAAGGTCACAAGATTGACTTAAGTGCAGTTAATCCAGTGAGTATGTGCTAAATCCAGGCCCTGGGCCAGGCTCTGAAAGGACAAAGAGATGGAACTCCAAAATGCCCTGTTCTTTAACACCTTCCTGCCTGCCTCATCTCAGCCTTCACAGGTCACCACCTCAGTGAAGCCTTTTGAACCTCCCCCAGACAGTAACTCCTCCTCTGTTCTTCTCTTCACTCTATCCGCATCTTATCTGCAATACTCATCATTATGCATGGCAACTACTTACTCTCTTGGGTATCTCCACCACTAAATCGAACACTCTAAGTATCTTAATCCCTCTATATTTTCCTAGTACAGTGCCTGTGGCACCAAGTAGTGGGTGACAAGTTACATTGGTTAGATGACTGTGGTTATCGTCAGGCAAGGCTTCATGGAGGAAGGGACATTTAGATTGAATCTTGAGCATGGGTAAGTCAGCAGGTAGAGATGGAAGGAACAGCATGGGTAAAGGTGTAGAGATAGTGAGTCACGGACTGACTGTGTTTAGAAGTGATTGAGGGACTGACAGAGGTGAGGCCACATGGACTATTCAGTAGGCAACAAGGAGCATGTTTGGATAGAGATAACATGATCAGGGAGTGACTGGTCCCCAGGACCAAAAACAGTGACTATGGCAAAGAGGATGAAGTTTGAGAAAAGGGACATGGTTTCAGCAATGAGGAGAATATGGACCTAATTTTATAGTTTGCTTCAAGTCCTAGTGATGATCATGTGTGTGCCTAGTTAACACCTTGAAGATTGCAGCTTAGAATGCTATCTTAGGAGAACTCGGGGCGGCGGGGGGGGAACTTTCCAATTAATATCAGTCATTCGGGCTAACACATTTGATCAACAGACTTTTCCATAGACAGGTGTCCCAGGTTCCTGTGTTTGCGAAACCAACTTCATTCTTAATCATTTTGGCAGTATAATCATTCTAGGAATCTGTTAACAAAAAGAAAAGAGTTTCATGGGAAATCACTATATAATTATAGTTTATAGTTTAAGATTACAGCTGTGGTCGGACAGCTGCAGGGCTTTGTTGCCCTGTTTGGGAGACAAGGAAGGCTCTGTGAGAGGTGGACTGACATCTATTTGAATAATGTGTGGTGGGTGTGCACGCCTTTCAACCTAGCATTTCCATTCGAGGAATTTATCTATGTGTAAGTTTGCAAAAGTGAACAAAAACATGTGCAAAAATTTTATTATAGTAGAAAAAAACTAGAAACAACCAAAATTTTTACTTACAAAGAATTGGTCAAATAAACCATGAGATAACCACATGTATAAATACTGGGCCGTGATTTTTAAAAATAGATGATGCCATATGTATCTCAAGGCATTGTGCAAAGATGTTTTTGAGTAAAAAACTTGGGTGAGTGGGGCTTATATGATCTGACATTTTTAAAAATCTCAGTCAACTAGCCAAATATTACCATTTGTTGCACCTGTAGAGTCAGTGCATGGTTTCTGTTACTTTCTGTACTTTTTTATGTTTGGTAAATTGCATAATTTAAAAAGAAAAAAGGAAGTGAGTCATATAGTAGTATGTTCCGTGTCTTGTTTGTATACAAAATGTTTTCTGTACCTCCGTATTTTTATACACTTAGAATAACACTTAGGATACCCACCAAACAAGCTACTGGAAGGGGGTAAAGATAAGCAGAAGTAGGTGAAGGAGGACCTTTTACTTGCCGTTTTCTGTACTTTGGTGGTGTTTATTTTTTGTCACACTTTGAGAAGAGGTGTACGTGAAAAGGGTTGATGAAGAGCAGAGAGAACTGCTGTAGTCAGCACTACCCTGAGTAGGCTGAATGCTGGCAGAACATGAAGCAGAGGGCCCCTGACATCAGGAACTGCAAGCTGGGGTCCTGCTGAAATGAAAACCAGCTCCCTTGGACAGGCACCCCAGGATAACTGGCAGGTGGACCTCTTCCCTACTCAGGATAACTGGCAGGTGGACCTCTTCCCTACTCTGGTGAGGTTAGATTTTTAAGTTACTTGAAAATTCATTGCCAAACACATTTAGTCAATAATGTTACCCTTCTCACTCTAGTAATTACAGTTTCTCACAGAGACAGTGGTTGTATTTAGTTCAAGGTCAGCAACTTAAATGTTATGTTTGTGTTTTTTCCTAGAGAATCCAGCTTCAGCTCCCAGGTGAAGATGGTGATCACAGTGACAAAGAAGATGAACAGCCCCAAGTGGTGGTTTTAAAAAAGGGAGACCTATCAGTTGAAGAAGTCATGAAAATTAAAACAGAAATAAAGGCTGCCAAAGCAGGTATGTCTGAAAGTAAGCTGGTTTTTCTACCAACTTAATGAGTTAGGTATGAAATCATTTTATACAGTGGTATGGTATGTTTGAAGAGACAGTCCTAGGTTCAAACTTTGGCTTTAACACTTACCAGATGTGTTACCTTGAACAAGTTATTTCACCTCTCAGCCTCAGTTACCTCATCAGTAAAATGGGGACAAGTTGTGCCCACTTTATTGGGCTGTTATAAGGATTAAGTGCAAATTTAAGTAAAAACATCCTGTTTTTTAAAAAAAATACCTGGTTAGGTTTACAAACTAGTCAACAGAGGTGTATTTAATTAGTGCCTGGTGTGTGGTATGCTATATAGTATTTTTTTCATTATTTGTAGTATTTATTACATTGATTTAGGAGGAAATGCTGGAGTTCCAAACAATCGCTTTTCGAGATACTTAAAAAATATAGCCTGATTGTAATGAATTGGGGACTGGCAATATTACACTATACTTCGTTCAGTACATGAGTTTTTGTTTTTTGTTTTTTGCGGTACGCGGGCCGCTCACTGTTGTGGCCTCTCCTGTTGCGGAGCACAGGCTCCAGACGCGCAGGCTCAGCGGCCATGGCTCACGGGCCCAGCCGCTCTGTGGCATGTGGGATCTTCCCGGACCGGGGCACGAACCCGTGTCCCTTGCATTGGCAGGCGGACTCTTAACCACTACGCCCTGTACATGAGTTTTTCTTAAGTGACTGCATGTCTTGTGGCTATATAGCTAGAGGCAGTGGAAAAGACCAGACTGAATTGACTCAAGGACATCCATAAATACTGTATGAGATTTTCTTGCCGTTTGACTCTCCGATAAAGTCAAAATAACGAGAGAAAGAAAGTTTTTTAACTTTGTTTTTTGCTGCAGATGAAGAACCAGCTTCAGCTGATGGAAGAATTATGTATCGAAAACCAGTCAAGCGTTCCTCAGATGAAAAATATTCCGGTTTAAGAGCAAGCTCAAAAAAGAAGAAGACAAATGAAGAAGATGAAATAAATAAGCAGGATTCAGTTAAAAAAAACTCACAAAAGCAAATCAAAAATAGTAGCCTCCTTTCTTTTGACAATGAAGATGAAAATGAATAAGTGTAAATAAATATTTTGGACTTAGTCTTCTTTAAGAACATACGGAGTATTTTTTTAAATAACATCTTTTTTTCCTATTATAATACAAGTTTAGGGACTTCCCTGGTTGTTCAGTGGTTAAGACCTCATGCTTCCACTGCAGGGGGCACAGGTTCGATCCCTGGTTGGGAAACTTAAGATTCCATATGCTGCACAGTATGGCCAAAAAATAAAAATAAAACATTAAAAGGAAAAAAAAAGATAATACACGTTCACTGGAGAAAATTTAGAAAATACAGAAAACATTCAGTAAGATAAAACATATCTATCCATCAATACCCTTTTGACCTGAACTGCTAACTCTCTAGACATTAACTACCACTAACATTTTGTTATTTCCTGTGTGTGGGATGTGTGTGTATGTAAATTATATTTTTCTAAACAAAATTGTGATTGTATTCTGTATGTTCTCAGTCCTGCTTCTCACTTGACGTTGTATCATGAGCATTTTTCTAGGTCAGTACAATTCAAAATCCTGACATTAATAGCTACAGAGAATGTTGTAATTAAACAGATCCTGTATTTTATCTTCCTCTTCAACAGAACCTCACTTTGGATGAGGGAGATGATCATGTGCCTAGTTACCAATACTTCCCCAGCTTCTGCTAAGGGTAGCCATGTGACAGGTCTGGTAAGTTAAGAGATACAAGTGGATCTTGAACAAGTAATAATACAGGTGACCATGATACAAGTAGGATCTACTGAATCACATGGTGACTATTATTGATTACATGGTTTAAAAAAAAAAGATAAAAGTGGAAGTCTGCTTACTAGGTTTTTTGATACAAAAGGACAGATTTGGCAAGCATGAACCTTTGTCCTCTCTCCATCCTGCCTGGAGCACAAACATGAAACCAAGAAGTACCAGAGCCATTTTGGGGCATGAAGAAGACAACCACTTGTTCTGGGTGGTACAGTGGAAAGACTCGAGGAGCTTGGATCGTGATGGCATGCCTCGAGGAGCTGCTGTACTAGCCTTGGACTTCCTGATACATGAGGATAAACACCATCTTAGTTAAGCCTCTGTCAGGTTTCTGTTACATGCAGCCTAATGATACAGTGGTAGAATGTGTGTGCACAGAAACCTCCAAGTGCATTTCTGATGATTTCCTTAGAATGAGTTGCTGGAAGCAGAATTACTAGATCAAAGTATTTGAATATTTCTAAAGCTTTTCATGCTTTCTTTCAAATTGCTTTCTAGGTGGTTTTTACCATTTTATTCATACCATCTACAATAGCCCACATCACCTCATCCATGATGCATTCAATTTGATGCTTTGAAAATGGTGTTTAATAGTTATAGTTAACTGGCTTTTTTTTTTTGATTGACCAGGGAAGCTAAACTGTTTTTCATGTTACCTAATAATTTTCCTCATTACTGCAAGTCAACCAAAACTGGAGACTTGTCAAGATCCCATTCTTCACCAGCCAGAAATTAGGAATTTCAGATTCCATGTTATGAATTTGGTGCCACGTCTATCTTTCAGCCATTTTAAGACCTAGTGTAAAGAATCCTCAAAAGTGATTCATGTGAGTGGGCTAGTGAGTCCTGAAATAGGCTCTCTAAATTATACAAACTAGTCCCAAAGCCATTCCTAGTACTATCTTTAATGTATACTCACGTAACAAGCCAGGGTTTTTTCTAATCTGTATCATTGCTATATCTATTCTTGTACCAACACCCCACTGCTTTAATTACTGTAAATGTTAGTATGTCTTATCATTTACAGGTGGGAGTCTTGAGGGCAGGGACTTTGTCTTACCTCTGTATCCTCTGTACCCAGAACAGTACCTAACATATTAAGAGCAGAATAAATATAGTTAGAATAAATGAGTGTTTAATTTTTTTTTTTAACAGCCGGGTGGTTCTCAAAGTGTGGATCCTTGACAAGCAGCATCAGCACCCCTGGAAACCTAAAGATGCAAATTTGCAGGCCTTGCCTGAGAATCAGAAATTTCAGGTGTAGGGCCCAGCATTCTCTGTAACAAGTCTGCCAGGTTGTTCTGATGCTCACTCGAATTTGAGAAATACTGATAAAGCCTATTATAAGGGAGATAAAACAAAAAATTTAAACAAGTAACATGAAAGACTATTTAAAAGATCTTAAATCTTGAAACTTATCATATTGATGAAGTCTTTACTGTAGGTGATATTTCTAACAATGTTAAGTGTAAGTGTTACCAGCCAGGAAGCATATCTCATGATGAAAGCCCAAGACCAAGGTAGGGTGTCAGGTGACATCTGCTAAGCAGCCTTAAGAAAATTGCTTCACCTCTGTAAACTGCTTTCTAAGAACAGTGGGTCCTGTTAATTGCAGAGAAAGGTGAATGAGTTTGGGGCCAGAGAAGAGAGGCTAGTCCTTTTCCCTCAAGAACTATCCCCTTGCTTCTCAGAAGTGGACCATAGGAGCAGGGCTAGACAAATAGGCCAGTAATGTAATCCCAGGGCTGAGGCAGGAATAGTAAAAGGACAAGCCTGGAACATCTTGTGCCCAAAAGTAAGGCGGTCCTCAAAGAATAATGGAGGCATGTCAAAAGGACACACCTGGAGGAGAAGGGCTAGGTCTTCCTTGCAGTAGAATCCCAATTAATAAATGTAGGAGGAATGATGGAAATAGAAAAATCACCATTTGGGGGACTTCCCTGGTGGCGCAGTGGTTAAGAATCCGCCTGCCAATTCAGGGGACACGGGTTCGAGCCCTGGTCCGGGAGGATCCCACATGCCGCGGAGCAACTAAGCCAGTGTGCCACAACTACTGAGCCTGCGCTCTAGAGCCCTCGAGCCACAACTACTGAAGCCCGCACACCTAGAGCCCGTGCTCCGCAAGAAGAGAATTCACTGCAATGAGAAGCCCGTGCGCAGGAACAAAGACCCAACGCAGCCAAAAATAAAAATAAAATAAATTTTTTTAAAAAAGAAAAAGAAAATCACCATTTGGAAAATTCCACAATAATAAGTTGCAGTGGTCTGAATGGCAGCCTCCTAAGAGAGAGGTCCTAATCCCTGGAACCTGTGAATGTTACCTTACGTGGTAAAGTTTGCAGGTGTGATTAAATTAAGGCTCTCAGAGAATCCTGGATAATCTGGGGAGGCTCTAAAAGCCATCACACATTTCCTTGCAAGAGAAAGGCAGACAGAGATTAGACACAGACAAGACAATGTGAAGAGAGGCAGAGAATGCTCACAGCCACCAGAAGCTGGAAGAAACAAGATTCTCCCCAAAAGTCTTCAGAGGGAGTGCAGACCTGCCAACACCCTGACTTCAGCCTAATGAAACTGATTTCAAACTTCTGGCTTCTAGAACTCTGAGAGCATACATTTCTGTTCTTTTAAGCCACCAAGTTTGTGATAGTTTGTTACAGAGGCCATAGTAAACAAATACCTAAGTGGTGTTGGAAAGATTCATCAAAAGATGTCAAAATTAGTGGCCAGAAATATGCTGAAAAAATCACTATTTGCATAGTCTCAAAGTATATCTCCACCAGAGATTACAAAAGGAAAATAAGTCATTTACAGTGGAAAACCAGGCAGATGCCACCTTATCTAAATGATCAAAGTAACATTACCAGTAATAAGTCATACTGACATCATGACCTCCTTACATGATGCACTGAGATGGGCACGTCACTTTCCAAAAGGGCCTTCCTGATGCCCTTTTCAAGGATAGGGCTCAAGTGCAGTACTAAAGAGGCCCAAGTCCTGCAAGCTGACAATGGCACAGGAATGTCAATACAGGCTCCAGGGCTTCTCTGTCAGTGTCACTGCAAAGATGCCCATTTATACTTTCTTCTGAAGAAATCCTTTATTCTGAGATTATAGGTTTCTTACCTCTGGTTTTTATTTTATGAAATAATGGTTATAACAAATAGCAGGTTAATCTAATGTGCTTACTTGTCAAAATAAAAGGTCATCAAATCTATATCAGCGTCCAAAAAATATTTTGAAGTTTATTGCCTAGGAAAGCCAAATATCAAGGCCAGCACTGTCTGATAGAATATTCCACAATATGATTCACTTTGTTATACAGCAGAAACTAACACAACAATGTAAAGCAATTATACTCCAATAAGGATGTTAAAAAGAAAAGAATATTCCACAATAATGGAAATGTTTTACAGCTTTGCTGCCCCTAGCCACATGTGGTCATTGAGCACTGGAAATGTGGCTAGAGTGAGTGAGAAACTGAACTTTTCCTTCTGTTAATTTTAACTAGCTTAAATAGCCACATGTAGGAAATTCCCTGGCGGTCCAGTGGCTAGGACTCAGCGCTTTCACTGCCGAGGGCCAGGTTCAATCCCTGGTCAGGGAACTAAGATCCCACAAGCCACATGGTGCAGCTAAAAGAAAAAAAGAGAACAAAATAGCCACATGTAATTAGTGGCCACTCCATTGGACAGTGTAGTTTTAGGTATTATTGGAGTAAACAGGATTTTTTCTTTCACTCATTAGGAGTCCTGCAACTCCTGAGGAAGTCTCTGGCACTTTGTAAGGGTCAAAGGTATTTTCACATTTGACACAAAACAGTGCAAAATGCAATCATATCTGATTGCATGGCTCAAGATAACCAGGGCAATGCAGTCAAATCAGGAAGCAAGACACATGTCTTCTGAGTTTTCAGGCTCCCACTTCTGTGGCTCTTTTCCCAGTCCTGGGCCCTGTCTCTCCAGAGGTTCTTGCTTTCTGAGCCTCACATTGCTATGGAAACAGTTTTGACTGACATCTACTCTCACCAACCTACTGCTGCTCCCAAGTTATGCATGAAGTCTTTCAGACAGGAGAAAGGCTAGACGGAAGGCGTCTGTCCAGGCCTGAGGTTAGGAATCCTCCATTGCCCCACAATCATTCTAGGCTAATGGCAGCCCCAAGTTTAACGTGATTTAGGCATATGTGGTCCCAGAAGCTGGGACAGAAGGGACCATTGAGTTATCATCATTGATTTGAACGTTTCCTTAGATACTGGCAACAGCTAGCACAGTACTGGTCCCAGGAGCTGCTGGGGGAGAGCTGACCAAGTTCCTCAGCTGTAGGATGGGACCCCAAACTTTGTATTCGTGTAGCTGTTTCCCCAAATTCTCCCAAGTCTAGCCATAACTTCTCTTGCTCCTCAGCCCATCACAGCCTCCATTCTCTCCAAAGTCTGGATCCTCTGAATCTGCAGTGTGGGGTCCTAGAACACAAACCATCTGTCCTGCCTTGACACTCGCAGTCCTTCCCAGCCTTCTCCTCCCTACGCCAATCCAGCTGTGCACCACTACACTTTTCCCCTCCTGCCCTGGGCGCCTGAGGAGATGGTAGCACAGAGTCAGTTTTCCCATTGCCCTTGCCTCTCCCTGAGCCAACAAGTCAAGCTGGGTCTCTGGTACAACTGCGGCAGTATTGTCTACCTCCCAGAGAAGGTTCTCTGTAAACTTGTGGGCAATGGAAGCTGGACACCCAATTAAAGATGGGGAAACATCCTGAACAGATACCTCACCAAAGAAATATACAAATGGCAAATATGCATAGAAAAGATGCCCCACCTCATATGTCATCAGGGAAACACAAATTAAAACAACAATAAGCTACCACTACACACGTATTAAAATGGCTAAAATCCAGAGCACTGACAACAGCAAATGTTAACAAGAATGTGGAGCAACAGGAACTCTCATTCATTGCTGGTGGGAGTGCAAAATGGTCACCACTTTGGAAGACAGTTTGGCGCTTCCTTAAAAAACTAAACGTGATCCAGCAATTGCGCCCCTTGGTATGTACCCAAAGAACTTGTAAACTTAGGTCCACACAAAAACCTGAACACAGATGTTCATTGCAGCTATATCCATAATTGCCAAAGTCTGGAAACAACCAAAGTATCCTTCAGTAGGTGAATGGATAAACTGCGGTACAACAAGACAATGGAATGTTATTTAGCGCTAAAAAGAAATGAGCTATCGGGCTTCCCTGGTGGTGAAGTGGTTAAGAATCTGCCTGCTAATGCAGAGGACACGGGTTCAAGCCCTGGTCGGGGAAGATCCCACATGCCATGGAGCGGCTGAGCCCGTGTGCCACAACTACCGAGCCTGCGTTCTAGAGCCCGCGAGCCACAACTACCGAGCCTGCGAGTCACAACTACTGAAGCCCGTGCACCTGGCGCCCGTGCTCCACTAAGAAAGAAGCCCGCAATGAAAGCCCGCATGCAGCAACGAAAACCCAACGCAGCCATACATTAATTAATTAAAAATATTTTTTAAAAAAAGAAATGAGCTATCAAGCCATGAAAAGACATGGAGAAAATTAAATGCATATTACTATGGGGAAAAAAAAAAACAATTCAAAAAGGCTGCATAGGGCTTCCCTGGTGGCGCTGTGGTTGAGAGTCCGTCTGCCAATGCAGGGGACACGGGTTTGTGCCCCAGTCCGGGAAGATCCCACATGCTGCGGAGCGGCTGGGCCCGTTAGCCATGGCCGCTGAGCCTGTGCATCCGGAGCCTGTGCTCCGCAACGGGAGAGGCCACAACAGTAAGAGGTAAGAGGCCCGTGTACCGCAAAAAAAAAAAAAAAAAAAAAAAAAAAAGCCTGCATAGGGGCTTCCCTGGTGGCACAGTGGATAAGAATCTGCCTGCCAATGCAGGGGACACGGGTTTGATCCCTAGTCCGGGAAGACCCCACATGCCGCGGAGCAACTAAGCCCATGTGCCACAACTACTAAGCATGTGCTCTAGAGCCCGTAAGCCATAACTACTGAAGCCCACGCGCCTACAGTCCATTCTCCACAACAAGAGAAGCCACTGCAATGAGAAGCCCATGCACCGCAACGAAGAGTAGCCCCCCGCTCGCTGCAACTAGAGAAAGCCTGCGTGCAGCAACAAAGACCCAACACAGCCAAAAAATAAAGAAATTTTTTTAAAAAGGCTGCATACTGTACAATTCCAACTACATGACATTCTGGAAAAGGCAAAACGTTGGAGACAATAAAAAGATAAGTAGTTGTCAGGGGTTGGGAAGAGGTGGGGATGAATAGGTGGAGCACAGAGGATTTTTAGGGCAGTGAAACTATTCTGCATGATACTATAATGATGGAAACATGTCATTATACATTTATCCAAACCCATACGATGCGTGACTCTTAAGAGAACCCTAATGTGTTGGAGAAAAGGGAACCCTCCTACACTGTTGGTGGGAATGTAAATTAGTGCAGTCACGATGGAGAATAGTATGGTAGTTTCTCAAAAAACTAAAAATAGAGTTGCCATGTGATACAGCAATCCCATTCCAGAGAAAACGATAATTCAAAAAGATACATGAACCCCTGTGTTTATAGAAAAACTGTTTATAATAGCCAGGACATGGAAAAAACCTAAATGTCCAATGACAGATGAATGAATAAAGAAGATGTGGTATTTAACACAGATGTAGAGAACAAACATATGGACACCAAGTGGGGAAAGTGGTGGGAGGAGGTGGTGTTGGTGGGATGAATTGGGAGATTGGGATTGACATATATACACTAATATGTATAAAACATTAATAAGAACCTGCTGTATAAAAAATAAATAAATAAATAAAAAGATATGGTATTTACACACAGTGGAATATTACTCAGCCATTAAAAAAGAAATAATGCCATTTGCAGCTACATGGATGGACCTAGAGATTATCACAGTAAGTGAAGTAAGTTAGAAAGAGAAAGACAAATACCATATGATATCACTTATACGTGATATCTAAAATATGACACAAATGAACTTATCTATGAAACAGAAACACTCATAGACATAGAGAACAAACTTGTGGTTGGCAGGGGGGTGTGCAGCAGAGGGATGGATTGGGAGTTTGGGACTAGCAGATGCAAACTATTATATATAGAATGCATAAATGACAAGGTCCTACTGTATAGCACAGGGAACTATATTCAATATCCTGTGATAAGCCATAATGGAAAAGTATATATGTATATATATACACATATATATATATGCACATACATATATATACATACATATCTGAATTACCTTGCTGTACACCAGAAACTAACACAACATTGTAAATCAACTATACTTCAATTAAAAAAAAAAAAGAGTTAACCCTAACTTGAACTATGAATTTTCAGTTCATAGTGTGTAGGTTCATGGACTGTAACAAATGTATCACCCTGGTGCAGGACATTGATAATGGGGAGATTGTACATATGTGGGAACTCCATGTACTTTCCATTCAATCTTGCTGTGAACCTAAAACTGTTCTTTTTTTATTTTTATTTTTTAAATTTTTGCCTGCAGTTGGATCTCAGTTGCTGTGTGCGGGCTTTCTCTAGTTGCGGCGAGCAGGGGCTACTCTTTGTGCGGTGCACGGGCTTCTCGTTGCGGTGGCTTTTCTTGTTGCGGAGCACGGGCTCTAGGCGCACAGGCTTCAGTAGTCGTGGTGCGTGGGCTCAGTAGTTGTGGCTCGCAGGCTCTAGAGTGCAGGCTCAGTAGTTGTGGTGCACGGGCTTAGCTGCTCTGCGGCATGTGGGATCTTCCCAGACCAGGGCTCGAACCTGTGTCCCCTGCATTGGCAGGTGGATTCTTAACCACTGCACCACCAGGGAAGTCCCCTAAAACTATTCTTAAAAAGTCTATTTTAGAAAAAGGAGGGAAACATGTTTCCTTGTTTATAATCATCTATCTCTGGAAGGAAAACAAAAAACTGATAATATTTTTTATCTGGGGTGGCTGCCAAGAAGGCTTTTCACTGTTTAACTTTTGTGCTTTTAGAATTTTAAACCATAAGCTTCTATTGTCTAGTCAAAAAAAATAATGAAATTTTTAAAATAAAATTAAAGATCATACCTTCCGAAAATCCTAAGGCAATAATTTTAAATGATGAAAAAGCTTTATATACAAACATGTTTCACTGCTGAGTTAATAATTTTACTAGCTAACGTGAGCACATACCATGTGTCAGGCATTGCATTAAGTGGACTAGCTGATTTATAAGAAAAAATTGGCATTAATTTAAACAACAAACAGAAGGGAAACAGTAAATTATGAGCAGGTCAATAAGCAACCATTAAAACGAGGTTTATAGAAGGTCTGTAATAGTATGGCTAAATCCTTATGTTAAATCAAATGGCAAGATGTAATATAATAATCATAGTTACTTTTTTTTTTTTTTTTTTTGGCCACACAGCTTGTGGGATTCTAGTTCCCTGAACAGGGATTGAACCTGGGCCCACTGCAGTGGAAGCGCGGAGACCTAAACACTGGACCTCTAGGGAATTCCCCATAGTTACTTTTTTTTTTTTTAATGGAAGAAAGAAAAGCTAAGCAGAGAAGAAAGGCTAGAATAAATACACTAAAGTAAGTACTTCAGTATATGTACTTGGTGAAAGTATGTAATTTTAATTTTTTCCACTCTTATTTTATAAATGTATTTCAATGAGCACACATTAAGTTGAAAAAAATACCTCCCCCTCTGTTTTTCACAATTTGGGCATCTCACACAATGGAAAGGTTCAGTGATGGAAAATTACCTGTGAGTTTGGTACTATAAAAACCAGGATCTAGACTGAGATTCAACACTGACATTAGCTGTTTGACTTTGGGAAGTCAAGTTTCTCTTTCTTTATCCCTGACTCTGGAAATGCGGAAAATATCTCCTACTTTTCCTACAAGGGCACCTTTTAGTGTTAGATGTGCTTATTTACCTTAAGTAGCTTATTAGCATTGCATGAAGCACCATTAAAAGTATCCTTTGAGGGCTTCCCTGGTGGCACAGTGGTTAAAAATCCACCTGCCGGGACTTCCCTGGTGGCGCAGTGGTTAAGAATCCACCTGCCAATGCAGGGGACACAGGTTCAAGCCCTGGTCCGGGAAGATACCACATGCCGCAGAGCAACTAACTAAGCCAGTGCACCACAACTACTGAGCCTGCGCTCTAGAGCCTGCGAGCCACAACTACTGACCCTGTGTGCTGCAACTACTGAAGCCAGAGCACCTAGAGCCCATGCTCCACAATAAGAGAAGCCACCACAATGAGAAGTCCGCACACTGCAATGAAGAGCAGCCCCCGCTCTCCGCAACTAGAGGAAGCTCGCGTGCAGCAACAAAGACCCAATGCAGCCCAAAAAAAAAAAAAAGAAAGAAAGAAAGAAAGAAAAGAATCCACCTGCCAATGCAGAGGACACGGGTTCGAGCCCTGGTCTGGGAAGATCCCACATGCTGTGGAGCAACTAAGCCCGTGTGCCACAACTACTGAGCCTGTGCTCTAGAGCCTGTGAGCCACAACTACTGAGCCCATGTGCTACAACTACTGAAGCCCACGAGCCTAGAGCCCGTGCTCTGCAACAAAAGAAGCCATCACAATGAGAAGCCCACACACTGTCACAAAGAGCCAACACAGCCATAAATAAATGTTTTTTTTAAAGTATCCTTTGATTTGTTTGCTTCTTTTGAGCTCTAAGAAGCCATTCTTTGTTGTGAGGCATCCCCACCCACTTATCCCCAAGACGTTATTCTCATGTAGGCCCCACCTGCTGGCGCCTAAGAACCCAACGTCTCCTACCCTCCTCTTCCCTTAAGAGGCTCCCCTTTAGTGTTGTGCTCCTAGATTTCAAAACAAATAAAGCCACGTCCTCATCAAGAGGCTTATATTCTCTGTCTTATGCCCCCTCTCTATTCTCCTGTGTCTTCTCCTCATCCCACTCCACCTCAAAACACACACAAAAGTCCTGAACACGAGTTTTTACTCAGTTAGTGTTAGTGAGGCTTCCCTTTTCATGGAAACGAGAAGTCCAGAGCTTGAAGTGAAATTAGATCCAACAATGGAAGGTATCAAAATCTACATAAAACTATTCAGAGTACCCAAAATGTCCACTCAAATCCCAATCATTTCTTTTTTCTCTGATTAAATCTGAATTTTTTCAAGGAGAAACTGGTCTTAAATGTGTTCTCCTATTTAAATCTATATGTTATATTTTAAATAGCCTGTAGATTAAGCAGGAAATCACAGCCCAATTACAAGGATATTCTTAAGAAAAAATACATTATGATAAACAAAAAATTGACCTTTGTTTTCAATAACCAGATTTATAAACTTTTGCAACATCTATCACTCAAAACCAACTACTGGCAGTTAGTTATTATATACCACTCATTTTATTCTCAAGACAACCCTAGTAAGTAACCTCATTATTCTTTGGGGAGGATGGGGAAAACTGAGGCTCAGAGCGGTAAGGTCAGACACCCATTAAGTGGCAGAGAAGCCATCAAACTTAAGACTATCTAGTTCTGAGTCTATTTTCTTAATTTTTAGGACACATTGCCTTGTGCTCAACATACAAAACATTCATCCCAGGCGAAGATTTGAGTCCTAATCTCCTAAGAATTTAGAAAAAAAAAAGAAGTGTTTTCATATTGATACAAGTCTTTCCATCCTATTTATATCCCGAGTTTTATTGCCCAGCATGAAGCCTCTGATGTCGAGCAAGCGCTGAGCTGTGCCTGAAGGATTTCCCACAGTTAACACATTCATAAGCTTTCTCTCCAGTGTGAATTCTGTAATGTTCACTAAGGTGTGCTTGCTTGCGAAAGGTTTTTTCACACTCACTACACTTAAAAAGTTTCTCTCCAGTGTGAGTTCTCTCATGTTCAACAAGGGAAGAGTTCTGAATGAAGGCTTTACCACATTTGGTACATATGTAGGGCTTCTCCCCTGAGTGGATTCTCTGATGCTGCCTGAGGCACGCACTCTGATTAAAGGCTTTCCCACAGTCATTACACTTATAAGGTCTATCTCCAGAATGACTTCTCTGATGACGAGTAAGGCATATGCTCTGATTGAAGGCTTTGCCACACTCGCTGCATTTATAGGGCTTCTCTCCAGTATGAATTCTCAGGTGTTTAACAAGGGATGGACTCTGACAAAAGGCTTTGCCACATTCATTGCATTTATAGGGTTTCTCCCCAGTATGAATTCTCAGATGCTGGACAAGGACTGCTTTTGTTTGAAAGGCTTTCTCACATTCATTACATTTATAAGGTTTCTCTCCCGTATGAATCCTCAGATGTTGAGTAAGATTTGAGTGTTTCCGGAAACAAGTTCCACATTCAGTACAAACATAGGGTTTCTCTCCCGTGTGAATCTTCTGATGCTGGGTAAGAGATGATCTCTGAGTAAAAAACTTTCCACATTCACTACACTTGGAAGGTTTCTTCTGTCTTTTAAGTCTCTGATGTTTCACTTGCAGTGAAATCTGGCTGGAACTCATGCTTTTTGTAACATGATGAAGGGGGTGTCTAATAGGTTCCAGTTTAAAAGAAACTGTCTCTCAGATTCAGAATACTTACAAGGTACTTTCTCAAAGATGATTATCCTTAGAGTAACACTGTTCTCCTGTGAAAGGTCTGTGTGCATATGGTGTCCTCCCAGTCATTCCTGCAGGATTTCCCCTTCTAGTCCTTATTCAGCATGCATCTTCAACTTCTCCTAATGTGAACCTCTGATGACCAGGCTCTCTGACCCTCCATGTCTTTTCAAGTCATTTAACACTGTGCCATCAGGCTTGATTTTCTTGCCTGAAAAAAACATTCACAAAGGAAAATGTCCTCCGTGCAGAAGAGAGGACCTGCATTGTGAAGTCCTGATTTTTATTCTCTTCTCAATAATAGAGAAAGAAGATCACAATGACCTGGGGAAAAGATTAGAATAGGTGATTGGGAGAAAGAGATTAAGTAGTGACAGGTTTTGGTAAATCTATAAACTTCCCTATTGTGATTGATTCTGAAACACTCAAATACTAAAAACTGACCCAGGTAATTTAGGATCATCCAGAGTGATAAATAGCAGGAGAATGTGAAAGGGATAAGTATATTAATCTTGGGTAAGTTAAGTGTTGGGGAAAATTACCACTCACCTACCATTTCTAGTCCTCAAAAATGGGTGAAAAGTAATTATATTTCCTTAGGTTGCCTATAATCAGTACCTTGGCAGACCAGTGATAATTGAAGAGTTCCTCTTTCAAGATTTCAAAGGTGATCCAGGCTGTAACTTTTGCTAGGTCCATCTCACCTATCCTTCCCTATTCACTCACCTTGATAGGTGTCTCTTTGGACCTCTCTTTCTCTCCAAAACATTCAGCCCCTAGGTACAACTGGGAAGGATCTAGGTTTGAAAACTAGAGTTCTGCTTAATGAAAGAAAATAAGATATCACTGTTTTGTTTACATAAAAATAAGACAGAGGTGGTCCTTAAGGAAGAAGCCCCCATTGGACAGTAATTTCACTATAGCATCATGATCCAGGATCTGGCCCTCACCCTTGAAGCCAAAAAATGCTTCAAAATCTGATGTGCACTAATCAAATTCACAAGGAGAGTGATGTAGAAAACATAAAGTCACTTCACCAGTTTACAGTGAAAATTTTATATGCTTAATGTCCAGCTGGTTAATATATTCTCTCCAGTATAGAAAAACTGTATGGGAACCAAACTGTTGTCATCACGACACTCCTTAGGAAGCACAGAACTGGAGAAAGAGTGGACTACTTAGACAATCTTAATGGCATCAAACTTTGAACCTGATGCTCTCAATAAAGGTGCACAGAATCAGAGAATGGATATTCAGGAACCACACATCAGAGCAACCTCTTCTCTGGATGGTCTGGAGACACAAACACATTCTTATTCCCTGAGGCTTCCTTCTATTTTAGTTTTCTAATTATACAAGTTACACATGGATGTATCCTCACCTTAAAATATTTAGATAATATGAAAGTATACAGGATAAGACAGTAATTTTTATAACCATCACCACCCCACTCTACCCAAATGAAACCACCCCCTTCCCAGAGTTAATCTGGAGTATATTCTTTCAGTCTTTTTTCTCCATATTTTTAACACACATATAGCATTTGATTCTTTTTACATAAATAAAATCGTTGTATAGATGCTGCTATGCAATTTGATTTTTTTTTCACCAAGGAATGTGTCTTTGAGATCATTTCATGTTGGTACATACAGATCTACTGGGGCTGAGAGTCAACTGGTACACACTGGAGTATCTGCACAAATGGTTTACAGTTGGAATCTCCAAAATATACAAACAGCTCATGCAGTTCTATGTCAAAAGAAACAAACAACCCAATCAAAAAATGGGCAGACATTTCTTCAAAGAAGGAATACAGATGGCCAAAAAGAACATGAAAAGATGCTCAACATCACTAATTATCAGAGAAATGCAAATCAAAACTACAATGAGGGGCTTTCCTGGTGGCGCAGTGGTTGATAATCTGCCTGCCAATACAGGGGACACGGGTTCGAGCCTTGGTCTGGGAAGGTCCCACATGCCGCGGAGCAACTGGGCCCGTGAGCCACAACTACTGAGCCTGCGCGTCTGGAGCTTGTGCTCTGCAACAAGAAAGGCCACGACAGTGAGAGGCCCGCGCACCGCGATGAGGAGTGGCCCCCGCTTGCCGCTACTAGAGAAAGCCCTCGAACAGAAATGAAGACCCAACACAGCCAAAAATAAATAAATAAATAAAATTTTTAAAAAACTACAATGAGATATAACGTCACACAGGTCAGAATGGTCATCATCAAAAAGTCTGCAACAATAAATGCTGGAGAGGGTGTGGAGAAAAGGGAACCGTCTACACTGTTGGTGGGAATGTAAATTGGTAAAACCACTATGGAGACCAGTATGGAGGTTCCTTTAAAAACTAAAAATAGAACTACTATATGATCCAGCAATCCCACTCCTGAGCATATATCCGGAGAAAACCATAACTTGAAAAGATACATGCACCCCAGTGTTCATTGTAGCACTACTTACAATAGCCAGGAAGCAACCTAAGTGTCCATCAACAGAGGAATGGGTAAAGAAGATATGGTACATATATACAATGGAATATTACTCAGCCATAAAAGAGGACAAAATAATGTCATTTGCAGCAACATGAATGGACCTAGAGATGATCATATTAAGTGAAGTCAGACAGAGAAAGACAAATATCTTATAATACCACTCATATGTGGATATAATTTTTTAAAATGATACAAATGAACTTATTTAAAAAACAGAAACAGACCTACAGATATCGAAAACAAACTTATGGTTACTGAAGGGGTAACATGGCGAGGAGGGGTAAATCAGGGTGTTGGGATTTACATACACACACTACTATATATATATATAAGATAGATAACCAACAAGGACCAACTGTATAGCACAGGGAACTCTACTCAATATTCTGTGATAACCTGTATGAGAAAAGAATCTGAAAAAGAATGAATGTATGTATATGTATAATTGAATCGCTTTGCTGTACACCTGAAACTAACACAACATTGTAAATCAACTATAATCCAATAAAAAATTTTTTAATGGTTTACAGTCAAGAGACTGATTTGATTGGGCAGTCTTGTACCACACTGGTTGTTAATATATTGACTATTTTGTGTAAATCTATCTTTATCTGCTGTATAAACTTCCAGTATGGACATATATATACAAAAATAAACTCTAAGTGGTTTAAATAGCTAAACATAAAACCAAAACTCTAACCACACCTTTATTTCCTTTATTTTTATTGTCCAAAATAAAAAGGTTTTCTTTTCTTAATCATACAGGGGGAAAAAAAAAAAAAAAGCTCATTCTGTAAAACAGTCAGTTAGTCCAAAAATGAAATTACTTGAAATCCTACCACCCAAAATAAACAGTTGGTATTTTGATGAATTTTCTTCTAGGATCTCTCAATGCACATATGGGCACATATGTGTACATGTATTATGTGTACATATTAGACTAGACTGAATTCTGCAGGACATAAATAGTCTATTATATCTATTCAAAAAGTTCCCATTACCTAAAAATCCAGTTCACCCAGTACTATTCTTACTTACTTTAACAGATACCCAGGCTCCACACTGCCTTCTGATGGCCAATAACAATGGCAGTTGTGATTACTTAAGCTCTTGTTCCAAACGAGGCCAGAAGCCCATTGCATACCCTCTGAGGAAACAATCACCTTTGCAATGGGTCTTCCAATAATTTACTATCGGTTTCTGACCACTACACCATTAGAGCATCATACTTAGCAGTTCAGCAAGTGGTTTCAGGGTGTTCCACCAGATGACGGCAGTTTAAGTTCGTGTGATAAGAAATTACTGAGACTTCCCTGGTGCACAGTGGTTACAAACCCGCCTGCCAATGCAGGGGACACGGAGTCGATCCCTGGTCCAGGAAGATCTCACATGCCGCAGCTAAGCCCGTGTGCCACAACTACTAAGCCTGTGCTCTAGAGTCCACGAGCTACAAGTACTGAGCCCGCATGTCACAACTACTGAAGCCTACATGCCTAGAGCCGGTGCTCTGCAACGAGAAGTCACTGCAACTAGAAGCCCGCGCGCAGCAACAAAGACCCAACGCAGCCATAAATAAATAAATAAATTTATATTAAAAAAATTACTTCACACTCTGATCTACCCTATTACCAATTACTCCATAGCCTTCTTTCACAATAAGCCACTCTAAATCTGATTTAAGTAAGATGGTCCCATTTCTGGGTGGTTCTGTGTTTTCAGTCTGCAGGGTTTAGGTATAGTGGTCACTGCTGGGTCCCACCTTAGGTCTGCCTACTGAGCAGCCCCATCTTGGGCTCTCTAGTTAGATTTCACTTACCCAGAGACAAGCTGTTAGGAATACAAGTGACTACAGTTTGTCTCCTGGGGACTCTTCTCATGAGGAAGAGCAGGAATTTGAGGCACAGAGGGAGGAGAAAGAGCACCCATAAATTGTCAGCCTACTTCCTTCATACTCTGGATTCAAGGGAATCCAGGAATAGCCCATCCCTAACCAAATGACTATTTTAAATCTGAATGAATGTCCTTGTTCTCGTAGGCATGTATCACCAATGACAAAAAGTCAGTGAGATGTGACAATGCACAAAGAAAGAGGGCAGGTGCTCTTAAGGACCAAGCATCCTGGGGTAAAAATTCCTCCACCAGAGATAAGATTGGAGCCCAAAGGCACCTCCCCACCCCCAAACCTAATGGAGAAGTCACTGACTTCAGAAATCAAAGACTATGGGGCTACAGTAAAAGGCAGTGAGATAAGCAGTGGACTCAGTCAAGAGGTCTGGGTTCTAGTCTCTGCTCTGCCCCTAACTTGCTTAATGACCTGAAGCAAGTCACTCAATTTCAACTGTGACTTTTTAAATCTGTGAAATGAAAAACTAGATGATATCTAAAGCTTCCTCTAGTACCAACACTTTGTGATTCTTTGACTCTAAAAACAGATGGAAAAGAGCAAGAACCTCAAATCAAGCCCTTCCAGTCCCACTTTGATTGAAGCCGGTTATTCATTTCTGTGAAAAGTACTAACTGAGCAGCTACTATGTGTCCAGCAGTGAGATGCCCTCTTGTTAAGAATAGGCTGAGTCAATAGCAGGGCAACACCCCAGCACTTAGTCTCCCACAATCAGAGGCCTATTAATTTCAGGCAAATAAGACTGCCTCGGTGTGAAGCAAAATCTCCAACAAAAGACAGGGGGTGTCTGTTGGAAGATGTTAAGAACCCCTCCTAAAAGGAAAGGTTTTAAGAACCCCTCTGAATAGAAAGGAAAGACCACCACATCAAAAGGCAGTGACCCGGTTTCCAGTCTAATCCATCCCAATCCACTAGCACCTCTTGACACTGAACAACTAATTATCTTCAAACTTCTAATTAGATTAAGTTACTCTTCTAAACAATTTTAATATTCAGGTCAAGTATGAACCACCACATTTCTTCCTTGAGGAAAAGTTTTCTTCACGCTTCCAAGGCACTTCCTCAACATTCTGGAAAAATTTCACACGTCTCTACTATAGCTCCTTCCACTCTGTGTTTAATACTCTGATTACATCCCGTTTTCCTCTACCAAACTTGAAAACAAATATAGCACGGGCTCGGGGCTAGTGGTCTCTGGGTTTGAATCCCTGTTCCACCATTTATTAACTAAGTGATATTGGGTAAGTTACTCTTTCTGTACTCCATTTTTAACAAATGTTAAATGGAGCTGATAATAACTACTTCATAGGGTGATGATGCATAAATGAGTTAACACATGTAATGTATTTAGAAGAATACTGACTGATAAGCATTCAATAAATAGTATCTGCTGTTAAATTATTATTGATGTCTTTGTACAGCACCTATCCTGTTGCTATTAGAGAGGAATATAAACTTAATGAAAGGAAAGAGATAACTTGCACATATACTTAATCAACCCGTACAACTCTGTGAAGTGGCAAAGCGAGGAATAGTATTCGCTTCTGGAACAGAGAAAACGGAACTTAGGGGTTCGCTGGCTCAAGTACATGCAAATGCAACCCCGGCCTCCCAACTCCCAGACCAGGGCTCTGGGACAGCCTTCGCCCCTCCCTCTTCAGGGGAGCCGGTCCCGGTCCCCGGGCCTCCGCTCCAAAGTGCCCTGCTCGGCCGGCATGAAGAGGCGCTGCGGCCGACTGGGTTCCTCCTGGAACCAGCCGCAGCCGGGTACGGCCTACTCAGCTCACCACGCGCTCCCCGCGGCGCCGCCGGCCACACCTCTCCACCCTCTATCATCTGCGCGCTCCTGGGCCGCCCGCGCAGCTCTTCCTGGGCGCTCTGGGCCGCCATGACGTCACCAGTCCGCGCCGCGCCAGCAACCGCAACTGTCTCCCTAGGAGGGCAGGGGGCTTCCTCCCCGGCTCAGAAACAGTGGCAAATCCATCAGTATACCTCCTCCCAGAATAAGGAGGCTGACCGCAAGTGAGACTGGGGGACGCCACAGGGAGCTCTTACTCCAGGTTAATTCACCCAGCAATTCGACCACACTGATCTTCCTAAAAACTCTTTTCCAGGTCACGGTCCTTTGGAGGTCTTCTAAAGGTTTTCCCAAAGCTTATAGAACACTCTTATACACATTCTCACCTGCTGGATAATTGGCTTCCTCAGAGGAACCGCAAACACCCTTCCGGATCTTTGTTCAACAATCAGCCAAAAGACAAGAGCTCAGATTCTCAGTGTGTGAACTTGGGCGTTACTTTACCCCTCTGTGCGCACTCCTTAATGATACCAAGTTTCACAGGGTTGTGAGGATTAAATGAGGCTAACTCGTGTAAATTACCAAGAATTTCTGGTTCTTGAAAAATGCTCAATAAATGTTTGTCCTATCATGTTCCCCAAATCCCAGCTCCAGTCCCCCATTGACTGAATTGGCTTTCAGGACGTTTCAAGCCTTCCAGGTAGCACCCCTGCCCCCTTTTGGGGAAACTTTAGATCCTGCTGATCCTCATTAAGGAATATTTGCGCATAAGGGCTCATCCTGACAAATGTATCCCAGGGATGAAGGCATGGGCAATGCGGCACCTGACCTACTTCCAGGCATTCCCACTGATCTGCAAGCTCAGGAAAATAGGGCTGTCTGCTTACCATCATATCCCTAGTGTGAGTAGGCTCTCAGTAAACAATTAATAAATGAATGAGATGCAGCAGTTACCTGCTCAAATTTCCAGATGGACTGTTTTCCCAAAATTGAATCCATTTAGGATGCTGAAAACAGGAGTGGAGATGCCAGACTGAAACCATCACTAACCATCTTCAGCTAAAAGGGGACCCTTTGTAGAACTGTTAGCTGACATGCCAGGGAACAATGTTGGGCTTGCCTTTCTTTTTACCCAATGTCACAGTCTCAGCAAGATAGCAGGTTCTTCCTCCATAGCCCTAACATCCCACATACCACAGAGCCTAGGCCTACTCATTTCCCCCCTAACTTTTAGGCTTCAAAGAATCTCTAAATCAGCAGGCTCTGCCGGGTGGAAACTAACCCTGGAGTGGGGTACCCTAGGCGGAGCAGGTTAGAAACAGGAATCTGGGGCTTAACTGAAATTTGGGTTGAGATTTTTCAATGAGAGGTGGAAAATGGATTGGAGGAATGGACACCAAAAATATTCCACAAAACTAAAATGATCCTAGCCCTGCTAGATAGCAGCTGCAAGAGAGTGAAACTAGAGCTACCCCGGGTCAAGACTAGACTTCTGCATTATGTGGAAAGAAAGATGGGGTCAAAATGTAAAATCAACTTATTTCTCACCCTCACTTACATGCAGTAAGGTCTTATTCTGTGGGCCAAAAAGCTCCTTGATCTAAAGTGAGCTTCTCCCATTCTCAGGAGTAGGGCCTAACAGACACAAGTAAAGAGGCGTCATGGAGCAGAATTACAACCAGTAAAGAGAAATCTGAGGGCAAAGAAAGGACACTGGAGTTTCAGTTTTACCTGAGACTAGGTGTGTGACCTTGGGCAAGTCCAACCATCTTTCTGTTTTCCCTTCTGTCGTTTTGAGGATCTCATGTGGCCTCATCCCGTGTCCTTCTGAAGTCACAAATTACATTTCGGCACACTGAACATAAGCAACACATTCTAATTCTTTATCATTCCAGAGCCCAAGGAAAGACATAAGCTTCCATGTTGGGGTTTCCAGCTCAACTGCTCTCCTGCCAGGCCAGCATCACTGCTCAGCTCCTGTCTCTCTTATTTCATGGATATTCCAGTTGACATAGCTGTGCTTCTACACCTGCATGGATTTTCCTCTTCCTATTGACCCTGACATCAGTATATCTGAAAGCACTTTGTTAAACTATGATGGGACATTTAAATGCCTAATTTGTAACAAAACCAAAAAAATTCTTTGCTACATATTACTTTTTCTTATGAGAGCCTCTCTGTAGGATCTCATAAGAAAAAGTATCCGAGTGGACCACACACTCTGTACCTTGGAGGAAGGTGCAGAATTCTTGCTTCTGGCAAACGCTTCATGACACATTCATGTATTCACCTTTCTGCTCAGGTATACTCATGTATACCTCCTTTCTGCTGATAACTGTGGACCTAAGTCACGACCTGTAGGTGGGCATGGAGAAATGTCTGACTTGATTTTAGTTGAGCTCAACAAATATTTATTGAGTACCTACGAAATGCCAGAGACTGAGGATACAAAGATGAATAAATTTCACATGGCTCCTGCCCTGATGGAGCTGACAGTTCAGTGGAAAGAGAAAGATCTGTAAACTAGCCATTACAACCTAACATGATACATGAAATGATGAAGTTACAAAACACAGAAATAATACTGAAATGTGAGGTCAGAAACAGCTTTGAAGAGATGTTGCCTGAGCACATTCATAAGTGACAAATGGGAGCCTCCCAGGCAAGCAGAAGCAAGGAAGGCAAATAGGCCATAGAAAACAGTATGTGCAAAGGTGCCAAAGTAGAGTCCAGAGATGATGAGTCACAGGAACTTGCACTATGGAACAGAACATGCAAGGAATGTCCTCTGAGAATGGCAAAGGGGGCCTGGGCCAGATGAGGAGCCTCAGATGCCCGTTGAGGCTAGCACTTTATTCAGAGAGAGAACAACAGAGCTGCCACAGTTGTGTCTTGCAAAGACCACCCAGAAGAAATGTGAAAGATGGCTTAGTGGGGCAAGAAACTGCAAGACTGTTTGGGAAAACATAAAAATCACCTAGGAAATAAACCAGGGAGCTGGAATAAAGCAGCAGCAGTAGAGATGGCTTCCAGACTTAGGAGTTACATAATGTCAACAGGATATAGTTGTTGATTGGATATGACGAGGGAAGGCTGAGGAAGAGGACAATTCCTAGACTTGGGACCAAGCTGGAGTGGCTAGGTATATGGTGGGCCAGCAACTGAGAGAAAATCAGGAGCAAATATTGCAAGGGTGAGAATATAGGATGAGAGTAAAGAGGATATGTTCCTTTCCTTCCTGCTTCTCCAGGAAGTAAAAATGGTACTGGACACTCTTAACCTGAGGATTAAAAACTCCACTTAATCCATGTTCTCCACTCCATTTTAGAAAATCTTTCTAACATCAACTTAGGCATCTTTCACCCTAAGGTTTTCCCATTTCTGTAGTGGAATAACTGAGGACATGGAAAGGAGACGTGACCCATGAGGCCCCCCCCCCAGCAAACTGGGGGCTGGCGAATAAGCCAGAACTGCAAACAGTCCTGATTGCTTTGAGCCCCCCCACCCCGCCCCCGGCAAACCGGGGGCCTGCAAAGAAGCATTGAGTGCTTTGGGCACTGATCCATGAGATGTCCTCAGTATAATCAGAGTGGTGGGAACTTCGTGCTGCTTTTGCGCTCAAGGACGAAGCACGGCATGTTTTCAAGAAAGCCTATTATTCCTTGTATAATTAATAAAAACATAGGTTGCTGGTTTGGCATTTCTGAAATGTTAAGAAAACAAGTCTTAAAGTGTAAACCTAGATAATGCTTTACTAAAAGCTACCACAGCAGGACAGACGGCGCTGTTTTGCCTGGGCGAGCGGCAGCCCTCTACTGCTGTGCTTCGGCACAATTCATCTCGTGTGATGAGCTTACTTTTGGCCCTGTCATAAGATAAACTACAACACATTTCTTCCTCAAGAAAATTCTCCCTTTCCTCTCTAATCACCACTCAAGACTCCAAAGATGGTAGCATATAAATATTACTCTAAATATCAGGAAGTTCCTAAAGTTTTTGGTGGGCAAAGTTTGACTAAAATATATTAATTCAACAAATAAAAATTTATTGAACATTTACTACATGCTAGCAATGAGTTGTGTTTTTTTTCATTTAGAAAAAAAATACATTGACATTTGCTTTCAGTAGACTATATTTTTTTTCCATGAGCATAAAATGTAAAGTTTTCATAGGGTTATTTTTGCCCATATTAATTTACTCAATTATGAATTGTCCTATGGCAGATTTGAGAACATAATCTTTACAGCTGGAGAGGGAAAATATGTTATTTCTGCCACATTCCCATTATTGGTAATTAATTGCTCAAACCAATGCTTGTAAGATACTTGCTCTGGAAAAAAAAAAAAATCGATGCTGAGTTCCAAATAACCATTCCAGAATTAACTTACTTTAGTTTTTAAACAGTCATATTTTAAAAACTATATAAGCTTCAGAGCATAGAAACTATTTCAACTACTAGTCAAAGGCTAATTTAAGATCACTTAATCTTCCAGAGCTGAATCTCTGGGTAGCAGTTAAAAACATGAAAGAGAATGGGGAAATAAAGGGGAAACATGCCTTTCCTTTCTCTCAAAAGAATAAAATACCATCACAGTCATGGCAAACCATGTTATCTCAATTTTCAGGGATTTGAAAAAGAGGTAATTCTCTCTAGAATTCTTTCCAAATTCATCCCACGAGAAGTGTTTCCCTAGATACTCCTAATCCGCAGGGAATGATAAATATCCTGGAAAAAGAGGCCCAATAAAAACAGAAATATCTGAGATCTAATGAATCCATGGTTAGAGCCACCAATGCCATGATTACACAAAACCTAGCCATCCCCATTACGGTGACCACTTCATCACTAATGCTTTCTCCTCTCTAAAGGCTAACAAACCAAGTCCCACTTTGTTAATCCTAGTGGGCCCCTCTCCCCTGGTCCCTGTGCACTAGTGTCCCAGCCAAACTTACAAGAGACAGGTGTATGCCCTAGTCTAGGACAGGGATATGTGGGTAGCTTGCTCAGTCACAGGCAGGCTTCCTGCTCTGAGGCTTCTTAGCACTAGCAGTCTAGCACAAACTATTTTCTTTCTGGGTAAGATAATATTCCTCTGGGAAAGAGGTTAGGTCTTCCTCTCTGCTTCCTCTGAGCAGATCTGACTTCCTTCCCACAAACTGACATCATTCAAGAGAAGTCTCTCTTGATCTCTTATTTCCTTCTTAGCCCCAAGTCACCCTCCAGCTTGAAAGGATCAGGAAGCTCTCCCTCACCCTGATAAAAGCCTTCTTCACCAATTTTTCTGTAGCAATCAACCCAGCTCTTGCCACATATCCCCTTATTTGCTGAATAGATGAATGACTAAGGATTCTGTTTTCACTTGTTTCTATCTCCCCTTCACGGGAACGCCTCCACAGATGGGCAGCCTCCCCACGGTGGCATAGTCAGAGCGGCCTCAGGCATCTGCAGGCTACTCAGCACTACCTCAGAGCTGCTGCCACTTTCACACCGACAATCAATTTGGAAAAGCACAGCCTATGACCAGTGAACACAGGTGACAAGTTGGGAGGGTGAAGCAGGGGTGTAATAAGGGAAACACAGTGCTAACTTAAATGGCATCTCCAGGTATGAGAATGCCATGGAGACAAAGGAATGGCAAAGAGCAAGGATTTCTGTGAAAAGTAGGAACTTCTTTCCTACCCTGTATTCCCAGATGCCCACCTGGAGTAGGCTCTGCATTCTCCAAGCTCCCACCTCCATTTCTCAAAATACCTCCTGAGTGCAGTATCCAAGGCTCCTTTATCCTTTCCTCTAGGAACTCTTCCTGTCCCTCTTCCCCAGCCAGATTCCTAGTCACTGTCTCTAGAGAACTGTCATAACCTGAATGCCAGGTTTATTCACCACTGTGAAGTTTCTGATGTCTGAAAAGGACTGAACTATGTCTGAAGAATTTTCCACATTCAAAGCATTCATAAGGCTTCTCACCAGTGTGAATCCTGTAATGTTCACTAAGGTGTGCATACTTGCGGAAGGTTTTCTCACACTCACTACACTTATAGAGCTTCTCACCAGTGTGAGTTCTATGATGTTCAGTAAGAGACGTGTTGTGAGCAAAGGCTTTCCCACATTCTTGACATTTATAGGGCTTCTCTCCAGTATGAATTCTCATATGCTGAGTGAGGCAGGTATTCTGGTTAAAGCCCTTCCCACATTCATTGCATTTATAGGGTTTTTCTCCGGTGTGGCTTCTCTGATGCCGAATAAGGCAAATGCTCTGAATGAAAGCTTTACCACACTCACTGCATTTGTACGGTCTTTCCCCTGTATGAATTCTCTGATGTTTAGTGAGTGGGGTGCTCTGAGCAAAAGCTTTGCCACATTCCTTACACTTATAGGGTTTTTCTCCAGTATGAATTCGCTGGTGTTTAATAAGGGATGGGCTCTGACAAAACGCTTTCCCACATTCCTTACATTTATAGGGTTTCTCTCCAGTATGAATTCTCTGATGCTGAGAGAGGTTTGCCTTTGTATGGAAAGTCTTCCCACATTCATCACATTTATAGGGCTTTTCCCCAGTGTGAATTCTCTGATGTTGTGTAAGATTTGAGTGTTTGCGAAACGAAGAGCCACATTCATTGCATAAATAAGGTTTCTCACCAGTGTGAATTCTCTGATGATGAATGAGGTGTGTGTTCTGACTGAATGCCTTCCCACATCTATTACATTTATAAGGTTTCTCTCCAGTGTGAATTCTTTGGTGTTCAGTGAGATGTGAATGATTGCGGAAGGAATTCCCACAGTCATTACATTTATACGGTTTCTCTCCAGTGTGGATTCTCTGATGCTGAGTAAGAAATGATCGACATCGAAATGTTTTCCCACACTGCTCACATCCATATGGTTTCACTCCGGTGTGAATTCTTTGATGTCGAACAAGGAATGAGCTACGACTAAAAGTTTTCCCACATTCCTCACATGTGTAGGGTCTCGTATGAGTTCTCTGATGCTGGGTAAAGGATGAGCTCTGATTAAAAGTTTTTCCACATTCACTACATTTCCAAGATTTTTTCTGTGTAGAGAAGATCGGACATTTACTTTGGTCTGAAATCTCATTGGTGTATATGCTACTTGTCTCCCACTGATGTAGGCTCTCTTCTGTAGAAACCCTGAGATGTGTAACAAGGCTTGAGGTCAAAAGCAGGCTTCTCTCAAAATTATATTCTTGTCTAATCATTTCTGGAGGTGCTTCCTTGTGGATGAAAGCTATTCCCCCAAAACCTTCTTGGAAAAGGCATGGTCCAGAGACCTCTCTGGGAGGGTTTTCCTTCATGCTCTCACATACATATTTTTCTTCAAATGTAGAATCCTGGTATTCATCCTCTTGGGATCTCTTTGATGTTATCCCTGGCAAATCAATTTCAGAGCCATCCTGCTCTGGAGCAGACTTGTTCACCCAACCTGAAAAAAACCACCACAGTGAGTATCTCTTGTGCAAGGCAGAGTGCAAGCCCCTGAACTTATAGGGACCTAACTTTGACAGGTCTCAGTAATGGCCTATTAGTAATGGCCAATAAGAGCAAGTGGGGGTAGGACTTCCCCGGTGGCACAGTGGTTAAGAATCTGCCTGCCAATGCAGGGGACACGGGTTCAAGCCCTGGTCCGGGAAGATCCCACATGCCGTGCGGCAACTAAGCCCGTGTGCCACAATTACTGAGCCTGAAAGCCACAACTACTGAGCCCCTGTGCCACAACTACTGAAGCCCGCATGCTTAGAGCCCATGCACTGCAATGAAGAGTAGTCCCTGCTCACTGCAACTAGAGAAAGCCTGTGTGCAGCAACAAAGACCCAACACAGCCAAAAAAAAAAAAAAAAAGAGCAAGTGGGGCAAGTAATTCAGAGTTACAACTGGTGAAAGACATCTGCATCAGGGTAAGGTGATCACCATTAATGAAAAATGAGTAGCTGCAGACACCAAGGAAGTGACAGAATCAGAGACCAGGGAGATAAAAGGAAAAAAACAAACAATAACAGACTAAGATTCGGGCAAGACAAGAAACATGGATGGTTTGTATTCAAAGAGTGGAGAATGGGAGAATGTAAAAGTGCAAAATAGTGGAACTGAGATCAAATGAGTACCAGGGAAAAGCTGGCCTCAAGAGATGCTCACTCAATAGATGCTCACTCACATTCACCCCAGCATTCCTAAAAGAGAGGGTAATTTGCTCTCCTGAGCTTCATTCAGTTTTTCTTGTAAAATTTCCAAAGCCCTCCTGTTTCTTCCACTGGTGATCCCTTGCTTACTCACCTGGACAAATCTCTCTTTCAATCTCTCTCTTTTCAGCTCCTTGCATATTCAACATCCACAAATCTTCACTTTGCTTTGATTGTAAAGGACTTCAAGGTTGAAAAACTGGGAGCCCTGCTCATAGAGGAAAAAAAGGTGGGGGATGGGATATCACTGTCCCAGTAAACAGAAAAACGAGATAGAGCTGTTGCCTAAGGATACTATCTGGTAACTCACACAAAACCTGTCAGGACAGCAACGTGCCTGCATCACCAAGAGTCAGGGGTGGCTTCCAGCTTTCTAGGTTAACAAACTCCATTTGTCAGCTGTCCAAGAAGTGGCAGCCAGACAGACTGACATATTAGCAAACACTCAAGTACTTGAGAAATAAATCAGAATGTTATTTACAAAGATAAAAATAACTATGAAGTGAATGGGAATATCCATGTCAATTAGTACACTCTTTCCACTATACAATATATGAAAAGTCAATTAATATAGTCAAATGTTGTGTTGGGAAATGGCCTCATAGCAAGGCTAATGCATTAAGTCTGATCCACCCACCTCCCCTATATGTCAAGGAGTTGGATAGTAATTAGGGATTTCTATTTGATACAACCTAGAGATATGCTGATTGTCCTTTCTTCAAGATGTCTTATCAATTCAAAATCTTTTCTTCAGGCATAGCTCAATATAAGAGTGTAGGCTGCAGTTGAAAAAACAAAAACACTCTGTGAAATAATTTTTGACTTACAAAGAGTTGCAAAAATAGTATAGAGAGTTTCTGGTTTTGGGAAAGTCAAAATCATAACTGTTCATCCAAAAATGTCTCTCCATATAACCCTGAAGTGAGAAGTAGAATTGGAAGCATTATTTCAAGAAAAACAGAAGGTAGAGAGATGGTTTACCATAATCAAGAGCTCAGAAGGCATGGAAGAATAGGATGTCTGGTGAAGTATATAATAAGGCTGGCACTGTGGACTTCTCATCAAGGTCTGTGCCTCGGTGTTGAGTTTTAGAGGTTTAAGAGGATCCTATCTGGGATTTCCTGATCCTCTTCCATAGCAGGGACATAAAGTGGACCCACTGCAGAATCCTACAGAGACTCATGAAGTAGGGTGGGGTTTGGCTATAATCAGAGCTAGACAATGGAAAAAAAGTCAGAAATGCCCCCGACTACCCAGAGCTTATGTCACAGCTCAACAAAGACACTAACACCAGTAGTTACAAATAAGGGAATTATAAAAGGAGAAATATTGGGTCCTGTAGAATGCAGAGCAGAGGGGACCTAATCTAATCTGGGATAGAGATAAGAAGATAAATAAGAATAGATAAGATAAGAAGAGATAAATAAGAATTAGACAGGTGAAGAGGGAAAAGAAGATACTAGCGAGGTGAAACAGAATATACAGAAGGAATCAAGCCCCATACTTTGGAAGAATGAAAGAGATCTAGTAAGGCCAAAGTATTAGGCACTAGAAATAAGACATGAAGCCCAGGGCAAGCAAATACAACCCTGCAAATCACTTTAAGGAATTTACCCTAAAGTGAGCAAAAAGCCATAAAAAGTATTGGAAAAGGTTTGAAAAATATGTGACATGATTAGATCTTCTACTACACACACACACACACACACACACACACACACACACAACTTATCCTTTTGCTCATAGAGCAAAGCGTGTACAAGGGGTGGAAGGTAGGAGGCAAGGTGAAGGCTGCAGGACCCCTTGGGAGGTTGTTTCAGCAATCCAATAAGGGGACTTAGATGACTAAGAGACAAAAACAACAGGACAGGATGACTACTGGAGCGAGATGTGAGGGAGAAGGAGAAGTTAATGATAATTTGCTGGTTTGGGGCTTCAGAGATGACAGTGACCTTTAGTGAGAGTGGTAACACTGGTTTGAGGAGGAAAAAGATACATTCAGTTTGAAATATCAGGCATACATATATGGAACAGAGGACAGAGGTGTGGACTGAAAACTTGGATTTAGAGTTTTTGTCATAAAAAAGGTAACTGAAATTCTGGGGGTAACAGATAAAATCATCAAAAGAGTGTAGCTAGGAAACCTCAACAGGGAGTTTACACATTTATAAGGAGGTTTAACTCTGGTTTTTAATTTTAGAGATTCCTAATCCCTAAGAGAAATAAGTAAACTAATTTAATATATGATAAAAATTGGCATTTCTAATCAGAAAAAAATTGATTACTCACAATTTATGTTGGGACTGTTGCTTAAGTATCTGGAAAAAACACTTAGTGAGATTCCTACCTCACACAACATACCAAAATAAACCAAAACCCAGTAAAGGGTTAAAAAATGTATTTTTGATTTATACATCAAGGAGTAGATAGACCTGATAGACAAAAGACTTCCTATTAACGAGTAAAGAAAAAAGATGAACTGATAGAAAAATGCAAAGTACAACAAATACACCAAGAATTACAAAAGGCCAATAGACATATCAAAACAAAGTTTCACCTCACTGGTAATCAAAGAAATGAGAACTGAAAGAATGAAGAATCAATTTTTATATCAAGTTGGAAACTCTCTCTTTAATGCTAAAACTCAAAACGGGCAAAGGTACAGGGAATGAGAGCTTCTCACACACCACTGGTGGGAATGTAAACTGGTACCATCTTTCTAGAGCTAACTGGCAATATACTGGGCTGGCCAAAAAGTTTGTTCGTAAGATGTTACAGAAAAACGCGAATGAACTTTTTGGCCAACCCAATGTATTAGGTCTTAAAGTTGTAGGCTGAGTGGCAGTTGGGACACCACGATCACCATTTTGTAGGTACAGAAAGGACAAAATTCTCAATCTGTACTATATACAACACCTGCAATGGTTCTCAGAATATCCTCAGTCATCAGTATGTCATAAAAATGCCTATATTATTTAACCTAGTAATTCTACTGTTAGAACTTTTTCATAAAGAAGGAACCTCCCAGAGTGGGAGAAAAAAACCCAAGCTGAATTCTTTTGTTACGTGTAAAAAAAAAAAAAAAAAAAACCCCTGAAATGTTGTTGGAAAACACAACTTTTCTGTTGATGGACACTGAGGCTCAGCAATTTAGCAAAGTATGGTACTTCCACTTGGTGGAAATTATACAGACATCAGATAATTGAAAATGAAAATATGTGACAATGTGGAAAAATACTTATAGGCAAATGTGAAAAAAAACACAGGATATTAAAATTTCAAATACAATATATGTATGTTAAAATATACATATGAATAAGATCAAGAAGGAAAGGTAATCACCACTATGGTGATATAAATTATGAATGATTTTCTCTTCTATTTTCCAAATTTCTTCAATTATCTATATTTTGCCTTGTTTTTAAAAAACTTAAATCTCTCAGAATATCTATCAATTTGTTAGCCATGATCATCTTGAGGAATAAGATTATGGTAAACTTTTGTTTTAAGGCCTTTCTTTTTGCAATGTTTGAAAGTTTTCCTGTAGAAATAAGTAAATAACTCTGTAATCACAGAAAACAAGTGAAAAAAATATAATCAGAGATAAGCACAGAGATTTATGTACAAAGATCACATTGTTACTATAACTGTAAAAATACAGGCAAGTAAACATTGATGGCATATCAATATGATAGATTATGAAACTATTAAGAGTCATGTTTTCAAAGAATATTCATGAGAAAATACAATATGTTAAAACAGGAGACTACAAAACACTGAAACAAAAAAACATGCACATATATACCAGTACTAAAGTAAGCATTCAATAAACAGAAACTATTATTGCTACACAGATATATACAAAACACACACATAAAAAAGGACAGAGGAAAACCCACTAAAATGTCAACAACTGATCTCTAGGTCATTTAATGGGTTACTTTATTTTGTCCTTTATATCCTTCTACATATTTCATTTTTCCTGCAATAAACACGAATTACTTTTATAGTCACTAAAACATTTAAAAATGAGAGATCTCACTCAGGGGTTTAAGCACACCCCCAAAAGAAAACCTTTCTTTTTAATGCCACACCTAATGGATATGGTATTGGTTTCCCTTTCAAAATAGGATCAAAGTGGCAAAGTGGACTGGGCTGGGACTCAGGAAACTATGCTCTGCCACAGCCCACATGAGCAGGCTATTTATCTGAAAAAGGTGACAAATTAGATCATATCCACGAGTCCTTCCAGCTCCAACGTTCTATGAAACCCCTAACTAAATTTTTTTTTTTTTTTTTTTTTTTTTGGCTGTGCCGCACAGCTTGTGAGATCTCAGTTCCCTGACCCCAGGGATTGAACCCAGGCCCTCAGCCGTGAAAGCTCAGAGTCCTAACCACTGGACCACCAGAGAATTCCCTAAATGAGTTAATTAATTCACGTAAAGCATTTATAAAGATATCTGCCACATATCAGGCACTCAACAGGGGTTAGGCATTATTATGTTTGAGAAGGACAGGTTGGTGACAACCACTGTCCTCCAGTCGTGGATCATCTGAGCTGTTTGTCTACGCCAAAAGTTAGCAAACCTTGCCTTTGTAGTTTGAAAACAGAACTAGACAATATGTAAACAAGTGATCTTGGTTGTGTTTCAATAAACTTTTTTTAACAAAAACAGATGGTAGACCAAAATTTAGCACATGAGCCACAGTCTGCTGTCCCCCTGGCCTCTGAGTTGCCCAGAATAGGATGTATAGGTGCTTCCACAAATACATAATGTGGAATAATCTATTGGTGATTTTAAGATGCTGAAAAGATCTATCTGAATCCAGATTTGGGGAAAACGGGTATTATGGTGAACGGACATATATATCTCCATCCTCATCTTGCTCAACTAAGAGGGATCTGGCTTCCTCCTCATGCCTTGTAAGCTTTCTCCCTGCTGCCACTTCCCTATCCCTCTAGAAGGATTCTGGGGAAGCCAGGTGGGGTTTTCCAAGAATTTGAAACTACAATTCCTTCAATAAGACCACACTTAAATGTACTCTTCTCTGAAGCCCTTCTTGATTTGCCTGTTGGCCCCAAGTAACGTATTCTTCTAGGCTGCAGCAGCACACTGGATCTATCTCTTCTGCAGCCTTGGGTCATTCAGTAGCAATGTGTCCTCGGATAAGTTACCTGTTCTCTCGTACCTCAATTTCCTCACTAAAAACTAGATAATACGTTGCTGTGAAGGCTAAATTAATTAGCGCAACTGCTTAAAACAGTGCCTGGTACACGTTAAGTGCCAAATAAATGTGTTTTAAAACATTACCACAGAAATTTGCTCACACATATACCTTCCAGCACTACAGTGGAAGCGTCTTCCCATTTGGCAGGCTCTGAGGTCACTCATCCTGTAGCCCCGCCTCTAAACCCTGTGTAATAGTTGGCAAGTAATGGATAGTAAATTTTTGTTGTTAGACGTTAACATTTCCATACGTGCTATCATGTACATGCTATCAACTGAGCTTTAGAGAGAAAAGAAGATAGTGATAGTCCAACTTTATAAAGATCAAGAAACCGGCTCTATCGTGGGTAATTATAACCCAGGTCTCGAGACTCCTTAGCTAGTGCGCTTTACACTATTTGCCTTCGGCTCTTAAGTCGGTCCCTTAAAAAAGTTTGAGTTGCAGGACTGGTTGGGGGAAGTAGCTAGTATCCAGACCGAGAACTCTGGCCCCAGGATTTCACTTCCGAACACGGGTCCTAGGTCTTGATCATTTATCCATCATTCAATCATCATTCATTCATTCATTTATTCACTCCACCATCTTCTTAGGCGTGTCCTCTGTGCCAGGCCCTGGTGAGTGCAGTGTTGAAGCTGCAAGCCGGGCCGGGCCGCCGGGAGTTCGGAGCCGCCGTGCAGGCAGCAACCCGGGGAGAACGAGGCCCGGGCGCGCTTGCTACATAAACCTGGGCCGCCGCCACAGCCGAGACGCACCCGGAGCCGCTGCCTTCCCCTCCCTTGGGCCCCGCCCGCTCACCGTGATGTCCCGCGGCTCCCAGCGGGGCGGCGACCACGGTCCCGGAGCTACACGGAAACCCAAGGCGCAGGCTCACCCGCCCGGACCGGAAGAACAGCAGCGCGGCCGGTAGTGCATCATCAGCGACCCCGAAGAGCAGTCCTCGCTTGCCTCTCTAGGAATCGGGAGGAGCCTCTCGATAGGAGCCTCATAGAAGGCGATTGGGGCCTGGTTTCCCTCCAAGCCCAGTGGCGTGCCTGATGTCCCATGAAAGACTGCCTTCACCCGGAACACAGTGACCACCTCATGCCTGGGGAAAACTGTAGATGGGGGCGTTAGGGTTGGAAAGAGTGCTAAGTGGGAGTCAGAATGGGCCATCTCGGGCTTCCCTGTTGGCGCAGTGGTTAAGAATCCGCCTGCCAATGCAGGGGACGTGGGTTCGAGCCCTGGTCGGGGAAGATCCCACATGCCACGGAGCAACTAAGCCTGTGCGCTAAAACTACTGAGTCTGTGCTCTAGAGCCCGCGAACCACAACTCCCGAGACCACGTGCCACAACTACTGAAGCCCACACGCCTAGAGCCTGTGCTCTGCAACAAGAGAAGCCACCCAATGAGAAGGCCATGCACCGCAACGAAGAGTAGCCCCCGCTCGCCGCACCTAGAGAAAAGCCCGTGCGTAGCAACAAAGACCCAAGGCAGCCAATAAAATAAATAAATAAATTTATTTTAAAAAAAAAAAAGAATGGGCCATCTCAGCAAGGGAGTAGTACATTCCATGTGCTAAAAATAGCTCCTGATTATGAACCTTGACCTCAACTCTGGGCTCTGACCAGGGAGGCCAGCCTGGTGCTTCTTCTGGGTGTGAGTGGTCTGGTGGCAGACGAGATGGGAGCTCTGGCCCAAGGCCTTCCTGCACTGGGTGTGGCAATAGGTCTTCTTGCCTGTGTGGCTCTGCGGGTGTACCAGGAGGCAAGGGCTTCAGCTGAAGGCCTTGCAGCACTCAGGGCACACGTAGGGCTTCACCCCAGTGTGCACCCTCTGGTGCAGATCAGGTGGGAGCTGCACGTGAAGGCCTTCCTACACTCCCTGCACCCACACGACTTCTCCCGTGTGCATTCTCTGGTGGACCATGAGAGTGGAGCTCTGGCTGAAGGGCTTGCCACACTCAGTACACGTGGAGAGATTTTTGCTGGGGGCAAGAAGTGTTTTGTTTGTTTTTTTAACTTTCATATACCCCCTGATAAAAAGGAAACAAGATTGGAAATGCACCATGCAAGGAAGTAGAATAACACTCCCTCTGGGATAAAGATATATCAATAACTGGTCTTTCATGGGCCTTCTACTTTTTCAGAATAAAATGAAAACACACACTCATTCACAAGAGAGGTACTTGAAAAGAGGTGAAAAGAGCAGAGTAAAGGCACCCATCTATCCACAAGTCTATCTGTAGCATCAGTCGTATAAAGATTCTACGTACATTAAATCAATATATTCCTGAATTGAATTCCCTTTGAATTAAAAATTACCATTGAAAAAAGTTCATTAACAAGTCTCTCCACACTTACTTGTCTGCAGGCTGTTCAGAATGCCCTGCTGTCCTGCTCCCCTCTTCTCTGGCTTCCCCAATGCACAGACCTCTGGAATCTCGCCCTGGAGTCTTTCAAAGAATTCTCCTTTCAGTTTGCTCTAGAATCAAATCCTCCTTTTCAACTTTGGTCTCACTATCTGAGCAAGGCATAGAAGATAAAAACAAATAATATATAGCAAAAAGAAAAGGAGAATCAGCTTTATATTCTAGACAGGTAAAAGAGACTATATTGGGATTTGAGGAAACCCAATAAATGACTTCTCTCTTTAAAGAAGCAACATGGGGGAATTCCCTGGTGGTCCAGTGGTTAGGAGTCCGTGCTTTCACTGTTGAGGGCCTGGGTTTGGGGAACTAAGATCCTGCAAGCCATGGGGCATGGCCAAAATAAATAAATAAATAAAAGTAAAGAATCAACATAGCACTGGGGCCAGACTGCTGAGGTGAAATCCTGCCTCTGTCACAAGCAGTTACTTGACCTCTCTGTGCCTCAGTTTTCCTATCTGTAGAATAGGTTAATGCTAGTACCTATTTCATGATGTTTTTAGAATTAAAAAATTTAATGTCCATAAAGTGTTAGCTAGGTAAGTGTTAGCTATTAGTAAAATTCTCTGCTCAGTTGACAAATAAGATATGCAAAGACCAATATATTATCTTTATTACTGAAAAGCTGATATTGTTGAATGTGCCTTATAGTTGCAGGCAAGTGAGGTTACTAACACCGAATCCCAGGATTAGACAGCACTAAGCACCCAGGGACACAGTGCTGGGCAACCATGGGTTTGCCCCTGTAACACCTGCAGCAAAGAAGAACAGGGCAGACACATGGTCTCTGTGGAAAAACTGGACCCTAAGGGTAGGAAGGAGGAGGGCTGGCTTTCACACAGTCCACTTCTTTTCCAAAGTCATCAATCAAATCCAATCCCTTTTTGTCCTAGGGCAAGAGTGAGTGTGGGGTCAGAGAGAAGATTCAAGTGTTACACCAGTGAGCTTCCTGAAACATCAGGAGTGAGGGAGTAGAGTACTTAAATTCATAATTTTTCTATACACGCACCATGGTTTCAGAGTATGGGCAGAGGAAGAAAAAAAAAAAAGAAAGAAAGGGCAGTAAAGGAAAGCTTGCATTCTGGGGAAGAGGCGGAGATGGCTCTGTCACCAGAGATGTTGTGCCCAGGGAGGACCAAGCCTGCAGATGTAAAGACTGCCAAAACAGGAGGGGACACACGGGATGTCTTGGGAACTGGCCAAAGCAGCAAGTGAAGGTCAGAGAAGGGCTTGGATGTGGACTGTGGGGTCCTAGGAGTCAAGGAGCTTGAGCACATCCCCCTTGCCAGCGAGACAGAGGCAGGACGAAAACTCCTGAGAGGGAACTGAGGGGTCCATGCAATCAGGTAGGGCAGGGGAGCAGGGAGCTATGAGGTAGGCAGGGTCAAGGGCCTGCTGTGGGCAAAGCCAGGCACTGGGATTGGCAGTGGGGCAGGGAGGTGGTGCACAGAGGTGTGGATCCCCAGCCTCACAGCCTACAAGCTTAGTCTAGGTGGGAAGAGAGAACAGAGTGGCCGACCCTCCAAATCGGTGGGGATGGACACACTCTGCCCCTTTTCACCCCACATCTACAGGAAATAGAAAAGGAAAGAAGACGCACTCAAGGAGGTCCAGGAGACGGAACTCGGCCTTTGCTTCCAGGAGGGCTGCAGAAGCAGGGGAGCATCAAAATGCCAAGGAAGGGCTTCTCTGGTGGCGCAGTGGTTAAGAATCCACCTGCCAATGCAGGCGACATGGGTTTGAGCCCTGGTCCGGGAAGATCCCAAGTGCCGCAGAGCAACTAAGCCCGTGCGCCACAACTGCTGAAGCCTGCACGCCTAGAGCCCGTGCTCCACAACAAGAGAAGCCACCGCAATGAGAAGCCCGCGTACCGCAATGAAGAGTAGCCCCCACTCACCACAACTAGAGAAAGCCCCTGCGCAGCAACGGAGACCCAATGCAACCAAAAATAAATAAATAAAATTAATTTATTTTTTAAAAAAAAACCGCCAAGGAAGCTCCTTAGCGGAGCAGTCCAGTTTCCTCCCTTTGGGACTGGGAGACCCAGGGAGGGAAGACTCAAGCCCAACACCGGGAAAGAGTGATACCTGGTCAAACTGTTTTTGAACACATTCTCGAAGAGCAAAGAACAGTTTGGAGGGTAGAGGTGGCCAGGGTCTACCTCAGTCCAGCCTGAGCCCTCACTGTGGTCTTATCTCCCATTCCCTAACCCCCTTCTCGGCTTCCCTGAACTTTCTGGTCATATTCATGCTCCCTAAAAAAGATTTCTTGACTGTTTCTTTTCTCTCATCTTCCTCATGGCCCGGAGCAGTCAATACTTGTCCTTCTACTCACCACAACTGCCCAGCCACCCAGCCATCCATCATCTGGGACTGGCTCAGGTCACACCTGCCTCAGGGAGTCTTGGTCTGCCCCTCCCCAAGCTCCCAGTGACTGCCCCCCTCCTGTCTCCTCAACCACCTCGGCTATCCATCCCCACTGCTTTGACAAATGACTTCATATTTTTTTGTGAATTAGCTTTCTCTTTCCTATCTGTCCATTTTATCTTCCCAATGAGGCTATGAGTTTTTGCAGGGCCACAGCTGAATCCTACGATGCCTACAGCCTTCCTAACCTGGTGCATTGGTGCAGGTCTCCGTGAGGACACAGTGCTGGCTAGGCATAATTCCTGCCCTCAAATCTGCCAAGAGGAGGGACTTCCCTGGTGGCGCAGTGGTTAAGAATCCACCTGCCAATGCAGGGGACACAGGTTTGAGCCCTGGTCCGGGAAGATCCCACATACCACAGAGCAACTAAGCCCGTGTGCCACAACTACTGCTACTGAGCCTGTGCTCTACAGCCCGCGAGCCACAACTACTGGGCCTGCGTGCCACAACTACTGAAGCCCATGCGCCTAGAGCCCGTGCTCCACAACGAGAAGCCATCGCAATGAGAAGCTCGCTCACCGTAACGAAGAGTAGACCCCGCTTGCCGCAACTAGAGATAGCCCGCGCGCAGCAATGAAGACCCAGCACAGCCAAAAAAAAAAAAAAAAAAAAGAGGCATATGCTGAAGATTCATCTCCAGCAGGGGATGTGGGCCCCATACAGTCACAAAAGCATCCCTCCCAAAGAGCACACCTTCTCTTCTTGGACAGGGAGCTCAGCCTGATTAATGATCACAGCAATGCGACATGACTGACGGTTCACAGCCTCGTCCTGGCCCCGTCTCCTTGAAGCACACCACCCTGTGATGCTGGCTGGGCAGGTGAGGAAATTGACTGGGAAGCTGCCTGGGCTGGTGAGGAGTCTGTGGCTTCCCAGAGATAACCCAACAAGTCAGAGGAAGAGCAGGTCCTCAAAGGACCCTCGGGGCTGCCTGGCACTCAGCACTCAGTACGAGCTGGCCACTTTGACACTGGGTTAATAAGAAAGAAATGAGCCCAGTGCATCTGGGCTAATACACCTAAAGGTCCAGGACCCACGGGGGAACCAAGAATGGCTTATGAGAAGGCCAGAAGGTGAGTCCCACCCCTGCCCCGGCAACCCCTGGTCCTTTTCTCACCCTCTTCTGGGGCCAGCCTGTCTCCCCACCTCTCACGGCCTGCGATGGTCCACCAGGCTCCAAATGGGAGCTCCGCTCAGCCCTGCCGGTGGTGTTCCCAAGGCTAGAGCCACTGCCGGTGCTCCTCCTCTGTCAGGCTCACGGGGCTTGTCCTCACTCGCGTGCATCGCATTCTCACTCAACTCCCTGATGGCAAAGAAGAAACCCTGATGTGTTCCTGACTGTCACTTCCTCGGGCTCAGGGAGTGTCACCTGAAGGGGCAGTAAACACTGTTCAACACAGAGCTGGCCCATCCTGGGAGGGTCACTGGCTCTTGAAGGAGGCAGGGCCAGCTTTGGGACCAGGCCTCCTGTGAACACAGCTCACGACAGTGGGCACCCATTGTTCCAAAGGCCCAGTGGTGCCCAGCAGGCTGGAAGGAAGGACAGGTGCTCCAGGCCACCCCGGGCACTGGAAGCCACTCCAGCACCCACAGCTGTCTGGGACCAGGGCTTATCCATCCTGCTCTTGCCTCAGTCCAGACCCTGCCAGAGACTCTTACTTCCTGAGACATCCCCTCATGGCTTCTTCTGGCCTCAGGGGTCACAGAAGCACCTGGCTCCTTCCTCAGCACAGTGGTTCCTTGGACTCTCGTCTAAACAGATTCTACCTTTTGGGACCTGAGTTATGACTTTGCATCTCCCCTCCCTGACCTGTTTCCTGTCCTCTCAACAGCCAAGGCCCTGCAAGGCTTCTGCTTCTTAGTCTCAAGCTTCATGTAGATTTGGTGTAACTTCCAGCAGCAGTGATGGCGGAATCCAGCCCAGCTCTAGGGGCAGGACTGAGCTTGGCTAAGGCCTTTGCGGTCCCCAGCTGCTCAGCGGCTCCTGCCATTGATGTCTATGCGTGAGGCAGTCAGCAGGAACTGCACCCCATGTTGAACTGCGAAAGTAAAAATGTTTTCCCAGTCAGGTAAAGCTTGGCTTCCTTTATCCATGCCTACCCTGTCCTCCAGCAGGAATATGGCAGGTCTCTGCAACCAGGCAGCTTTTTAACGGTTACAGAGCCATTTCAAACTCCTCATTTCATCCCAGCCTCCTACCTGGAGTGGAAGAGAGGACTTACGTTCGGAGACGTTAGGGATTTGTCCTGAGTTGGAGGTAAGTGAGGGGCAGGGCCAGTCTAGAATGCTCTCTTCCCCAACAAGAGGTTTGGGAAAATAATCCCGTCCGCAGCGGCACGCCTCCTTCGTGTCCACCGGCCCGAGTCCAGCGAAACAAGCTCAGCAGGACCGGTATCCCAGGGTCTCGGAGGAACCCGCCCTTGAGCTGGTATGAGCCCCTCCTCTTCCAACGCCCTGCCCCTAGCCCTCCCACCCTGTCCGACCCCTTTCCCCGCCCCGGCACTCTCTCCTCCACGTCTCTGCTCTTGCCCATCCCCACCGCATATTCTCCCCGTGCGGGCCCCGGCCCCACGCCCACTGCCCCTACTCCCCAGCCCCGTGGCAGCCTTCCTCCTCCCCTTAAGGTGACCTCAGGCTGCAGCCCCTCCTCCGCTTTCACAATACACCCCCCGCCCCACCCCCCCCAGCGCCGGACTGCAGCCGCGTCCTCTCTCTCCCTCGCCCAGGACTGCGGAACCCGCCCTCTCCTCCATCCCCAGCAAGCCTGGCCCACCCCGCCCCTTCCGGCTATCCCCTCTTTCTCCGGCAGCTGCCCCTCCCCTGGGCCTCCACTCCCGGCTCATCCGGGCGCGAGCCTGTCTCTCCCAGCCCGCGGACCGTCGGCGACCTGAGAACGGCCCAGGGAAACGGCCGGGGTGGGAGCACTCGGCTGCCGGCTGCTACACCGCAGCTTCAGGAAGCAGGGAGGTGCCTCCCTCTTCGTGGTGCTTCCGCTCAGTTCCCCCTGCTGGACTGCGAGGAAAAGGGGAGGGCTGCGGGGCCAGGACCCAACTCGGCCCTTACTACAAAATGGATTTCAAACGGACCTATCTCAAAGACTAGGCGACATCACGGGAGAATGTATAATCTTGAAGAGGGCAAGGCTTTGATTTGACATTAAATCCTAAATATCCGAACAGCAAAAACTAAAGTAAAAGGACTAACTGTAAACTGGGGAAAATGTTTGCAACACATCTGGCAGATGAAAAGAGTAACTTCTTTACTACAGAATTGGTAGAAATAAATTCCTAAGAGGATCAACAACCAACAGAAAAACTTGTTAAGAACATGAACAAGCAATTCACACAAAAAAGAAATACACCTGGCTTTTAAACACAAGACATGATATTCAGTTTCACTCATAATTGAATGCAAATGAAAACCTGAGAGCATTTTTCACTTATCAGATCAGAAAAGACAAACAATAGTTCTATAGAGGAGTCAGGGAAATGAGCATTTTCCTACACATACTGTACTGGGAACTGCATTTGCAATTTCTATCAAAATGTCAAAAGTACCTACCCTTTATCAATATATCCTGCAGACAAAGTCGTGCACATACAAGGACAGTGTGCCGGAATATTCAGCATGGCATTGTTTGCAAAAGCAAAAGATAGAAAAGAACCTACATGGCCACCAATAGGACCCTTGCTCATGAATCATGGTACATCCATACAACAGACTATCACACGGCAGTGAAAAAAAGAATGAGGTAGATCTTACGGGGTAACACTGAACCGTCTCCAAGACACACTAAGCTTAGTGAATCCTAAGCTCGTGTGTGTGTGTGTGTGTGTGTGTGTGTGTGTGTGTTTAAGGGAGAATACAAAAGACTCTAAATGCATGTCTGGAAGGATCCCCAAGAAATTGACAACAGTTATCTCTGGGGTGCTCCTACCTAGGGTACTCTGGACTGGGAGGGAGATGACTTTTTCATTGTCTGCTCTTGTACCACTGAACTTTTCACCCCAGGCAAGCCCTGTTCTTCCAATTAAACAAAGCACTTTTAGATGAGGAGAGGGGTTCATGGAGGCGCACTGAGAAAGTAGCTTCGGAAAAGGGAGAACGGGCTTTGGCCTCAGTTATTCTAATCCTCTGACTACTGACTTTGAAAATGGAGGTGAGAGAACTTCCCTCCTCAGGTGAGGTCAGAATGAGATAAGAAACATTTGGCATTTAGCACAGTGCCTAGCACACAGGAACCCCTCAACTAACAGAGCAGTTACAACCTTGCTATTGGCCCAGCAGGGGGACCTGGGTAGCCAAGTAGCCTGCTAGGACTTGGGTTTCCTCCTTCTACCCATGGCGACACAGGGCAGCCCCACAAAGAAACCAGGACCTCTCGGGCCTGGGTCAGGCCCCATCTGTCACAGGTCATGTCGTAGAGGGTGTGGAGGGCTGGATTTCTGGCTTGGGAATTTGCTGCTTGATCTTCCATGCCCCAAAGGCAGCCTGCTCATCCCCTATGTCCCTTCTCCTCTGGCCCCTGGTGCTGCTTGGGTCAGAATCCCAGGGTCTCTCTCGGACTCTGACAAAAGCTGTCTATATGGTCTCCCGGATCCTTTCTCCCCTCACCAGCCCAGGCTCCACACTCCAGCCACAACTGCATGTCACAATCATTGGGGTTACATATATGCCCCAGCTGAATCCCTTCGCCTGGCATCAGGTCCTTGGTAACTGGCCACCTTATTTCCCCAGACCCTTATTCTGCTGTTCCCCATGACCCATTCCATACCCCAAAAGGATGCCTTACCACTCCAAACAAGCCATGATCTTTTAATTAATTTTTCCCTTCTGATCATAAAAGTAATTCAGGTTCATTGTAGAAAATGTGGACAATGCAGGAAAATTCAACTGCTGTTAATAACCTGATGCACTTATTTCCTTCCAATCTTTTCTATACATGTACATTTAAGGAAACTGGGCTGTCTGTACACACCACTGAATTTTATACTTTGCTTTTTTTATTTAATATTATTGTGAACGTTTTATCACTAAATACTCTTTAAATTATGATTTTTAGTGGTTGCATAATATTCCATCACATTGTAATTTAATCATTCCACTGTTATTAGTCACTTGGGTTGTTTCCATTTTTGTAAAATATGGACATTGATAAGTATATATACCATTGTCAAAATATTCATTGTTAGGATAGCTTTCTAAAAGTGGTACTACTGTATCAAAGGATATCAACATTCTTTTTTAAATCGTTCAGCTTCCCCTAAAACAATAATGTATTAAAATTGTTTAAAATATATAAATAACAATGATGGGACAAGGGGAACAAATTTCTAGAAAATGGAAAATGGATGAAATGGTAACTGAGAAAGTTGGGTGGAGTGAGTGATGGCTTGAAACACTTGTTGAGGGCAATATAGTGGAAGGATGCAGCTGAAGTACCTGCCAAACCCCAGGTGACTTGGGACTTGGAAACCCCAGGTGCAACGAAGGGTGAGAGGGAGAAGTGGGGCTAAAAATAAGGCATTAACTGAAGGTATGTAATAACATTTGATCCCCTTCTCTCCCACTCTAGAGAAGCACTTACATCATCCAAACCCCAGACAAAAACATCAGAGGATTTTTTGCTAAGAAAATGTAAGCACCCCAGCCAAAAGATCTCTGCATTCTGGCATTTAGAGGTCACCAGGGAAACAGCTTGCTCATTACCAACCACTCTAGAGGGAAGCCTTTTACTGAGCCAATCCCACTACCCACCTTCCCACCACACAGATACATCCACGTATTTGTGTGTGTGTGTATCACTAAGAATCACAACATATCTGAGGAAAGTCTCCAAAGACAGTCAACAAAATAAAGAGAAAAAAGGACCCAGAGCAGGCGAACGAAGATGGTGAGACAATTCGTGTGACAGAAGAGACTTTTCGGAAAATCCTTCTAATTACAATACTCAGATTTGAGAGGTATCTCTAAAATGAGAAAAGTACGCTACAAAAAAGGAACAAACTGAAAACAAGACTCTTAGAAATTAACTACTGCCAAAAATAAAAAAATTCACTAGAAAGGTTGAAAAATAATCAAGGTACTCTCCCAGAAAATGGCACAAGGAAATGGAAATACTAGAGAAAGTAGTTGACGATCAATCCAGAAGGTCCAACATTTGACTGACAGGAATTCCAGAAAGAGTGAAAATAGAAAAAAAAATATGGAAATGGAGAACTGTCACATAAATAACATGAGAAAATTTCCAAGAGTAGAAGTACCTGAGTCGCTAGATTGAAAAATCTCAGAGTACGTTAGGGAATTGAGTACATCAAGGATAAACAGGAGACTTTAAAAGCTTGAAAGGGGTGGGGAAACAGATCACAAAAATGTAAATTCTATTTATTGTCAAAGAAATAAGAATCAGACTGGAATCAGGCATCTCATTAGCAACATTGGATGTTATAAGTCAGGGAAGCAATGCCTACAAACTTTGGGGGAAATTTTTCAATCTAGAATTCCAGAGCCAAACTACCAATCAACTGTGAGGGCAGAGACAGTTGTTTTAGATATATAAGCACCCAACAATTTTGCCTTCCACATACTCTTTCTTGGCAAATGACTTGACGTGCTGCAGTGAAATGAGTATGTAAACGAAGAAAGGAAGAATGTGGATTTTAGGATGCAATGGAGCCCAGTGTAACAACTGGACAGTAGGCAGAGAGAACATGAAGGACAGGGACTTTCCCGGCGGTCCAGTGGTTAAGACTCCGTGCTTCCACTGCACGGGGTGTGGGTTCGATCCCTGGTTGGGGAACTAAGATTCCACATCCCACATGCTGCAGGGCATGGCCAAAAAAAAGGTTAAAGAAAACAAAGAACATCAAGGACAGACTAGAGCAGAAGGCTGGAGGTCTCTGGAAGGGATATATACAGGAGAAAGGGGGACTCAGAAGAGTGTCTAATTGGATGGAGAATTTGAAAATAACTGAGGATATGTTAAAAGCAACCAGTACAAGGGAAAAAGAAAGACAACCAGAAACTTTGGTAAAAATTAAATGCTGCTCCAAAAAGGAAATATAATCACAATAAACTACTTAGGTCTGCAGTGAACAACATTTACACAGTAATAATAACATTCATGCTGTTTATTTCAATTTTCAGAACAAATCAATAAACAAAGCATAAAAGACTATGGTTTCAGAACAGAATTCAAGAATTAGCAGACTTGACATTGTCAGAGGCAGAGAGGTGGACAAGGGGAGGAGACAGAAGCAGGGTGCATCCCCCATTCTACAAAATGGAGAATTGAGATACTGTTTACAGTTAATACAATAAAACTAAATTTGTAGTTACAATAAATAATTTATTTTTCCTGATTATAAAATTTTTGTTCCTTATAAAAAATATGGAAATTACTTTTAAAAAAACTTCTAATCACCCATAATTCCATTATCCCTAGGACCTGGGTTTGAGCCCAGGCTCTGCAATTTACCATTTGTATGGCTCTGAACAAGTCAACCATTTATAACATTTTCTTATATTTCCTTCATGTTTATCTATATACTTTCTCATAGTATACAGTGTACATAACATTATGTGAGAACTGTACTATATACACAATTTCGAATCCAGACTTTTTTCACTTTAAAGCATAAAGTAAAACTCTGGATACAAATATCATGCTCTTCAATACTTCTAAATAGACTTCTTGGCCATAGGGCAGTCAGAGGTTTCCCAGAGATGGGCCTGAGCCAAATCTTAAAAGAAACCAAATGTTAGGCAAAGCAGACAGGGGCTGTGGGGTGTGGTGGTGAGGTATCACAGGCACCGAGGACAGTGTGAGCAAAGGCACGAGAAGAGCAAGCATGTGCCTCCAGGCTGCAGTAAAGGTGCGTGTGAAGTGAAGCGATGAGGCTGGGAAGAGCTCAGTAAATCATGTTGGGGGATCCAGACATCTTTCCCATGAGAGACATGAAAAGGGGGTATGGTAGGCCTTGTTTGCTTTGGCAACCCAGGACCTAGCACCATGTTTGCCACAAAGAGAGTGCATAATAAATATTTTTGTAATCAACGCATGATACATCGGAAGCCAGAAATGCCTCCTGGGTTTCCAGTCTGGGTGCTGGATAATGCCATTTGCTGAGGGAGGGAAGCCAGGAGAAGTAAGACTGAAAAGGTTATGTATCTGGGCAACATCCTCAGAGATTCCATAATCTGACCTCATTTTTTAAAAAGCCACCATTTTGTAGCATGTGAGGGCAATTATGTAGTGCATCCCCAGGTGTGACTTGAGGCCCTGGAGGCTCCACGGATTGGCCTCAGGGAATTTATATGCCTCCACAAATAAGCACAGAACTGAGAGTGCAATCCGAGTTTCTCCTGAAGAGGGTCCACAACCTCCATCAGATTCTCAAAGGGGCTGTGACCCCAGAAAAGTTAGGCACACAACGGGAGAAGTGACAGAAGTGGGAGAGGGATGACCACCTAGGGGAGGGAGGGGATCCAGAGCATAGAAAAAGGACTAGCTTCCTGAGCCTGGAGGAATTCACAGCCAATTATGTTTGAGAGGGGTGTGTGTGTACGCATGCTGATGAAGAATCTCTCCCCACCGAGCCTCCAAAGCACCTATACGTGATTTCACTTTCTCATCCCTGTGCTCCACGTAACATACATCTGTTGGTCTCATTTGAGGGTAAAAACAGACTTCTTGGCTCTACCCTTAATGCTCATCACTAGGTCTGACTCTGAGATCTATAAGACTGATAGCTCTTGGCAACTTAAGAAAATGGGGCTTCAGAGTTCCCATCTACTTCTGGCAAGACCAGCCCAGAAAGAAGGGAGATGACCCCAAGGAAAAGGAAAACCTAAGCCAAGTCTGACAACAAAGGGTAGTCACTCCTCTCCTATCAGAAACCCTGTAGAAAAAAGTGGGAGGTAATTTATTTTGAGGGCTGGAATTTAATTGGGAGGGTAAGTTTTTATGAGTTGGGGAAGGAACTGATCTGTCTAGTAACCTACTAGGCTCACAGGATTTGTGTAGGATCGGGGGTCCTGAACCTGGGTGCAGATTGGTGGAAACCCAGACCTGGAGATGAAATATAAGCAAAAATGTAAAAAGTCATTTTGCTGAATGAGGAACAGAAAAGCATGTTACGTAGAACTTGGTTTGCTCATATAAATAAAATGTTTGGTATATTCACTTAAAATACAAATACAGGAAGTTAGGTCACAGAGTCCCAGCAGCCAAGGGTTGTCAGAGGCACGGAAGGCAATGTAGTTACTGTCCTGTTTTGCTGAAACAGAACAATGCGCATCCAGATCCTTATATTGGAGTTCCCTTCCACCTTTGATCACACACATTTGTGACCTGCAGGTTTTACTTGTCTGTAGTGGCTCATTCCCCTTCTAAGTTTTAAAAAGTACTGAGGCCTAAAATGGAAAAAATTTCACATGTCCTAGATGATTCTAACATGCAGCCAAGGTTAAAAACCACTGCTGTAAAACGGTGGGTCAGTGATTCCCAAACCTGGCTTTATATCACAATCACCTGGACAGCTCTTCTGAGCTTCCTATGAATAGAAATCTCTAGCCAGGAGATCACAATCAGTCATGACTGAGTATTCATTTACGAGAATAAATATACAGCATGTGGCTCAAACAGTTTAACCATCTTAATGGTCACAAATCCCAGCTGATACCTTTCAGGAAAGCACACTTTTGGCCTCTTGGTGGGTCAGGGTCACGGATCTACCTCAAATCTTCAGACCTGCTCACCCTCTCTAAGCCTCCTGATCATGCAGGGGGAAAAACCTAACTTGTTCCTAATCTCAGTGGAGACATGTGGTGTTATCTTTGGGTCTTTCCACTCCCAGAGAGGGGACAGAAAGAGTCACTACCAGGGTCTGTGAGGGCATGAGCATTTTTTTTTTTTTTTGGCGGTACACGGGCCTCTCACTGTTGCGGCCTCTCCCGTTGCGGAGCACAGGCTCCGGACGCGCAGGCTCAGCGGCCATGGCTCACGAGCCCAGCTGCTCCGCGGCATGTGGGATCTTCCCGGACCAGGGCACGAACCCGTGTCCCCTGCATCGGCAGGCGGACTCTCAACCACTGCACCACCAGGGAAGCCCCGCATGAGCATTTTTGATTCTTACTTTTGAACTGTATTGATGTTTTTGTATTTGTGTCTATATGATTTAGAATGAAACTGGGAGAAGTTGTCACACATGCTTTGATGAAAGACTGTGGTTAAAGGGGGGAAAAAAGTTAATAAGCTTTCTTGTGTATGCCTTCTGTATGTGAAAGTGCTCTGTAAACTACAAAACGCTATGCTAACTAATATTTAGTCTTGTAGAAATGACACAATAAATGCGTGGACTTATGCACGAGAGGTGCCCCCAATTGCTTTCACCAGGTATAGCATTTATGATAAACACTCTTGCTTGCTGAGAGCGGGAGTGGAGACAGACCCAGAAATTAGGAGACTCAAACTCCAGCCTTAGATTTGCTGCTTGCTGGGCACACTGCCTAAGGCAAACCCCCAAATCTGTCACCTCAGCTTCCTCACCTATACATACATATATATACCTTTTCTATATACCCTTTTCTCAGGCTTTCCCACAGATCTGGGTGGGGTTACAGGTGGTGAGACATGGGATAAACATAGAAGAACAGAGGGAACCTGGATTTAGGACCTGGGCCTGAATACAGGCTGTCACTTGTTACTTGGTCTTGTGTTAAATGACCTCTCTCAGGTAAAGGGGGCAAACACCTCTTTCAGTGTTACAAAGATTAAGGTAATGATCTATCTGAAAGTATGAGGTAAGTGCCGGGTATCATGACTCTACACATGAAGGTACACAGACAAAGAATCAAGTTCTATATAAATACAAGGCAATATTATTACATAACTCTACCTATTGCATAGTTGTAGAAATTGTTTTTCGGGAGTAAAGGCTCAATGGTAACAAAGGTATCTTACCTTAGCCAGTTTCTTCATCCTTCTAAAAGTTTGCATATTCCAATACCTTTGAACTTCTAAAAAAAACAAATGAAGACCTTAGGAATCCCACTCTGCTTCCTCCCTCTCTTTTCATTTCCCTCTTGGCTCCTCTCAGAATTAGAAGGGCTCCATTATTTCTTCTAAAGACCATCCAGAAAGTGACAATGACACCCAACTGAGCCCCCTGCTTGGGCCTGAGCAGAATGAGAGCAGAGACAAAGCGGGCATACCTCCAGGGAAGCTTTATTCTCTGATGCCTCTATCTGGGAAGGGGGCTGCTAGCAGCGTCTCACTCAAACGGAATGCAATGGCAACTGGGGTTAAGTTATGGGAAGAGCTGTTGACCTTAGCAAAGGGACACAGCCCAGCAGCGTCTGTGGCTGTCTCCATCAGTCTTCAATTGCTTGGCCATGCAGGCTGGGAAACGGTCAGAAGAGACTCTCGTCAGAGGTCCCCAGAGCTTTACCACACCAACGTTCATGAGGTACAGATGATGAGGGAAACGAATGTTTCCTACTTCCATCCATGTTAGGAGCAAAAGATGGTTAGTAGGGTGTTTTTGTTTTTTTTAATTACCTAGGGAATGGAAAACCTATAAATGTTCATAGGTGAGTTGTTGGTGAACTGCTACCCCAAGTGGTTTCCTTAATGAGTCGCTGCTTAACCCAAAATATTAGAATACAAGGTTCAAAGCTCCGGAATTCCATCAGGCAGACCTCCACCAGTAACCTGCCCGTTGCCCAAGAAATTACCAGAGTTTTCAAAAACAAAGTTAAGTGAAAAATGCCTTTCCCCCAAAGGGATCTTTATCACTGAGCTCTGTATGATCCATTTCTAAGAAAGCCACATTCCACTTCAGACACCATGACACTTGGGGCACCAAGTGAAAAACAAAATCCTTGCCTTGAGGCCTTCGTTTTCATTTTCTTTAAATTAGCCTCTGAAATGCCCCTCTTGTGTTTTGCGCTGCACTCCTGAAAACTATTACTTTTAAGGACAGAGCAGGCCTCGTTTTCACCAAGGAGGAGAAAACAGCCAAGAGGTGTCTGACTTGGGGGGGGCGGGGGCGGGAGGTTCTGATTGGCGCCTGGAGGTCTCCCTCGTCCCTCTATGTGCTCTCAACGAGATGGGTTCTGTGGTGGCGCATGAGGTGTGAGTTGGAGATGAAAGCCGCACCGCACTTGGCACACTCGTAGGGCTTCTCCCCGGTGTGGGTTCTCTGGTGCACGGTGAGGCTCGACCTCTGCCGGAAGGCCTTGCCACACTCGCTGCATGTGTACGGCTTCTCCCCATTATGGATCCTCTGATGAATCAGCAGGTACGAGCTGCAGGTGAAGGCCTTCCCGCACTCATTACACACATACGGAAGGTCCCCGCTGTGAATCCTCTGGTGCACGATAAGGCAAGAGAGCTGACTGAAGGCCTTCCCGCACTCGCTGCAGTCGTAAGGTTTCTCCGCGGTGTGGATTCGCTGGTGCACGATAAGGTGTGAAAAACAACTAAAGGCTTTTCCACACTCTTTGCACTCGTATGGCTTCTCACCAGTATGGCTTCGCTGATGCACGATAAGATTTGCGCTCTGTGTGAAGGCTTTGCCGCAGTCATTACAGGCAAAGGGTTTCTCCCCGGTGTGGATCCTCTGGTGGACAATGAGGTTTGAGCTTCGAGTAAATGTTTTCCCACACTCGTTACATTCATAGCATTTTTCTGTAATGTGGACTTTCTGGTGCCGGGCAAGTTGTGAGCTGTAACTGAAGGCTTTCTCGCATTCACTGCACTTAAAGGTTTTCTCTAACGAGTGGATTTTTTGATGTACAGTCAGATTTGAACTCTGAGTGAAGGCTTTCCCACACTTTGAACAAACATACGGTTTCTGTCCAGTGTGGATTCGCTGATGCACAACAAGGTTTGCGCTCTGAATGAAGGCCTTCCCACACTCATGACATTCGAAGGGTTTCTCTCCAGTGTGGATTCGCTGATGCACTACAAGGTTTGCGCTCTGACTAAAACCTTTCCCACACACGCTACATGTAAAAGGTTTCTGCCCAGCCTGGCTTTTCTGATTTTTAACAGAGCCAGAACCAAGGCTATATCTCTCCTCAGATTTGTGACACTTCTGGTCTTCCTCTTCTTTGAAGTTTCCAGGTATGTGACAGTCCTTCACTGTCACTTGTCTGAAATCTTTCTTTTCCGTCTTTATTCTCTGCCTTTTTAACATGTTCCCTTTTTCACAGCCTTCTCCTAATTCAGGTCCTGGAGGGTCAACTTTCTGGATTCTTCCTGATATTATGAAAGGTTTTTCTGCTTCATCACATATCTCAGTTTTTGGAACGAGTAACTGTGGGTTCTTGGTTTCAGCACCTGAAACAGCAGACAGAAAAAATAAATGTCATATTTTTTTGGCCTAGAAAAAGAATAGGATAGTCAAGTCATAACGGTCAGGAAGTGTGTGACTTCAGCTGTGAGCTGCAGGTCATGCAGCAACTGCACAGGGGAATCTAATGTCCAAAGACATCCTACTGGCACAGGCCAGGGCAACTCTCCAGCCAGTAAGATGAGTGGGTGGGACAGGGATGTTGTGAGGCACAAACCAATACTGGGCAAGGAGGACAGCCCAGTTTGGTTGCCAGGCTAAGGCCATCACAGTCATTCAGAAAGAAGGGCAATGTCAGAGAAAGGGAATGCCTGAGCGCTGGATACAGCAAAGCCCCGAATGCGACAACAACAAAAAACCCTGAAAGGCTAATCTTTTTCTGGTTATTTCTATTACTACTGCTCTGATTTCTCAATCTACTCCACTTTTCTCCCTGCAGTTTAAAACTGCTATTACATCTTCTTTTTTTCCTTCTTATCTTACTTTCTCCCTGTTACCTCTTTCCCCTACTGCCTCTCCACCCTTCCTTTCCTGGTTTTTATGTAAAAACATTTTTTGTTTGTGAAATATTCTGAATTTTTCTAGATGTATAAAGGACATAAAAATAAGTTATGCTTAAAAGCTTAAAAACTTGGCTTTAAATGTATAAACTTTAATAAATTCAATATTAATCAATACATACCAAACTGTAGATAAAACTCACAAACATTAACATCAAAATTTCCAAAGTACTTTCATGTATATTATACAATTTTATCATCAAGATGAAACTGTTCTCCTTCACTTGTATGGAAGCTAAAAAAGGGCAAGGCTGTTCTTACTCACTGCTATATCCCTAGCACCTGTCACACTGCCGGCACCCAGGAAGCAGGCCCCCAACGAATCCTGTATTTACTGAATCAATGCACCCCACTTTATAGAATAGGAAATGGACGTCCAGAAGAGAAAGGATTTGCTCAAGGTCAAAGAGTTATCAGAGGTAGGGCAGCAACTACACTCGTGACTCCCTCTCAATTCCTAGAGCTCAGTGAGCTCGCTATTACCTATATATATATATATATATGTTTTTAATATTTATTCATTTGGCTGCACTGGGTCTTCGTTGTGGCATATGGGATCTTCGTTGCAGCGTGCAGGGTCTTTAGTTGCGGTATGCAGGTGCTTAGTTGTGGCCTGTGGGATCTAGTTCCCTGACCAGGGTTTGAACCCGGGCCCCCTGCATTGGGAGCTCAGAGTCTTAACTGCTGGACCACCAGGGAAGTCCCTCGCCATTACCTATTACAACAGAAATGGCTGGCAGAAAGATGAGTCCTGGCTAGGAATAGCAGAGAAAGAAAACAGTGGTCATTCCTGGTGGATGGGGGCAGCTGCTGGAATTAAGACTATAAATGACTGACTGATAAAGCAAGGAAACAGAAAAGAAGTGATACAGAGGGGAACGCTCCAGAGACAATGGAGCACAAAGCAGAAAGCGGGAAACAGAAGCTGCTGAGAGTTTGGGGAATTAAAGAAGAGACAAGAAAATGAAAGGTGGCAATCCTAGCCTTCCCTACAACACTGGTTTAAGAAACTGACTTGGTTTGCAAATGCCTGAGTAATTGGCTAGGGAGGAGAATAGGCTCAGGATATTCAGGCACAGCCCTATACTCATAGCATATGAGTACCAGAGGGGCCTTGGCAGTCATCCAGGGATTGCTTCCACAGCACAGAACTCATGGCTACCACACTGTTGACCCACAGTTACATGTCACTCCTTCACAGGCAAGCTTCTGCCACTGCTAGCCAGACACATCCTGAGTCCCAGCTTAGAGAACCAGGTGATAAGCCAGCCATCAGTAGCCTCCATAAAGACCTAGCTTTAAACCTCATCATGGCTGACGCAAGTGCTCAAAATCCTCTAGAATCTGCACAAAGATCTATGAAAACAGAACACCTCCAGGGCATTTCCTCAAAATATCACCACAAAAGGTGACCCTTCCTACCTTAGCCAGCTTCTCTTGCAGGCTCACCAAGCTACAATAAACACGAAGCATACTGAAGAGGACACGTGTCTACACGGGTGAATAAATATGAAACTTGCTGAACAATAAATGTGATTAAAAGGTAAATTTGGAGTTCACCTGTGTTTGTCTGGTGTCTTGAGACTGTGTGCAAAATAAGCCATTTCCTGTGACAAATGCATAGGCATCTTTCAGTATTCCTCTGTCCAGCTCTCCCTGACACTTCCAACACCTCAATACTCTCTGTTGCTGAGGTTAGGAGACGAGACCACCAGTCTCTGAAAAGATTTTGAGAAACCTCAATGGTCAGATTCTGAATTGAGGTTGAATCTCACCTAGACAGGTCATGCTCCCATGAGTCTCCAGTAGCTCCCTCTTGGCCAGAGTCTCTGGTAATGAGGAACTGCCAGGGGTTGATGCAGCAGACGCCTCCTGTGTTGGTTTCAGGATGACAGCCATGTCCCAGAACAAGTTCTGACCCTAGAAACAAGCAGGCACAGGTGGGTTTATGAGGAGACTGTCACTGGGAGATGGTACAATTATAGCTTTGAGGTTGAGAACATAAGCACCCGTTCTTGGAGACCGTAAAATAAAAAATTTAAAAAAAGAAAGAAAAATACCAAACATTTAAAGATAAAGAAAGGAAAAGGAAGCCAGAGTCTTCCCTAATTCCCAAGGTGGGGTGGGCAGAGAAGCAAGCCTGTTACCTTCCTCCTGATCATTTTGATTTCATCTCATTGTCCACTTCAGCACCCAAACCTAACTTGCCAGTGAGAGCACAAGACAAGAGAGCATATGGGGAGATTCTCCAGAGTACACTTTCCCAAGGTCTAAAGATCAAAGAAGCAAGGTTCTAATCATATTATTACAGAGAGGCTTTGGGGAACCTCAGGCCTCATTTGGCTAGTGACGGAAAGGTGTGTGTTTGAAAACATACAGCCTCACAAACTCAAATCGTGGTCTGCAGATCAGCAGAATCACCATCACCTGGGAGCTTGTGAGACCTGCAGAATCTCAGACCACACCCCAGACCTCCTGAATCAGAATCTGCATTTTAACAAGATCCCCTCCCCCACATCCTGGTGATTCCTATGCATATTAAAGTTTGAGAAGTACAGGTTAGAGTTATCAAATCCTGCCTGGAATCACCTGAGGAGTTTTTTTTTAAATACAGAGGTCTGGGTCCCATCCCCCAGAGATACTGGTTTAACTGACATAAGGTATGGCATGGGTATCATGATTTGATAAGAAGCTCCCCAGGTAATTGCAAACTGTAGCACAGTTTGAGAAGCACTGGTTTATAGAAAGTACCAAGTGTCACATCAATAGAATAATATAATGTTTCAATTATACTGCAAAAGACTAGAGGCCAGAGCCCTCACCAGACAACAAGACTACAGATGTGGGAGCAGAGGGATAGGGTCCCCTCTGAAATCACTTGAGATCTTTAGCTGTCTCCTTCCTCCCTCCTCCCAGACCATTGTTTACCTTTTCCTCCTGTTCTGATACATCGAGGCCTGTCTGAGGACACTCCCCAGGAGCCCAGACTTTGATGTTTTCAGAATGCACTTGTTGGCTGGATGCCTGACCCACAAAGGTTTCCTCCTCTTCCTCTTCCTTTTTCACTGTCACTGGGCCCCAAGGGGCCAGGGTCATGGCCTCTCTCAATTCTGTAGTCATCCTCTCTGCTCAGGAGGGTAACTCCTATAGCTGGGGGCTGCCCAGCAGAAGTCAAGCCCCATCTAATCTTTAAGTCTCAAAAGCTTCTTCTTGAGTTTCTTCCCGGGGCCAGGATGAGTAATGTCTACTGAGAAATCAGAAAACACTGTTAGCAGTAGAGCAGAGGTTTGCCTGGATGCCACCAAGCCCACAAGCCAATTTCACCAGTGTCTAGGCAGCAGCCACTACCGCTACAGGGTCTGCTCTACTCCTCAAGAGGATGGAAGGAGTTGTAATGTATACAAGCAATTTATCCCCATAATAATCACATTACAAACACCTTTATATAATATTTATTGATTTTCCCTCTGATTATAAAGTTAATATATTTTAATTATAAAAACTTAAAAAATACAGAAAATGATTAAGAAAAATTACCCCTGTTCATCTCCAAAGAGATAATCGCTGTTTATTAAAGAATTTAAGATACTTCTTTTAAGGAAAAAACCTCCAACCATACTGACAATTATGACTTAAACTTCTTAACTATGGTTTCTTTTTTTTGTTTGTTTGTTTTTTTTTTTTGTTTTGTTTTGTTTTTGCGGTACGCGGGCCTCTCACTGCTGTGGCCTCTCCCGCCGCGGAGCACCGGCTCCGGACACACAGGCCCAGCGGCCACGGCCCACGGGCCCAGCCACTCCGCGGCACGCGGGATCCTCCCAGACCGGGGCACGAACCCGCGTCCCCCGCATCGGCAGGCGGACCCCCAACCACTGCGCCACCAGGGAAGCCCCTATGGTTTCTTTTTAAGAAAGGACATTACAATGCAAAGTTTTTCGTTTGCTTGGTTGTTTTTTTTTAATCACCAAGGACAATAGCATGAACAAAAGACTACAACCTGAACTGTTTGCTTTTTGAACTCAATTTCTATGTTTCACAATAGTCTTAGGTAGATGTTTCAATATAAGTACATACAGCACCACCTCCTTCTACCATGGTACTCTAAGTTACAACTACATTATAATTTACTTAACCAGCCCCTATTTATTTATTTTAAAGTATTTATTTATTTGGTTGTGCCAGGTCTTAGTTGTGGCTCGCTGATTCCTTAGTTGTGTCATGAAAACTCTTAGTTGCGGCATGCAGGTGGAATCTAATTCCCTGACCAGGGATCAAACCCGGGCCCCCTAACCACTGTGCCACCAGGGAAGTCCCCAGCCCCTATTTATTAGCCACTGCTTTAGTAAAAGGACTTTTGTTTCCAGTTTATTTTCTTAATAATTGTTAAGATTCTTTTCATGCAAATAGTTTTTTTCTGCTGCTGAATTATTCCTTTACAATAGTGGGATTACTGATTGAAGGATTTTATGAGTGACATGTATTGCCAAATTGCTTTTTTTTTTCTATTTTATTTTTTAAAATATTTATTTATTTGGCTGCGCCGGGTCTTCATTGCAACATGCACATCTTTTAGTTGCAGCATGCAGGATCTAGTTCCCTGACCAGGGATCAACCCGGGCCCCCTGCATTGGGAGCGAGGAATTTTAACCACTGGACCACCAGGGAAGTTCCCCAAATTGCTTTCTAAAAGGACTGCACCAAATCATACCACCAACAACTTAACAGTACCCCTGTATCATAGCCAAGCCAACAGATTTTTTTTTGATTTGTGAGTAAAATAACCTTACCATTTTAGTTGATTATGAAGAAACTGAAATTTTCCTATTTCCCTTTAGATGTCTTATTAGGGAAAAAAGTGCTACATTTCATTAAGTCCCTTTTTGCTGCTACTGAAGTGATCACATACTTTATCCTACATTAACGTACTGGCAACTTATTGTATACACTGCATCTCTTCAATAATGCAATATTTTCAGTCCTGCAACACATCTTAATTCTGGAGAATTATTCTTTCCATGACTAGCTGAATTCTACCAGGGAGGAAGGCCCTTAACACTCGTTTCACCTATCTATACGCAAGATTGCCTACTTTGAGTATTGTCATCAGACTGCTGATCAAACTCTAATCGGCCTCCAGCCCTAGAGAGCAAAGTCTCCTAACAAGGGTTTCCTTTCAATGTCCTTTCCCTAGTTCCAAACGTGGCAACGCATCTCCTCCTTCTCCAGGCCCCACGCAGCCCTGTTGTGGGGTCGACCCTGGCCCCTTGGGCGGTCCGTGTCCAACCTCCCGCGGGCTAGGCCCCCATAAGTAGGCGAGAGCCGAGTTTCCGAGGTGGCGGGGCGCGGAGCCGCCTCCGGACAGACAGGGCTGTATACCCGAGGGGAGGACGGGGCTAGCGGACCCTGGGATGGCCCCTCCCTCGCCACCGACGTTCGCGCCCAGGCCACGCCAACCCCGCTCACCATGCGCGGAGAAGAAGCCCGGCCGGAGCTCGCGGGCTCTGGAGCAGAAGGCAAGCGGCCGCGACCCCTGCGCCTACCGGCGCGAGAACAATGACCGGACAGGAAGTGCCTGGGGATGGGCTTCCGGCTCCCCAAGTCGCCAGGCCAGCCTCTCTAGGAATCTCGGAGGTGCTGTCTTCTCGTTGGGTGTCCAATATCGCTACCGACCAGTGATGGGGGCAAAAGCGCTTAGAGGAAGAGTGCAGGTGGATTGGGGAACTGAGCCTCAGAGCGCGGGGCATCCCTGGGTCGGGTAAGGCCACTTAACCGAGGCGCGCACCCGACAGCCTGAAGCTACAAAGCATCCATCTGTGGAAGACCCTGATAATTTTGCCCTAAATGTTCTGGAAATATCAAACAGTACAGAGAATGGTACAACGAATGCCTGTATCCTCCTTCTGTACTCAACAATTAACACTTTGCTATGTTTGCCTTACCTCTCTATATACTGAAGACATTTTTTTAAGTTGTAATCATCAAAACCCTTCATTCCAAATACTTCGATATGCATCCTTCAGTAATAAGAATAATCTCCAAACTAACAATACCATCATTACAGGTAGGAAAATTAACAATAATTCCGTGAAACTATCTAATAACCATTTTCAAATTTCCAACTGTCCTAAAATATATATTTCATAATTTTGTTTTTCCAAATCAGTTTCACACACTTTATTTGGTACGGCTTTTCAGTTTTGCTTTTTATTTTGAATTTACAGATTCACAGAAAGTTGCAAAGATAATACCCTTCAACTAGTTTCCCCCAATGGGTGCATCTTACATAGTTTAATATTTTAAAAAATCAGGAAATTGATACTGGTACAATGTGTGTGTACACTTTGTCATTTTATCACGTGTAGATTTGTGTAACCACCATCACAATCAAGATACACAACTGTTCCAACACCACCAAGGCCTCCCTAAGTGCTACCCCTCCCTCTTCCCCTGCTCCCTCCCACTATTCCCAACCTCTGGCAACCACTAATCTGTATACTTTCATCTGTATACTTTTGTCATTTTAGAATATTATATAAATCTGGCCATACATTTCAGATTGGATTTTTTTCACTCAGCATAATTCTCGTGGAATACACTTGAGTCACTGCAGGTATCAATAGGACATTCCATTTTATTGCAGAGTAGTATTACATGGTATAGATATACTGCAGTTTGTTTTAACCACCTGTTGAAGGATATTTGTTTTAACCACCAGTCAGATCTTGACTATTACAAATAAAACTGCTTTTAACAGTCACATACAGGTTTTTTTGTGAACACAAGTTTTCATTTCTCTGGGATAAATGCTCAGGAGTGCAAATACTGGGTATATGGCAAGTGCATGTTTGGTTTTATAGGAAACTGCCAAATTATTCCCCCGAGTGGCTGTAACATTTCTCATTCCTGGCAATGTAAAAGATTCCGTTCCTTTGCATCCTTGCCAGCATTTGGTGTTAAAACTTTTTTTAAAAAGCTGATAGCTGTGCAGATTTTTAACTTGCATTTCCCTAATGGCTAATGATGTTGAACGTCTTTTCATATGCCATAAATATCTGTTCATGTCTTTTGCCCATTTTCTAATTGGATCTATTTATTACTGCTGAGTTTTGAGAATTCTTTAGTCTAGATACAAGTGCTGTGTTGCATATATGATTTGCAAATATTTTCTCCCAGTCTGTAATGCTTTTTCATTCTCTTTAAAGAGTCTTTTGGAGAGAAAATTATTTTGACGAGGTTCAACTTATCATTTTTTTCCTTTTACGGAGCATGCTTTTGATATGTCTAAGAATTCTTTGCTTAGTCTTAGTTCCTGCTGTGATTTTTATTTTTTGCCTATGGCAAAAATGGCAGCAGCATTTGTTGAAAGGCTATCTCTCCTCTACTGAATTGCTTTTGCACCTGTCAAAAATCCATTGGGCATCTGTGCGTCTATTCCTGGCTCAGTATCTTATGGCTCTTTAGTATCTTTTAAAAACAACCTTCTCCTCCACTTTTTATACCTTCATTATGGAAAATTTCATACATATACAAAAGCAGTACAATGAACTCTCAATATTCACCCAGCATCAACAATTATCACCCCTCCCTTTTTCACCGTATCTTTTTGAAGAATCCAGTTTTCTTTTTGTTTTTCTTTTATAGCCGGGCCGCTTGCCTTGTGGGATCTTAGTTCCCCGACCAGAGATCAAACCTGCGCCCTCAGCAGTGAAAGCAAGGAGTCCTAACCACTGGACCGCCAGGGGAGTCTCCCAGTAGTTTTCTTACACAATATCCCATGTTTTAAACTTGTTTCTCATGGTGTGTTTTATCTTGTTCCTCTGCCTCCTGTATTTCCTGTAAACTGGCAATCAGGTCTAAGAAGCTTGATAAATTCAGGTTATACTTTTGGCTTTATTGCATTACATGCGGAGAGGCACATTATGTGAGTTGTCTCAGTCTTAGCAATGTTACATTTTGTTAAACTGATTAAGAGGTAAATGCCAACTCTCTTCATTGTTAAACTACATCTTTCCCTGTGTAATTATTACATAATCCGGGGTGATTCTTCTGTATGGACATAAAGCATCTTCATATTCATTACCTCATAACAATTTGGTGAGGTAGATATTCTTCCTTCTGTTTAACAGATAAGGAAATCGAGGCTCCAAGAAATGAAGGCATTTGTCCAAGGAAGAGTGGCAGAATCTGACTCATAGGGTCTTCAGACTTTTAACCTGGACCCCTTCCAGTTTTCACTCTTGGTCCCTTCAGTCTGAGGAACCAGCCCTCAAGGAACTTTGGGGTTGAATTAATAACACTTATTATAATCAACACACCACTTCAATGCTGCTAGTATTAGAAAACACAATCCTAATAGTAAGGTATTTATACTCCAGTGACAGAACTGGAGTTCTGAGAATTACAACATAAAATTATCAAATAAAGACTATAGGAAGAAATAAATTTACAAATGTACAAAAGGGTACAGACTGAATGAATGATTGGTTCACTGGGAGTAAATGGGCCTGACCACTCAGAGGTGGATTCTGAATTGGTTTAATCAGAGCTTTGAAGGGCTTGGCTCTGTGTAAAAAAACTTATGTAGTAAGTTGAATGCTGGGACAGAATGTTGTTTCTTAAGTAACAAGCTATTTGTATGTCAATAATGATGAAATGCTGATTAGAATTCAGAATGACAGTAGCACGGATAATCAGCTCAAGGGCTGGGGTTAAGGATTTTTTCCTGTCGACAAGGAAAGCAACATAGGACTGTCCTTCCATTTTGATACTCTACGTCCGCTAGTTTTTAAAATCCAAAGGTTGAAAAATAAATTCTTTTTCTTGGCATCATATTAATAGCTGGACACACTATTTAATAAGCCAATATTTTTTCCATTAAAACTAATATATTATCTATTATCTCCCTTAGACATTTAAAAAGCTGTTTTAAAAAGGTCTTTTTAAAGTACAAAATTCCAAAGTTAGCTATCCACCATACTTCCTCTTACTATAAAAATGAATCTTTTGAGGTGCATTAAGTCCTAATATTAACTTAATGAACAAACATTACATTATGCCATGTTCTAGATTTTGTTCTAGATCATGTTCTTTTATCCAACTTTATTGACAACTAAATTGTTTCATAAAGTACTTTCACATGATCCTTTTACTGAATGCTCACAACAACACTATGAAGTAGGCATTATACCAATATTTGATTGACAGAGAAACTGAGACTTAGAGGCTGACTTAATAACATCACAGAGCTAGTAAAAGAAAGAGCCAGGACCCAAACCTCTCTTTTCTGATTCCAAATCCAGTGTACTTAAGTTGTCCTCAAACAGCAGACTCTTGCCCATCCAACTCCATGTTTGATATGTCTTAATCATACCATCTGTAGAGACTTTCTCTAGCAGTAATACTATCTTTAAAATGTACAGTGTATATATACCTTTTCAAAAATGTACACTTTTTAATACCAAGATATTTTTGCTATCATTTACAATAACACCATTACATCTTATAAAACATAACCCAATTTCTTCAGAATCTTTGATCGTTCCAAGGTCCTTTCCTAGGTTCATAACAAATGGTTTGGGACAGAGTATTTAACTAGAATTTGGCTTATGTTTTTGTAGTCTTGAAAGTCTAGATTAACTTTCTTCCTCATGCAACATACTTGTCTATAAAGGGGTGATCATGATTTTTTTTTCCTTATAAAAACCATATGCTGCCATTTATCCAACAGTTACTTAAGTAGGCAGGGATTCTATTCCATTTGACACGATACTAGATTTTCTGAATCTCTGTCTTGGACTCATTGGCATTTTGGAGCCAAGGGAATTCCTCCACAGAATGGACTTTTTGTTGAAGATGAAGGTTTGAACTCTGAGAGAATTCTTTTTCAGACTCATCACATTCACAGTTTTTTTCATCTGTATGAATTTTCTGATGTACAGTAAGGTTTTTTCTTTGCCTAAAAACTTTACTACAATCATTACACCCATATGGTTTCTCCCCTGTGTGGATTCTCTGGTGGCCAACTAAATTCCTCTTAGAAGTAAAAGATTTTCTACACTTCTCACACTCATATGGTTTTTCCCCAGTGTGCATTCTCTGATGTACAACAAGGTTTTTATTCTGACTGAAGTCTTTTCCACACTCATTACATTTATAAGGTTTCTCTCCCGTATGGATTCTTTGATGTACCATAAGATTTCTACTAGAGGTAAGGACTTTTCTACATATATGACATTCATAGGTTTTTTCCCCACTGTGAATTCTTTGATGTTCAATAAGATTTCTGTTGTAAGTAAAGCCCTTCCCACACTCATTACATGCATAGGGCTTCTCACCAGTGTGGATTCTCTGATGGGCTATAAGGTTTGAGCGGTAACTGAAGACTTTCCCACAGTCATTACATTTATAAGACTTTTCCCTTGTGTGAATCCTCTGATGGCCAATGAGGCTTTTCTTCAGAATGAAGCATTTGCCACACTCATTACACTCATAGGGTTTCTCACCACTGTGGATTCTCTTATGTTCAATGAGGTTTCTGTTAGAGCTGAAAGCTCTACCACACTCACTGCATTCAAAGGGCTTTTCCCCGGTGTGGATTCTCCGATGTACGAGCAGGCTTGAATTGTAACTGAAAGCCTTCCCACAATCCTCACATTTGTAGGCTTTCTCCTGTGTATGGAGCTTCTGATGGACCATGAAACTCTTGCTCATAATGAAGGTTTTTCCACATTCTCGACATTCATAGGGCTTTTCCCCATTGTGGAGTCTCTCGTGGTCAATGAGGTTTCTGTTAGAACCAAAGACCTTGCCACAGTCTTTACATTCATAGAGATTCTCTCCTGTGTGGAACCTTTGATGTAAAATGAGGCTCTTTTTCAGAATGAAAACTTTCCCACATTCATTACATTCGTAGGGCTTCTCCCCATTGTGGAGTCTCTGATGGTCAAAAAGGTAAGCACTCTGAGTAAAGGCTTTCCCACATTCAGTACATTTATAAGGCTTCTCTCTGCTATGCATCCTCTTATGGTCAATGAGGCTTGACTTAGAAGTGAAAATCTTCCCACATTTTTTACAACCAAAGGTCTTCTTTTCTGTGTGAACTCTCTGGTGTAAGAGGAGGCTTTTGCTTCGAATGAAAACTTTTCCACATTCTTTACATTTATATGGGTTCTCTGTGCTGTGGAGCCGCTGATGGTCAACAAGGTAAGTGGTCTGGGCAAAGGTTTTTCCACATTCGTCACATTTATAGGGTTTTTCCCCAGAGTGGATTCTCTGGTGCAGAATGAGGCTCTTCTTCAGAATGAAAGCTTTCTGACACTTGTTACATTTATAAGGTTCTTCTCCTTTGTGGAGCCTCTGGTGATCAATGAGGTAAGCATTTTGAGAGAAAACTTTGCCACACTCATTACATTTATAAGGTCTCTCTCCAGAATGGCGCCTTAGATGTATAATAAGGCCTGAGTGCCTATAGAAGCCCTTTCCACACTCCTTACATTTATAAGGTTTCTCCCCAGTGTGGATTCTCTGATGGTTTAGAAGGTAAGCACTTTGAGAGAAGGCTTTCCCACATTCATTACATTTATAAGGTTTCTCCCCAGAATGGTTCCGTAAATGCATTAGAAGGCTTGAGCGCTGAATAAAGCCTTTTCCACACTCTTTACATTTATGAGGTTTCTCCCCAGTGTGGATCCTCCGATGGTTTATAAGATGAGAGATTTTATTGAAATGTTTACAACATATATCACATTTATAAAGCTTCTTTCCTTCAGTGCCTATTAAACTTTCAGAAAAAGCTGAATCTGAAGTTAAGCTTTCTCCAAATTCCTTCCACTTTTGGCCTCGTTTTTCTGGTGGAGTCCTTTTCTTCTTTTCTCGTTCACACAGGGAACCTTTCTTCAGTGTATCTCTTTCCCTTGTTTCATTTCCCCACTGACTTGCTAAAACTTGCCATTCATACTCTTCCTCAAAGTCAAGAACCTGGGGAACACTTCCTTGAAGTCTTTTTGATGCTCCTTTCTGAGAATCTGCTCTTTGAGATAGGCTTGACTTTGATGTCACCTCCTCATTCTCAGTCATGGTCTCCCACTCTGGTAAAAGGAATTAAAAATGCAAATATTATCATATCCCTGTGTTAGTGAGAACAAGATCTTCAAATGACTTTAAAACAAGCTAGAAGGAAACTTTTATATGCATACAAAAAGGAAAAGATTTTTGTTAAATGAGGGTATAAAGCAGAATGCTAATGACAGAATGTTGTAAATGGATTAACATAAAATTCATTCTGAGATACTTCTAAGCTCTTTGCCTTCAGGGAGCAGATGTAAACATAGACAGGATTCTGAAAAAACAGATGCAAGGAAGAACCAGAGAAAGAACATGGGATCTTTCGTAGGTGGTTCACACCTGAGGCTCAAGCAGTTGGATGGGACAAAAAGAACCATTTGGCTTATAAAGAGCTGTCTTTTTATTTTCTTCTTGCTAGGAAGATGGGAACTCTAAAAGAAAGAAAATATACCTAAAAACTTGGAAGACAATCTTTAATTTGTGAAGTCAAGTGTATAAGCACTTTTTAATTACTTGAAAGCAATTAACCTACAGGGAAAAAAAATCCATGAAAAAGCAACTTAATGCTTAGAATTCTCCTTCCAAAATTGAGAAACAATTTTAAAATTCATTTCACAAAAATATCAGGTTTGGTTAGACTCCCTCACTTAATTAAATAAAAAAGAGAAGAAATACAGAACAAAATGAAAAAACATAGACATTAAAAACCATGAAAACATCTATAAAATAATGAGGCTAAATTAGTTAACCTCTTTTCTACTCTAACATTCTCAAATATTTTAAAATGTGAAATTATATATATTTTAAATGTTTTGGAAACTTATTTTCACCATCCAAATGTGAGAAAAATTATGAACTAGTTCCCCAAATTATCTAATAAGTAAAATTATGTAAATAATAGTAACATTATCTTCTATTTGAGTATAAAAACACTATTCTTCTCCCTAAATAGAAAAGACATGGGAAAGGAGTGTAACTATTTTATTCTATTATGAACTTCTTTAAGTTTATGAGAGTATGAAAATGGAAAACATCCAATAAATGTTAAAGTGAACTACATTCTTAGATCAGGCCGTCATATCTCATCTCAACTGTCCCTCTCTCTGGAGTTTGGGTAGGACTGCCCATCACACTACACTGCTTCACTTGGCAGTAGGGATGGGCATGTGTCCTAGGCCTATCCAATACGAGTTTCCTTGTCCACAGTGATTGTATCAAGACTGGTTTCACAATTTAAGCAGGATGCTGGTGGAAAGGAAGGTTCCCTTTCTTAAAGGAAGTAGAAGTGTTTTAAGGAATAGAAGTGTTGCAAGTGGTTAAACTGAGATGGAAAATCGTTAAGAAATGAGCAACTTTTATATACACAGTAGCTAATTAGCTGGTTAAATGATCTGAAATTTTAGTATAGAAATCAGACTATGTATGGGCCTATTGAGCTTTAAGGGACTTGGGAGAAAAATATGAGAATGAGAGAGGAAGCTGGTTACCTTCTGCAATCTTTGGTGAAGCCTGCAAGAAAAAGACAGGGTTCCCTACCTCCAATACTGCCCACTCCTCTAATCCATGTCCACTCCATTGCTAATTATCTTTCCAATAAGTATATTTGATCATGTCACTCACCTGCTCAAAACAAATAACCCTTCACTGCTTATAGGATAAAGCACAAATGACTAGGACAGCCCAAGAGTTGCCTTCACCCTATATCTGCCTATTTTTCTGGCTTCACTTCTTGTTAGTACCCTTTATGCCTGGAAACTCTAGGCATGGAAAACTACGTAGAGATGCCCAAACATGTCATGTTTTTGCTTGCTTCTCTATCACTGCCCTTGCCCCTTTCTCTTCCCAAATTGCTCTTCCTCGTCCCAATCTGCTACCTGCCCAAACCTACAGCCTTAAAAACTAAGTACAAAAGTCACCCCTGCCCCCGGAATTACCACTGATCCTACAGAAATAAAAAAAGGATTATAAAGGAATACCATGAATGATTCTGTGCCAATAAATTGAACAACTTAAGATGAAATGGCTAAAATCGTAGAAAGACACAAACCACTAAAACTGACTCAAGACAGAAAATCTGAATAGTTCTATAATAAGTAAAGAAATTAAATCAGTAACCAAAAAACTACCCACAAAGAAAACCCCAGGCCCAGACTGTATCACTGCTGAATTCTACCAAACATTAAAAGAATACCAATTCTTCACAAACTCTTCCAATAAATAGGAAAGGTGGGAACACTTTCCGACTCATTCTATGAGACCAGTATTACCTAGATACCAAAACCAGGCAAAGATATGACAAAAAAAGAGAAAACTACAAACATATCTTACGAATACAAACATAAGAATCCCCAACAAAGTATTAGCTAACTGAATCCAGCAACATATAAAAAAGAATTATACACTATGACCAAGTGGGATTTTTCACAGGAATGCAAATCCTGATATAACATCAGATAATCAATTAATGTAATATACATTACATTAACTGTATAAGGGACAAAACTCACATAATCATCTCACAGATACAGAAAAAGTGTTTGGCAAAATCCAAAACTCCTTCATGATAAGAACACTCAACAAAGTAGGAATAGAAGGGAACTTCCTCAACCTGATACAGGACACCTACAAAAAATTTAAAGCTAACATCATACTTAATGGTGAATGATTGAATGCTTTCCCTCTAGGAGCAGGAACAAGAAAAGGATGTCTGCTCCTGCCATTTCTATGCAACAGTACTGGAGGTTCTAGCCAGGTCAATGGGGCAAAAGAAAGAAATAAAAGGCACCCAGATTGGAAAGGAAGACATAAAACTATCTCTATTTACAAAATTTGTATATAGAAAATCCTAAAGAATCTACCAAAAAACTATCAGAACTAAGTACGTTCAGCAAGGTTGTAGGATAAGTATCAATATACAAAAATCAGTGGTATTTCTGTACATTAGCACTGAACAACCAAAAAACAGGAAATTAAGAAATAATAGCATCCGGGAATTCCCTGGTTGTCCAGTTAGGACTTGGCGCTTTCACTGCCAGGGCCCAGGTTCAATCCCTGGTTGGGAACTAAGATCCTGCAAGCCACACGGTGCAGCCAAAAAAAAAAGAGACCAATATTCCAAAAGTTAAATGGGCAAAGAACAGTACTAGGTAGTTCATAACATATGAAAAGATACTCAACCTGACTAGTAATGAGGGTGCTCATGAAACCAAATTGAAACAGCAGTGAGATTTCATTTTTTCACCCTCTGTAAATCCTTTCCTAAACCATCCACCCCTCCCCCCACCCTCCCAGTTCTTCCATCTAACCAAGCTCCTACGTGCTCCTGCACTCATGCATACTTTTATTATATAACATTTGTCACACTGTATTGTAATTATTTGTGTAAATGTCTTTTACTCCAACTTGAATGTACTTTATGGCAGGGGCTAAGTTTGATGTGGGAGATACTTAATATTTCTTGAATAATAACCTTCAAATCCTATTCCAATCTCTTAAATGAACATATACAAGTCTTTTACATATTGAAGAAGTATGTGCAAGCTATCTGGGAGTCTGCTTTTCTACCAGCTTATCAATGCACAGAAACTGAGTGCACAAAACTGTCAAATATGATAGTGTCACAGTCTACCCCCAGGTCAAAACACCATGGGCTGTGTAGTACTTTCTCTGTCTGGGGGAATTTGGTCGTGCCCAACTTTTAAACATTATAAATCCTTCGCGGGGACTAGATTCTTTAGACACATTACTTATTTTCCCTCTTTCTGAACCATTTCCTTAAGGTAGCCTCCTCAAGTCAGAATTACTAGGTCAAAGAGCATAAACACCTTGGTATCTGCTTGCCCAAAGCCCTAACAGCATTGCAGTTAGAGCATATCTTACTTATTAAAGTTGATTCAAACTTCTCTTCCCTTAAAGAGTTGGAAAAGTAAGGAATTACATTTTCTTCTTAGTTCTTAAATTTAACTCCAAATTTAACTCCTAGACCCATCTGGAATTTATTTTGGCTTACAGCGTGAGGTATGGATCCATGGTGAGTGTTTTTCATAAAATTAATCAATTAACCCATAAAGCATGTTTTAAAATTCTTCAAAGAAAAGATGAATTATTGAGTAAATAGCATTAGAACTACTGAAAGCCACTTGGGTTAAAAAAAAAAAAGCAAACATACAAACTGGATTCCTATGTCATTCTGTATATTAAGATAAACTTTAGATGGACTAAAGCTTAAATGTAAAAATGAAACAATGAAAATGTCTGAAGAAAATACAGGTGATTTAAAAACTAATAATTTTATGGAGAAGGAGACCACAAAGGAAAATATTGCTGTTTGACTTCATGAAAGATTTTCTAAGACTTAAAAAATAATGGTAATAATAATACCACTGAAAGGCAAACAAATGGGAAAATGTGCAACATGTGACAAAGGGTTAGCAGTTCTAATAAATAAAAGAAATAAGTAGAAAAAATATGAATAAGCAGAAAATGACCAATAAACATGATAACACTAATAATCAAAGAAATGAAAGAAAAATAAACAAAAGATAGTATCCTTCACCTAGCTAGCAAAGTTTTAAAACAGTGACCAGGGCTTCCCTGGTGGCGCAGTGGTTAAGAGTCCGCCTGCCAATACAGGGCACACGGGTTCAAGCCCTGGTCTCGGAAGATCCCACAAGCCGCAGAGCAACTGGGCCCATGCGCTATAACTGAGCCTGCGCTCTGAAGCCCGTGAGCCACAGCTACTGAAGCCCGTGTGCCTAGAGTCCATGCTCTGCAACGGGAAAGGCCACTGCAATGAGAGGCCCGCGCACCTCAATGAAAAGTAGCCTCTGCTCGCCGCAACTAGAGAAAGCCCGTGTGCAGCAACAAAGACCCAACGCAGCCAAAACAAAATTAAAAAAAAAAAAACAAAACCCAAAACAGTGACCAAATCATAAGCACATACAGGGGAAATGGGCCCTCTTGTACTCTTTTTGTATAAGTGTAAATTGGTACATCATTGATAGAAAGCAGTTTGGGAATATGTATCAAAATATAAAATCTACAAAATTTTTGACCACCACACCATAGCTGAGATACTAAAAGACATATTCTCATATATGTAAAAATATATAGTATAAATTACTATGAACAATAAAAAATTTACTAAGGTTGCTGGGTACAAAATTAACATACAAAAATTAAATATTTTTATGTATGCAAACAATGATCAATTAGAAAACATCAGAAAAGTTTCCTATTTCAAAGAATCAATGTAACCAGAATACGTAAGATCCACCTGAATGCAATTTTAAAACAGGCCTGAAACAGACAAAGGCAGTATGAACAAATGGAACTATATGTAATGTTCTTGAATAGAAATGCAGTATCATAAAGCTATCAATGTAAAGCATGATACTCAGACAATGAAATACAAAGCTACTTCCTTCATGGCCTTTCCTAATCCCCAGAAACTGGTACTGGTTGTTTTGTCTTCTTCATTTCCATCTCAAGAGGCTTACGTCACTCTATTACCAATTATTTTACTCTGCTTTGTTTATTCTTTTCATGTTCATCTCCCAAATCATGCTACTTAAGGGCAGAATCACGTCATTTCCATAGTTGCCATTACATGGTAGGTGTTTAATGTTTGTTGGAAACATAAATGGCAAACAGTTTTTAAAAAAATACTCTTGTTATTAATCAAAGAAATCCACTAAATAAAAATATTATAAGTTAAAAAATTATATTAACAATAATTTAAAAGAACAGGACTACTCAGCAGCAATGAAGGCAGAGCCAAAGGAGTGGTTCTTACATACAGCTGGTAAGAGCAGAGAGGACTGAGATCACTATGGAAAGCAGTTTGGCAGTATGAAGCAAGAGCCTTAAAACAATTCAAACACTTAGGCCTAGTAATTCTACTTCTAAAAAATAATGAGAAATTAAAAAAACAAAAACAGGGGCTTCTCTGGTGGCGCAGCGGTTGAGAGTCCACCTGCCGATGCAGGGGATACGCGTTCGTGCCCCGGTCTGGGAGGATCCCACATGCCGCGGAGCGGCTGGGCCTGTGAGCCATGGCCGCTGAGCCTGCGCGTCCGGAGCCTGTGCTCCGCAACGGGAGAGGCCGCAACAGTGAGAGGCCCGCGTACCACACACACACACACACAAAACCTTAGGCATAGAGATAGATGATTATTATGGCAATTATTTAAAATAAAGAAATGGCTAACTAAATTATGACACAAATTACGCAGCCAATACAGATAATTGTTGCAAAGAATTTGTGATAATATGAGAGTGAGGTGACTGCAAAGAAGGCAAGCTATAAAACTGTATATATTCAAAAAAAAAACAACAAAAAACTGTATATATTCATAAATACACACTCTCAAAACAATGTAAAAAACCTCAAACACACAAAAAAAAGCCAGAAAGGTAATATATCAAAATTTTGATAGTAGCTGTTTGCAAATAGTGGGTTAAAAAATTTTTTTTTCTCCTAATATTCTGTGTTTTCTAAAATAAGTATGTTATACTATGTTCATAATCAGAAAAACAAACAAAAGCTGGGACTTTCCTGGTGGTCCAGTGGTTAAGAATCTGCACTTCCACTGTAGGGGGAAGAAAAAAAGAAAAGAAAAACAAACAAAAGCTGATGAAGTTGTGGGGGAGGGAGACGCAACAAGGAAGAGATATGGGGATATATGTATATGTATAACTGATTCACTTTGTTATAAAGCAGAAACTAACACACCATTGTAAAGCAATTATACTCCAATAAAAACGTTAAAAAAAAAAAAAAGCTGATGAAGTAAAGGTAAGAATTATGGAAAGAAAGTGTCCTTACCTAAGGAAGTCACATTTCCATAATTCTCCAGCATCACATCCCAGTACAAAGCCCTCTGAATTGGGCCCAGACATGCCCATTCCTCTGAAGTGAAGCATACTGATACCTCCTCAAACATCACCAATTCCTGAAATAACAGGTATGTGTGAGATTATCCATGCCCAGGAAGCTCCCCTACTGAAAGGTCCCTTTCACTTATGGGGAAGACAGGTTGTGAGGGCATGAGGTGGGCAAGGGATACCAGGGAGACATAGGAGACCCCACATGAAGTCTGCCTTCCAATAGCATCGACCTTGATTTAGAGATAGGAGCTGACTGGACACCCAAGCACAAGGATGAGAGATACTCCAACCACAATTAGGATACTTCAGCCACAATGAGATAGTGCAGATAGGATCTTAGGAAGAAAAGAGGATGCAAATCTTACCTGGGGCTGGGCTGTCAGGAGCATGAGAGCCATTAATTGATTTCTTGGGTTCTCTTCCTGGGAAAGGGCAGAAGCTTCAGGGGCAGGAGAATCTGAAGGAGAAAAAGCTGCATATGAGATAACTGTTGTTCCTGCCCACTACTCCAAGTCCAATATCTTTATCTTCTATAAACAAGGAATTCAAAAAGACACAGAGCTCCCAGAACTAGGCAACGATGGCTGTAAAATGACCTACAAATATTTTCTGACCCCCACGTGCAGGGCTGGAATAGCACAAAGAATAGCAATAAGAATGTTTAAAGGGGGACTTCCCTGGTGGCACAGTGGATGAGACTCCGTGTTCCCAATGCAGGGGGCCCGGGTTCGATCCCTGGTCAGGGAACTAGATCCCACATGCATGCCACAATTAAGAGTTCACATGCCACAACTAAGGAGCTGGGGAGTCTCAACTAAGGAGCCCCACGAGCCACAACTAAGGAACCCGCGAGCCGCAAATAAGACCCAGCGTAACCAAATTAAAAAAAAATTTTTTAATTAAAAAAAAAGAAAGGGCTTCCCTGGTGGTGCAGTGGTTCAGAATCTGCCTGCCAATGCAGGGGACATGGGTTTGCGCCCTGGTCCCAGAAGATCACACATGCCGCAGAGCAACTAAGCTTGTGTGCCACAACTACTGAGCCTGCGCTCTAGAGTCTGTGAGCCACAACTACTGAGTCCACGTGCTGCTACTACTGAAGCCCATGTGCCTAGAGCCCGTGCTCTGCAACAAGAGAAGCCACCACAATGAGAAGGCCACGCACCGTAACGAAGAATAGCCCCGCTCACCACAACTAGAGAAAGCCCGCGCACAGCAACAAAGACCCAACGCAGCCAAAAATAAGTAAATGAAATAAATAAATTAAAAAAAAAAAAAAAAAGAATGGATAAAGGGTCAGAGGGACCCAAGAAAGGATAAGAGGGAGAACAGGAAAGAGCTTGGTACCATAAGGGGTTCGTATAAGGGCAGGAGAGGAAGCAACTATCTGGGAGTAGGGAGATGAGCCACAGTAAGAGTCCTGAGAAAAGTCCAAAGTCATAGCCAGTAAGTTACCATGTTGAGGATCTTGGAGCAAGTTGAACACCACTGGGTCAGTAAGAGGATTTGAGCGAATTTCAGCTGATATGTGGCTGCCAGTGGGTGCATGAGGAAGTGCTATTCCTGGAGTGCTCAGACCCTCCTGGAGACTGTCCTGATCCTGGACAAGGACTGGAACCTGGGAACAAGCAGAACAAAATAAGCTGACTTTTCTTGTACCTCCAGAAAATGGACTCACCTAACATGGACCTCTTTCTGCCCGTAATCTAGAACTGTGAGATGAGAGTGACCCACCTCAAATATGGAGCATCAAAACAGCAGTAAAGCTTTGCCTTGAGAACAATGGAGCTGCCCTCTAGCCCCACTCATGGTACTGGTGACCTCTCCCAGAGGAGACTGAACACAACGGTGGAAACAGAAGCCAGACCTGGGTGTGGGTTAAGGAGGGAATGGGAAGTAACAAGCAATTAAGAGCTTCAGACCTCGTTTTAGATTACACCTGGGTTCAATACACTCTTCTACTTATTTACCCCTTTACTTATCCTTTCCTGCTCCAATAGAAGGAACACTAGAAGTCTAGACATTTGCTTTTTTTGCTAACTATATGTCTCACCTAAGACAATGCAGTGAACCTTTTCCTGCCTCCATTTTCTTATCTCTCAAATGAGAAAGATGGATTAGTGATTAATACTGAAATATGTAGCTCTCAATTCTTCATTTTTATGATTTAAACAAATAAGCCCATCCTTGGTATCACTTCCAAGTTATATTCCAGACTTCTTATATAGAAATGTTTCTAGTGGGCTCCAGATTGACAGAAAGAGATCTGACACATACTAGAAACTATATCAAGATCCCAATTTAATAGCCAAGGATATAAAATCTTATCAGAGGCAAATATCTCAACCCAATCCCTTGGCTCACAGAATCCCCAGTAGGGGAAAACATGGGGAGGTCTTGCCAGATCTAGAAAGCTTCATTCATGCTTTCCCACTGCCTTTTATACTTCAGGCTTACAACATCACTCCAAACATACTTATACAAACAATACATATGTTTCTGTTTAGAGGAACACTTACAAATATTACATTCTTCAGATTCTTGAACCAAACTCAGCATTAGCAAGCATCACCCAAGGAGGCAAAGTAGAGTCAATGCCTTGTGTTGATTCTGAATTGGCCCAAAGACCCCAATCATAAATCCATTTCTCTCAAAATACATTCTGTGGTCTGAACAGCTCATGAACCTGTTTTAATTAGCATTAGGGTTGCTATTGTGTTATTGTTAATGAAAATCACAGCATCATCCTCTATCCCCTCTGTCCTGGGCCTACTCCCTCCTTCCACCTCAAACTCTTCCCCCTTCCCCTTTCTCACTTTTAGTGCTGGTCCATCGAGGTCTTTCTGCAGCTCCTCTACCAGGGCCACTGCCTCCTCACCACTCCCGGGGCGATGGATCTGCACCCAGGTCCGTATCTCTCCGGGCAGGATGCTCAGGAACTGCTCCAACACCAGCAGCTCAAGGATCTGTGCCTTGGTGCGTGCTTCTGGCCTCAGCCACCGGCGACAGAGCTCCCGGAGCCGGCTCAGTGCCTCCTGGGGTCCAGATGTCTCATGGTAACGTAACTGTCTAAAGTGCAGGTGGGAGGTCTCCCAAACAGAGGAGCTGCTCCCTTGGAAGCTGGTTCCCCACTTCCAGGTATCATCCTTCCCTTTAACAAGGCCCTCTTGTCTCAGAGTACTGTGGGCCCAATTTTCTCTTGTCATTGTTGTTATTTAAGAAAGGCTCCTCTCTAGGTCCCCTCAATCCTTGCTTGCCTTCTTCCTTAGAGCTTGGAGAACATCATCTATAAGACCTCAAGAAATCATTGTTAAAGTTAACCCAGAGAAACAATCAGGTTTTCCAGACCCCAGTTAGCTCTCACTAATGAAGAAACCTCCCTGAATGCAAAGTTCTAGATTCTGGGCCATGCCTCCTCTAACAGAGAAGCCCGGGCCCAAGGCTCTAGGGACACTAATACGCATGTTACCCAGACCATTGCTGATATCAAAAACATGAAATTCCTTTGGTCTTTTTTTTTTTGGCCACGTGGCATGTGGGATCTTAGTTCCCCGACCAGGGATCCAAGCCGTGCTCCCTGCATTAGAAGCATGGAGTCTTAACCACTGGATGGCCAAGGAAGTCCCTCCTTTGGTCTTTATTCACAGTTTCTCTTCCACCTAATTACAATAAATCCTTTATCCACCATTCTAACAATAGGCATCCTGGCTACTCCTGTGTGACCTTGAACAAGTTACCTCACTTCTAAGTCTCAGTATGGTAACCTGTAAAATAGGGGCAACAACAATTCCTATCTTATGGGCTTGTTGTAAGAAATTGATGTGAAATACATTTCAGGCTTTTGAATAGTGCCTGGTATATGGATTCAAATGTTAATCATTATCTTTCTGCAACTAGCACCCTTTCCTATGTTCTTAGGCTTCTGCTTTCTAGAAATAGTGCGTTTTTTAGAAATAATATGTCTCTTTCTTATTACAAAATGGAAAATCTGTAAAACCAGAAAACACATACAAAACCAAAGAACAATCACTGCTGTTGTTCTGGACTACATTCTTCCAGTCCTTTCTCCAACGGGCAATTTGGATCACAAAACTGGATCCAACTGTACTGCTCCATAATTTCACACACATTGTGTTGTAAACACAATATCAAATATTCTTCATCATTATTTTCAAGAGTACATCAGCCCATGGGACTTTCCTGGTGGTGCAGTGGTTAAGAACCCGCCTGCCAATGCAGGGGACATGGGTTTGAGCCCTGGTCCAGGAAGATCCCACATGCCGCGGAGCAGCTAAGCCCGTGTGCCACAACTACTGAGCCCGTGTGCCACAACCACTGAAGCCTGCGTGCCTAGAGCCCGTGCTCCACAACAAAGGGAGGCCACCGCAGTGAGAGGCCTGCGCACCACGGGGAGTAGTGGCCCCCACTCGCTGCAGCTAGAGAAAGCCCGTGTGCAGCAATGAGGACCCAATGCAGCCAAAAATAAATAAATTTTTTTTTAAAAAAAAGAATATATCAGCCCATTCATACTTTAGTCCTCTGTTGTTAGACGTTTAGATTTATATTTTTTCCTATGACAAATTCAGCTGCAATGACCATCTTTGTTAATGAATTTTTGATTACATTTCTGCTTACTTCTTCAGGAAAATTTCCCAGAAAAGAAACTGTTTGGCTGAAAGGTACAAATAGTTTAAACTTTTAAGGTTGTAATAGTTACATTACTATCAGTAACATATAAGAGTGCCCCATTAATTTTATTTAACACATGGACCCTTAAAATTCATGCTTATAATGGAGCAGAGGAGGCCAAAATATAAACATAATTTCAATATAATGTGTGAGTACAATTAATAGGAGGACATATAAGCACAGTAAGAATTCATGAACGTAATTTTGGGTTGGGCTGTAAAGAAAAAAAGACCACTGGAGTATTAGGAAAGCCATTCCAGGAATAAAGAAACTGTAATTTCAAAAGCAAGGGAGAGACAGCACATATAGCTCTGTTAAAAAGATTCTTTGCAAATCAGAGAAGGAAGTAAACTTTGAGGTAATTTTGTAGAATTAGAGTGAAGAGGTAAACAGAAGCCAATTCTAAAGGCTACTGAGAGGCAGCCAGAGGCATCCCAAGTAGCCAGAGTGGCACTGTCAAGCTCCTTCCACAGGAATTACACTCAGCATTTCAGCACCAAGCCACTGTAGATTTAACCTGTGTCTGTGAGCATCCGTGCTTTATCTATTTTTACTTTGTGCATCTGTTAGCAAGATGTGTCCTAAGGGAACTGCTTCTTTGCTTTACATCATTTCAGCTTATGAAAGGTTTCATAAGAATACTCTACTTTCAGGGACTTCCCTGGTGGTGCAGTGGATAAGACTCCATGCTCCCAATGCAGGGGGCACAGGTTTGATCCCTGGTCAGGGAACTAGATCCCACATGCGTGCTGCTACTAAGAGTTTGCATGCCACAACTAAGGAGCCCACAGGCCGCAACTAAGGAGCCTGCCTGCCGCAACTAAGACCTGGCGCAACCTAAATTAACAAAACAAAAACAACCCTACTTTCAGACATTAGGGGAAACCTGTAGTCTAAACAAATAATTAAAGTTCTAAATTAAGTAGTAGTAGGGATAGAACAATTGAGAAAAACTGAGCAGTTCTTTGGTAACTGATCTGGGGGTGATGGAAAGGAATTTAAAAAAAGGATTTCTATCCCATGTTCACAGATAGGAAGACTCAATATTGTCAACATTTCAGTGCTTCTCAACTTCATCTATAGATTCAATGCAACTCCAATCAAAATCTCAGTAAGCTATTTTGTGGATATTGACAAACTGATTCTAAAGTTCACATGGAGAGGCAAAAGACCCAGGATAACTAACACAATATTGAAGAAGAAGAAGAACAAAGTTGAGAGACTGACACTACCCACATCAAAACTTTCTAAAAAGCTACCATGATGAAGTCAGCATGGTACTGGCAAAATTGTAGACAAATCAATGGGACAGAATAGAGAGTCCAGAAATAGACCCACATGAATAGTCAACTGATCTCTGAGAGAGAGTCAACGTAATAAAATGGAGCAAATATAGTCTTTTTGGCAAATGGTGCCGGTACAACTGGACATTCACATGCAAAAAATGAATCTAGACACAGACTTTACATCTTTCACAAAAACTAACTCAAAATGGATCAAAGATCTAAATGTAATGTGCAACACTATAAAATTCCTGGAAGATAACCTAGGAGAAAACCTAGATGATCTTGGGTATGGTGATAGCTTTTTAGATACACACAAAAGGCACGATCCTTGAATGAAATAATTAATAAACTAGACTTCATCAAAATTAAAAAATTCTGCTCCGCAAAAGGTAATGTCAAGAATGAGAAGACAGGGCTTCCCTGGTGGCACAGTGGTTGAGAGTCCGCCTGCCGATGCAGGGTACATGGGTTCGTGCCCCAGTCCGGGAAGATCCCATATGCCGCGGAGCGGCCAGGCCCGTGAGCCATGGCCACTGAGCCTGCGCATCCGGAGCCTGTGTTCTGCAACAGGAGAGGCCACAGCACTGAGAGGCCCGCGTACCGCAAAAAAAAAAAAAAAAAAAAAGAATGAGAAGACAAATACTTGCAAAAGACACATACTATTATCCTTCCTTTGTATATTTTATACAAAGAACTCTTAAAACTTAATAAGAAAACAAACAACTCAATTAAAATATGGCCCAAGGGGGAATTCCCTGGTGATCCAGTGGTTAGGACTCAGAGCTTGCACTGCCAGGGGCCTGGGTTCAATCCCTGGTCAGGGAACTAAGATATCACAAGCTGTGTGACAAGGGAAAAAAAAAAAAATTAAGATAAAATGACTCAAAGGCCTAAACAAATACCTCACCAAAGAAGATATACATATTTCAAATAACTGCACAAAAATATGCTCCACATCATATGTCATCAGGGAAATGAAAGTTAAAACAATGAGATACCTTACGTACCTACTAGAATGGCCAAAATCCAGAACACTGGCAACACCAAATGCTGGTGAAGATGTGGAGCAACAGGAACTCTCATTCATTGCTGGTGGGAATGCGAAATGGTACAGCCACTATGGAAGACAGTTTGGCAGTATCTTACAAAACTAAACATAATCCTACCATAAATTCTAGCAATTGTGTTCCTTGGTATTCATCCAAAGAAACTGAAGACATACATCCACACGAAAACCTGCACATGGATGTTTACAGCAGCTTTATTCGTAACTGTCGACACCTAGAATCAACCAAGATGTCCTTCAATAGGTGAATGAATAAACTGTGGTACATCCAGACAATGGAATATTACTCAGTGCTAAAAAGAAACAAGCTATTACGTCATGAAAAGATACAAAGGAAGCTTAAATATGGACTACCCAGTGAAAGACGCTAATTTGAAAATCTAATATACTATACAATTCCAACTATATGACATTCTGGAAAAGGCAAAACTATGGAGACAGTAAAATGATCAGTGGTTGCCAACGGTTGGAGAAGGAAGGGATGAGCAGGCAGAACACAGAGGATTTTTAGGGCAGTGAAACCATGCTATATACTAAAATGGTGGATACATTATACAAATCATTATAAATCTGTCCAAACCCATAGAATATATAAACACAGAGAGTGAGCCTTTATGTAACCTTTGGACTTTGGGTGATTAAAATGTGTCTGATACAGGTTCACCAACTGCAACAAAAGGTACCACTCTGGTGGGGGATTTTTTTTTTTTTTTGGATTGAAGTATAGTTACTACACAATGTTGTATTAATTTGTGCTGTACAGCAAAGTGATTCAGTTATACATAAATATACTCTTTTTATATTCTTTCCCATTATGGTTTAGCACATGATATTGAATATAGTTCCCTGTGCTACACAGGAGGACCTTGCTGTTTATCCATTCTATAAATACTAGCTTGCATCTGCTAATCCCAAACTCCCACTCCATCCCTTCAGTGGTGGGGGATGTTGATATGGGGGGACGCTATGCAAGAGAGGGGGCAGGGAGTATATGGGAAATTTCTGTATTTTCTGCTTAATTTTCCTGTGAACGTAAAACTGCTCTAAAAAAAAAAAGTCTGTAAGTAAATAAAACCCGGGGCGGGGCGAGAAGGATTTCTAAATAATTTTCTACGGTAAATTATCAGAATTCTATTTACTCTTACTTTGCAGATAGATACAAATAACAAATCCTTAAACATACATTTTGTTTGCTTCTCACAAAAGGTTTGTGAGCCACACGTTAAAAAGAACAAAAGAAGCCTCAAAGGAACTAAGTGATTCACTCAAGGCCACTCAGTTATGGGAGCAAATTCTGAACTCAGGGATTCTAACTCCAAAAGTCCAAAATAACTGCATCTAAGAAAAGACTTCTGAAACCCAAACAACTATTCTAAAGCAATGGTTTAGAATAATAATGACAACAATTCATTATAAAGCTTTAATCTGGCAAGCGGTAAAACGAAAATAAACAACCATACGTAGTCACTCGCAGGTTGGCAATGACCTTTCTTGCAAAAGACGGCTTTTACGCTGAGTTTACCATCTTAGTGCTTAATGTGAAAATACATTCTCTAAAGCAATAGTGGTACGGCTTGTCTAAGTTTGCTTCTTAAATACCATTATATTACAAAATTAAAAGATGAGAACCGGTCCATACCTCGAGGGAAAAAAAAAAAGGCCCCATTAGTCTGGGAGCCCCTGCTCCAGGGAAGTCTCAAGCTGTTTCTCAGCATCAGTCTCAGAGAAGATGGGAAAAGAGCAGAAAAGCCTGAGCTGGGGAACCTGACTACTGAGGGCGGTGTTCTCAAAGGGGCAGCACATTCTACTAACTCGAGGGCCGGTCCACAGACACTCAGACTCAGGGGCTCTGTCTTCAATACCTTCCCCAAGCCGCAGCCAAGGCGTCCACCTCAACACGGAGCGGAGGGACCGCCCTGGGGGTAAGGGCCGGAGAGGGGTCGGCGAAGGCTGCGCTGCCCTGGCGAGCTCAAGCCGCACCCCGGGCCGCCCTCCCCGCGTGCCAACCTGACCCGAGCCCACCCCGCTCACCGGGGGCTCCCGCAGCGGCTCCGGCCTTGGGGACCGCCGCTTCGGCGCCGGGACGCCGGGAGATGACACGGGAACTGGACGCCACGGCACCTGAGGCCCCAAATAATGGCTGACCCGCGGATACCGCGATTTCCGGTCGCTCACCCCACCTCCCAGTGCCGGCTCTCTAGGAAGCCATAGCTCTATGGTTCCTAGTTTTTCCCGGTGAAGGCGAAGAAAAGCGGAGCTCCTGGACCCTTGGGTCTTCATTCCTCCCAACCAAAGAGTAGGCGTAGCTGTGTTCCGGAACACAAGGATCAGCGGTGAATCACACGGTTCAGGCCCTCAGGACGCTTGTTGTCTCCTGAAGGAACGGAACCTTTTTGTTTTAATTTGCAGTTCAACTGAGGTTGATGGGGAGTAATTCTTCATATGTCTGAGTGACTTCGTGGGTGACTTTTCCAATCTATTCTTGAACCTGGAGCAGTTCTCACTGTAAATAACATGGCTTATAAATGACTCCCTTGTGAACTGGCTTACTGTCGAGTATCTCTTGCCCAAATGATGAGATAATGGAGCTCTGGTGTTAAATATTAAGCTGAAACTGCGATAGAGAGACACTGCCTCTCTGGAATGAGAAAGTTGTTGCAGTTGTCCATCACCCTGGGTAAAGTTAGGTCTGTGTAAAGGAAACTGAACTCTGATTCTCTCTTTGATACTTAGATATTTTAAGTTTGGACTCCTGGAGTCGTCAACCCCTATATAAGACAGACCAGAAAGAGGCTCCAAGAGGGTGTTGCAGGAGAGGGAAATGTCATGTCCTGGGACCCACAGGAGCCCTTAGAATGGACCATGGCCAAGTGAGGGTCCTTGGGTTGTGCAGGAAAAAATTCAAGAGCTCACCAAAGAGAAGTGAAAGCAAGTTTATTTAGAGCGATACACACTCCACGGCCGAATGTGGACTGTCTCAGAAAGTGAGAGTGGCCCCAGGGCATGGGGCTGTAGTTTTTATGGGCTAAGTAATTTAATACGCTAAGGAATGGGAGGAATATTGCTGTTACCAGAAGGAATATTGCTATTTCTCGGAAGGGTGGGGATTTCCCAGGAATTGGGCCACTGCCCACTTTTTGGCCTTTTCTGGTCTGTCTGGGAACTGTCATGGCTGAAGGGGCATGATTTTTAGTATTACAATGAAGGTATAATGAGCTAAAGGTCAATGACCAGACTTTTCTCAAAGCTACCTTGGTTACCAAGCAGGTTCTAGCTGGTCTTTATCGAATCCAAACAACTGTGCTCCATCTTCATTTATCTAGAGTTTGTGTCCTGCCCCTTTCCCTCCTGTGTCAAGGGCCAGGGCCATGTCTGTCTGGATCCCTTGTATACTTGGCACCTAGCACAAAGCCATACTAGGTGCTAGATGAACATTTGTTGAATGAGCAAGGTGTTATTCTGTATATATGTTCTCTCCTGGCTTTCAATGAACACTTGCCTAAACATTTCAGCCTATACTCTTTCATTCATTCAACAAGTATTAACTGAGTACTAACCATGTGCTAGACACTATTTTAGGCACTAGGGACATAAATGAAGAGGTAAAGTCCCTAGGAGCTTACATTTCTAGTGGGGGTAGACAGGAAAACAAATACAAAATATGTCAGGGAGTGATACATGCTAAGCAGAAAGATGGTAAAGACCCAACAAAGGAGGCTTAGAAGCAGCAGCCAACCAAGTAGAAGGAGAACCAGGAGATAGTACTTTATAGGTCTCAAAGCACGAATGGGAGATTTTGAAATAATAATCAACGTGGTCCCTGCTCCCCCTACACTAAATCATTTTACTTGTGACCTGAGGCCCCTTCTCCTCCCCTGCCTGCCCAAGTAGACAGAGGTTATTCACTGTGAGACTAGAAAAAAAGGGTACAAAGACTATACTGTCAGGTCAATAGACACTTTTGGGAGATGGAAAGACATGCTTGCCAAACAAGTGTTTCTGCTGGGGAAGAAGAAAGGAATGAGAGGAGCCAAAATGACTAATTGGTCTGTGGATGACTGACCAGTGAGCCTATAATCATCCACACCCTACCAAGCAGTGGCCTGGAAGGATGTAACCAGAGTTGTCTGCTGGTGAGGACCACTAATTGCCAATGGTCAGCCTAGAGCCCCAGTTTTATCATTCAGTTTGTGCCCTGAGATTCAGCCTGGTGCCCATCTGACAGTCAAGGAATTTGAAGCCTCCTCATCCTCACCCCAAGATGAAAGACTTGGTTATCTTGTGGGATGATGGTAGTCGAAAAGGGACACCCTACCTTTGAAGAAGATGGAACTATATGGAATCTGTTAAAAGTGGCCCAGAGAGCTGGGATGTTGGTGGAATACAACACATAGCCTCTGTTTTACGTACACTCACACATTCTTAGCACGTAGAATTCCCACAGGTGAAGTACACTGGATTTGGAATCAGAAAACCTAGGTTTGGGTCCTGGCTCTTTCTCTTACTAGCTCTGTGATGTTATTAAGTCAGCCTCTAAGTCTCAGTTTCTCTGTCGGTCAAATATTGGTATAATGCCTACTTCATAGCGTTGTTGTGAGCATTCAGTAAAAGGGTCATGTGAAAATACTTTATGAGACAATTTAGTTGTCAATAAAGTTGGATAAAAGAAGTAATGGTCAAAATCTAGAACTTGGCATAATGTAATATTTGTTCATTAAGTTAATATTAGGACTTCAGGCACCTCAAAAGCAAACAAGAATTAAATGAGTTTGTTAGGGCTATACAGTATATTCAGTTAATTAGGGACATAGGCAAGAATGGAACCGAGATCTTTCTGCTCTTTCTTTTGCAACAGGTTACATGCACCTAAACTGTCCAGATACCATAGAAATTCACTTAAACATAGAACATGCCAACTCTGAAACATTCTTCTGAACTAAGCCCCTACTTTAATGCCAATAAATAGCTTGGAAAGTTGAGTTCTATTCTTAATATTGCAGTTTTGCAAACATCCCTTCAACCATTCCCATAGTTTTTAAGGGCCCAGACTCTGGAGCCAAAATCTCTGATTTTAAATCCAGGTTCATATGTGAGTACAACCCCCTTTTTGTGAGAAAGAAAAGGACACTAAAAAATGAGGGACCTCGGACTTCCCTGGCGGTCCAGTGGTTACAACTCCACGTTTCCAATGCAGGAGGCATGTGTTCGATCCCTGGTCAGGAAACTAAGATCCCACATGCAGTGTGGTATAGCTAAAAAATAAAAATAAAAAAAAATAAGAGGGACCAGACGTACACTCACGGCTGCCTCACCTTCTCATGGACCACTTTGTCTCTGAGAAGCAAGATCAACACATTCTCCTATCTTTGTGGTTCTCCTGTTTAATTTCATTGTCTTGCCTTAACAGGAAGGAAAATTGACCCTTCATTTTGGGGAGGGAAGAATTATACCAGATCCTTTGTCATACGTCAGTCACACACCAATTTGCATTTAAAAACAAACAAACAAACAGCCCCACAACACTGGTAGAGTAGGATTTTATAGAAAGATGAGAAACACGACCTTAACATTCAGACTAGGATTTCTGTTTTAGTTGACCAGTATTCTGAGGTCTTAGCCCCATCTTAGACTATCGGTCCTCTCCCTCCAGCCTCTTCTCAAATACCTATCTATGATGTTGATTGATGCTCTTACACCTCTAATTTGGAGAGGCCCAAAAGCGTACTTTTAAGTCAATCTAGAATCTTCCATCCTTAGCAGTGGCTAGGTGTCTGGGCAGAACAAAATGTAACTGAGGCCCTCCCCAGTCCAAGAGATTATGCAAATACTTCTCTTTCAGGTATTGGAAAATAATGGAATTAGTACTACATGGTTGAAGGGATTATTTCTAGACACTAAATTCTGAGTCAGGCATACGGAGAAGAGATCATGGAGCTCTTCAAGAATGCTAGCTCTCCCTTTGCCAATTTATTTCTCATAGTATTGATGAAAGTTTTGTCTTCTGGACCCTCCCAGTGTGGGTGAGTAGGTCTTGAACGACAAATCCACTTTAATAATCCAATCTCCCTAAACCTTTGAATTCCCGCCCCGTACATTAAACCAAGGGAGGGCGGGCATTTCTGATTCATTCACAACAGGCCATCTTTTGGTCCATGTTTCAGCCAGTCAACCAAACTGTCAGAGCCCTTTCTAACTCCCAGATTTGCAGATTCAAATGCTAATCTCTTCTGAAAACAACCTCACAGACACACCCAGAAATAATGTTTTGCCAGCTTTCTGGGCAACCCTTAGCCCAGTCAAATTCAACATAAAATTAACCATAATAGGGCTCCCCTGGTGGCGCAGTGGTTGAGGGTCCGCCTGCCGATGCGGGGTACACGGGTTCGTGCCCTGGTCTGGGAGGATCCCGCATGCCGCGGAGCGGCTGGTTCCGTGAGCCATGGCCGCTGAGCCTGCGCGTCCGGAGCCTGTGCTCCGCAACGGGAGAGGCCACAGCAGTGAGAGGCCCGCGTACCGAAAAAAAAAAAAAAAAAAAAAAATTAACCATCATAATAATTATCCCTTTAAGTAGTGTAGAATCTCATCTAATTGGTGTCTTCTCTTTCATTCCTGACATTGGTATTTTGTGTCTTCTCTTCTTTTAGCCTGATCAGTCTTGCTAGAGGTTTATCAATTTTATTGATTTTTCTAAAAGAACCACTTTTGGTTTCATTAATTTTTTTCTATTGTTTTTGTTTTCTGTTTTCTAGTTTTCCACTCTGACCTTATTACTTCATTTCTTCTGCTCACTTTGATTAAAAAAAATTTTTTATTCAAGTATAGTTGATTTAAAATGTTGTGTCAGTTTCAGGTGTACAGTAATGATTTGGTTATATATATATATTTCCTCATATATTGTGCCAATCAGTACTTGTGTCAGTGAAGGGGTCTAACGGCCCAGACCTCTCACTTCAAGTTTGGGCAATCTTGAAAGGCCATCCCAGTCTGAGTCTGAAGCCAGCAAAGGGAACATAGGTAACTCTGTGACTGCAACACACCTATCTTCTCCCACTGCTAATCCTGCTTTCGTCACTCTCTCTACAGATGTTAATCCCAATAACGCTCTCCAATAAATTTGCTGCATGTTATCCTGTCCCAGAGTTTACTTCCCAAAAAGTTCAACTTAAAACAATCAGATAACTCAACTTTTTTCATTGTTAATTTTTAAATAACTGTTCCAGGTGTACTTGGATATGTAAATACCTAATTTTATATTACTTTCTTGGTCTGGTGTTTACCAAATTTGAACCCTGAAATACCATGAGGATTGATCCATGACTATAAATTATTAGGGAGACTTTTATTTTACATTTAAAGCCCAGGACAAGCCCCACAAGCTTCCTTAATGTCTTCCCTCTGCTCCTGACTCACTTTTTTTTCTAATGTATGCTTTCACTGAGGGTGTAGCCCTGTAAAGATCTAGGTTTCTTGTTAATCTAGGTTCCAATTTTCCACCTCTTTGTAAGCCCAAGGACTCAAATCCTGCCCTTGTGGCTGATAAAATCTAAGTCCCTTGGCGACCAAGATCTCCAAATTGCTGCATGGCACCCAAGGCCTTATCACCCACTTATCTTTCTGACTTCCATTTCCTCTTCATTCTAGGCTTTGAGGATTTATTTCACTTTCTTGAAAGCCCTGTAAAAGGATGTTCAAGTTTTATCCAGCATTTCTAGGTTGTTTCATAGCCAAAGGGCTTTATGATTATTTTGTTTGCCATATTGTTCTATTATAAATTTTTAAAACATGAATCTCTGTTCAACTTTGTTGTTAAATCAACACTGCAAATGTGACCGCATTTTCTTTCACTCAGTAAACTGGTTGCTAATTTGTTATGGTTATACTAACTTTGGTATATGTCTCAATAATTTTGTGACTTATAGACTTTTCTGAGGGAAAATGGACAATCATCACACAAATAGTCATGTAAAGAGTCAAGGCTCCTAATGGAGAGTTTTCTTAAATCCCCACAGCAAAAGTTTTGCTTTATATAGATTCCTACGCCCTGTCCCAGAAATGCTGATTTGCTGGGCCTGGGAAATTACTTATATTACTTCTTGTGATTCCCAGATTTGGACTTCACTGGACTTAGAGACTGGTTATAGCTTTCTCGTGTCTACAAACCTTGTACGTCAAATTGTGCCACGTGGATTTGAAATGGTCAGTGGAAAGAGTGTGACCTAGTCAAGTCCTGTATCTATGTTGCCCAGAAAGGCATCTGCCGTATCCTTTTTGACCCCTCACCAAACTGCCTTCTGGAGCAGAAATGGACTTCAGGGAACATGCTGGTTTTATTCAGCCAAATGACGTCTACATAATAGTATAGGTTTGAAACACAGATGAGACCAGAGCGGGGGCGGGGGGGGTGGGAAAATACGTGGCTGTTCAAATTCTCTAAGGAAATAACAGAAGGACACTTTCTAATGGTTAGAGCTCTAGTTTATGTAGAGTTGGCCCTCCGTATCTCTGGGTTCTGCATCCATGTGTTTAACCAACCACAGATAAAAAATATTAAAAACAAAAAAAAATTCCAAAAAGCAAAACTTGAATTTGCCACACTGGCAACTATTTACATATTATTTACATTGTATTTACAACTATTTATATAGCACTTACATCATATTAGGTATTATAAGTAATCTAAAGATGATTTAAAGTATACGGGAGGATGTATATAGGTTGTATGCAATAGTTTGCCATCTTATATAAGGGACTTGAGCATCCTTTGAGTTTGGTATAGGGGTGGGGCTCCTGGAACCAATCCCCTGCACTTACCGAGGGACAACTCTATTATAAGTGTGAAAATAACAAGCTTCATGTTGTGTTTGAATCTCAAACAACAGAATCATTCTTTCTAAAAACAGCTGCTTAAAAGAAGAGCAAACTGGACAGTTTTCTTCCCACTCTCAATAAAGGAAGGAAGCAAAGGGAAAAAAATTCAGTGATATTTATAACAAGTAAATAACAACAGATATTTATTGGAGGAATTATAGCTATCTTCTGCAAAAACAGTTTTATGACTCCAGTTTTATAACATCAGAGGTGACTATAGACAGTCTAGTTTCTAAACACAACCTAACAATATGAGCATACTATTTTATTTATATTGAATGGGAAAACATTAAAAAGCAAGTCTGTCTCTCAGGATACAGAGCTGAAATGAAATATAGTCTTATGGGATTCATATTCAATGGAATTACTCAGCTATTTAAAGCTCTTTTTGGTTTCAATTTTCTTCTCAGTTCCTAATAAGACCTAACATAGTACACATCATCAATGAAAAATATCTCTAAGTCTAGGGAGACACTTTCCTCTCTATGCATGATTCTTTGTCTTTCATATTTCCCTTTAATCAAGGCTACATAAGATTTTAATTTCACACTTTTTCTCACAACTAAAAAGAGACATGTATATTTCTAGTCCACACCAAAGCAATTCTCAATAACCAGGGTATCTGTGACTAAAAAACACTTGCCTCTTCATATTCCTCAGGAATATTCAGGGTACTAAAAACTAAAGTGAATAAATGTGAGTGCACAGGAAGCTGGCAGATGACAAGAACACGGATGGGCAATACACAGTAGTTTAGTGATGTACATTTCAAAAGAGCTGGGGTTTTGGTGGAATAGAGAAGAAATGGCCGTACAAAGAGGTAAACGGGTTGGGGGAGAAAAAACTAGCAATTGAGGGACTGCAGAGGAAGCACTGCTGTTAGGGAACAACCAGGCTTCCATTAGAACAGGAAGTTGGAAAAAACACATTCAAGGAGACAGATCCTGAATTCCAGAGTGTATCATGAAAGGGCTTGAAAGGAACTGCAAAATTAAACTCTGGCTGAAGCAGGCAGCTGGTAGTCTTGAAAAACTTCTGGAGGAAGGTGAATGGTCAGTTCAAATTATATTGCAAAATATTTATATGAAAAGGTACAGAGACCATCTGTCAACATTTACTCCTGCAGCTTAGGACAGGCATCAACCTCTCAGACTAGAAGCTAGTGAAGGCCTCCTCCAGGGTCCGCTATCTTAGCTTGCCTGGGCAAGAAAAGTGAACGTATTCTGATCTCTGGCCAGTCTCCTAGAAGGTATTTACTCTTGAAGATCACAGTCTTTTAAGATGAAAAAGAAAGCCTATTTGAAGAAAAAATTTCAGATGCTATGACACAGTGGTAGGAAAATGTTTTGGTCAGAGAACACTTGCTCAGCAATATAGGACGCATCAACAACTCTGCTTAGCAATAATAAATGCTTAAAAAGTACCACCTGACAGGCACACAGGAAGCTGTTTGCCTATTTTCTTAAAGCAGTTTTAGCAGGGCCAGGAGACATTAGTCCTGGGAGTTTCCACATAGGTAATCAGCAGGTGAGGATGGCTGCCATGACAAAAGGCATGAATATTAATTACAAATCCCTTGTAGAATTTTAAAAGGACACATGACAAGGGAAAAATGATGGAAGTGCCCTTACTGCTGCAGTTCTGTTTAGCCACTGCCACATGTGGGTGACCCTACTCTCGTGTCCACCCAGACTCTTGGGGAAGTGCCTACCCAAGGGTAACCAATGTTACAAGAGTCTTACCCCCTGAATGCAGCAGATCTGTTCCAGAGCCTCCAAACCTTGCTTTAAATAACTATGCAAAGAGGGACTATTACATCACAAAATAATATGTAAGCCATTATCCTATCAAAATAGGACGAAATCAAACAATCCCTTTTCACCCAAATATACCCTTCACACCTTCCAATTCTTTCTAAGAAGTAACAGCAAGGAAGAAATATATAATCCTTAAAACTAAATTACAAGGTGCAGAGACAGGCCATAAATCTAACTCAGAGAAGACTGACAGCATCTTCCTTATGAAACCATGATCAAATAACTGTCCAGATATAATCAACCACCTTTCACAGAAGTGGCTACTCAGGGGGATCCCAACTGGTCTCCCCCTCGCATAGAACCATCATGATGGACAGAGGCACTTTGGTATAATAAAGAAAGCATGGACTTTAAAGTCAGATCTGAGTTCACATTCTGGCTCCAACCACTTACTAGCCAGTCACCTAACCTCACTGAGACTCAATTTTCTTGTACCAATGTTATGAGGATTGGATGGGATATCAAATCCTCAGTAATCCCTGAAACAATAAATCACTACGTGCATAAGACAAATGGTGTTAGGTTTGGGCATTCACTGTATACAAAGAAAGAGGAATGGCTGCGTTAAGAATGGGGAGATTCTAAGTGTTCCCAGACGGATTCTGAGCTGTCTTAAAAGTTTAAAATATTGGTTGTAAACAGATTAAGGCCTTCTCAGAGGGCTAGAGAAAAAGAAAGGCTTGTCACACATTTACATGCATTATCTCATTTAATCCTCACAACAACCCTGTGAGGTAGGTTGTTATTCCCATTTTACAGATAAATCTGTGGCTCAGAGCATTTGAGGGACTTGTCCAAAACTGACAAGCTAGGGCACAGCAGATTTGGAATTAGAACTCATATGTCTCTGACCCAAAAGTCTGCACTTTCAGCTACGAAACTCCATGTAACACGTGAAGGCAGAGTCTTCTCCTTGTTTGAATTATGCTGTGTCTCTTTAAAGGCTTTGAAACTGCAATTGTTCCAATTTCATAAGATGGCATTTTTTCTGTAGACATATATCGAAAAGGTGGAGCCTAGGTGGTTCTTTATTATCTGCGGATCCTTCTAAAACTGTGGGAGAGGAAAATGTAGTAAAGCTTTGCTGTTTTCTTTTAACCTAACAGTGATTAAGAAAGTGGATTATATATTCTGTTGACAACTGTAAAGTCAATTTATCTCAAAACTGCAAAAGCCAACAACTGGTATTTATGATGTAATACACAGGAAACAGGCTCTAAAAGGAAGTGACGTGCTCAGGGTTCCCCTGCTACTAAGTGTCAGTATTAGGGTACAATCCCAGGACTTTAGAGTCTATGTTCTATGCGCCTTTCATAACCCTGTTGAGTGAAAATGAACATGTACTCGTTGTATTTAAAAAATACAAAAGTAGTACATTCTCACTGTAGAAAAATATGAAAGTAGTACATTCTCACTGTAGAAAATCTAAAAAGCATAGAAAAGTACAGAGAAGAAAATAGAAATTACCTATAATCCTATTACCCAGAGATAATCACTGTTAACATTTTGGTTTGGTATTGTTTCATTCCCATTTCTTTCCTTTGCATAAATGTTTTTTTAAAATTTGGATTGTATTTCATTGTTTTTCTCTTTATCTTCCATTTCATCTAAATCATTTCCCCCATGGCATTAAATATTCTTTAAAAATGTTTACAATGGGTGCCAAACCATCATATGGCTAGACCATCATTCACTTAAACCCTGTACGGTTGAAAATCTAGTTTTCTTCCTCCAGTTATATATGATGCTGGCATGAATAGCCCTTCTGTTAATCTTTGTCTACTTCTGATTACTTTCCCTGTATGAATTCTTAGAGAATTAAGGTTGATGATACTGAAAAATTGCTTTTCCAGAAAGTAGCAATTAGGTCCACTTCCAACAATATATGTCATTTATGACGTTTCTTTCTCCTCATTATGTTTTCTCTGGTGTTGAATAAGCTGTGAACTATAACGATAGGCTTTCCCACACTCACTACATTTATAGGGTTTCTCCTTTGTGTGGGTTCTTAAATGTAGAATAACTTGAGAAGTCTGCCTGAAGGTTTTTCCACACTCGTTGCATTTATAGGGTTTCTCTCCAGTGTGCACTCTCTGATGATCAATAAGATTTCGATTAGAAGTAAAAGCTTTCCCACACTCATTACATTTGTAAGGTTTCTCTCTACGATGAAGTCGCTGATGTTCATTAAGGGTCTTCTTTAAGATGAAAGCTTTCCCACACTCATCACATTCATAAGGCTTCTCCCCAGTGTGAATTCTCTGATGGTCCATAATCTTTGTATTAGAAACACATGTTTTCCCACACTCCTTACATTTGTAAACTTTTTTTCCTTTGTGCATTCTCTGATGTTGAGTAAGGTTTGAACTACGGCTAAAGGCTTTCCCGCACTCGATACAAGTGTAGGGCTTCTCGCCAGTGTGAACTCTGTGATGTGAAATCAGACCAGAACTCCGACTAAAGGCTTTTCCACACTCCTTACATTCATAAGTTTTCTCCCCACTGTGGATTCCCTGGTGCCGAATGAGGTGTGACTTACCACTGAAAGATTTCCCACATTCGCTGCACGTGTAGGGCTTCAGTCCAGTGTGGATTCTCTGATGAACAACCAGGTTGGAGCTATGACTGAAGGCTTTTCCACACTCCTTACACTTATAGGGTTTCTCTCCTGTGTGGATTCGTTCATGTACTGTGAGGTTTGCACTCTGACTAAAGGCTTTCCCACACTCAGTACACACATACTGTCTCTTTTCAGCCTGACTTCTCTCATTTATTGTAGGGTCATCTTTTTCAGATTCTTGGTCCCTCACTTCTGTGAATGTTTTATTATCCTTAACTGTCTTCTGTTTGAAGTTTCTCATCTTTCTCCTCATTTTCTCTTGCTTGAAGCATCCCAGTGGCCCCTTGAGTCTTCCCTTTCCCTTCAGAGGAGCTTTCTAAACATTGACTTCCTTGGCAACACCTCTGCAGAGTTTTCTTGAAAGTATGAGATTCAGATTTTTTGGGAATGATGTTTTTGAATCAATACTTCCTCAATCCCCGTTTCACCATCTGACAGAAGAAAGAAAAGTTGCACATGTCACCTGCTCTCTATACTAGAGGAAGGAGAATTATCCAAGGATAACAAGATGTGGCAGAACACAAGGTCCCTCATGGAAAAGTAGGTGTTCAAAGGCAGGGGGACCTGATCAAAAAGATGAGAAAAATGAGGATAGACATAGAAGCCAATGGAAAGGCTTATGGAAAGCCAGGGGCTGACAGGAGCCCAACATGTCCAGCATCAGAATGAACGATGAGTAGTATAAAACCCATCCTGGTTTCTTCCTGTCTCATGCTCTACTCCCAGAATTGGAGCCATCTAACTCCTAATCTGATCCCTAGAAAAAATGCACTGAAAGATCCTTCGTTCAGTAGCTTAAGTGACTAATCTTCAGATCAGTTTGGCATTTAGTTCATGCTGACCTATTCCCCTAGTACCAGTGATATAGTGGCTGGAACAAAATAGGTGCTCAAAAATTGTTTTATAGAATAATAACTCTGATTTTGTCTTAAGGTATGACTAAGATTTCATCTTTTGCTTTGGTTGAGGTACTACATCCCTCTTCTTAAACTTTGTTGTGATAGGGGTAACACAATTCTTCCAATATTGGAGTGTAGTCATATCACAGCCTACTCTGTAGCGGCTGGTCTGTAGCTGGATTCAGCTGTATGTGCTAGTTCAGTCTGTCTGCTTTTCACCAAGCAGTCTACTGGGTGAACCTGAGAGGCTGAACTAGGAAACAGGGTTAATTAAAGCATGGCAGGGGAAACTCTAATAGGACCTTGCATGGTACAGTGGTAAAGTATCTAAAGATGGCAGTAGGGTGAGAGCAGTGGGCAGCACAACCAAGAGGGGCCAATACATGAAACCAATGTCAGGGATGAGCAGGAATTTCCCAACTGGTTTGATGTAAAGCTCTGAACATATAGATATCCCTAGCAGACCTCAATCTAGAGGGGACTGAGTCATAAAAGAAAACTGAAAGATGACTCCATGATACTAACACATGACTAATTTTCCTTTTACTATGTTCCTTTTCAGACTTGTCCATATTCATAATTATATAGTTGTAAATATACAGTAGATATAATTTTGCATCCTACTTCTTTTACTTATTATAAGTATTTTTCCATATTGCTATTAACTCTTCATATGATCATTTTCTGACTGCATAATTCACCACCAATTAAACTCCTTACAGTTTACCTACAATTTTGCTAGTGTCAGACATTTCTGTTGTTCCCTGAGGTTTAACCACTATTAATAACGCTATCATGATCACTCTATACATATAAAGTTTTCTTCTCATTGAAATATATTCCTAGGATAAAAGTTCCACAAGTGAGTGAGTGGGTCAGAAGGAATGACGTTGTTTTGTAGTACTACCTACTGCTTTTCAAAAAGTTTGACCAGTTTTCATTATCACATAGCATTCTGATAAACTGAGTGAAGATCTCTGATGGAGGGACATATTCAATGGTGAGTGCTCAAGGCCAGCAAGAAGAGAACTGTGGAGGTTAGAGTTCACATCTCAGAAAGGTTAGTGCCACCCATATGATACACAGGCACATATACACAGACTCATGCCCAAGATATGGAGGGCAGGCAGAGAAAATGGTGGGGGAGGAGGGGTTCTTGGCAGGAGCCTGAGCACACTCACATCCAGCTGCTGTTACCCTCCTAATCAAACAGGAGTTAGCAGGTGGAGGAAACTCAGTGAGAAGCCAGGGGAACTGCAGAGCAGAGTGGGACAGTAAGTGAAGCCGCCTCCAGAGTTCTGAGAAAGTTGATGGTTCTTTCTCAGTTTCTTTTCCATTTTTAATCTTCTCTGAAACTTTCTTTTCTTCATACATTTCTTCAACTAGTAATTATTGAACACTCTACCCTGTACATATCTCTGTCCTGGGTCTCACGCAGGGAAATTTCAAAAAGCATTGTTGCAGAAAAGTGAAACCATTTGTGGTATGAATGAATGGATGGATGACTAGGTGGATACGTTTATGGACTTGCTGTTATGAAAGCCTCCCATTTTGCTGGCAAACTGTCCTCTGCTAACTTGTGTTATTGTTTAATTCTTCTTTCTACAGTATTACTTATGAAAATTCAGGAAATGACTTTAGAGGAACAAATTCCCATAATTACTAGAACAAAGTATGTTAGAGATTCAGAATGAGACGGTGCCCTGAAGCCAGCCCCCGGATGTCTCATTTCTAGGCATGGCTGATCCAATGCTCCCCAGTTAGCTAGTGCAGTCTATTATATCCTTAAAGGCTGTTATGGAAAGATCAGGCTTGCAGCCTTCCAAAAAGAGGTGTTCAGGAAAAATATTAATAACCAGGTATTTACATGACTCCGTCTTCCATAAGCAATAAATACCATTATTGAATGCAAAAAAAAAAAAAAAAAAGTTCTGTTACACAGTGTCCCTCCAAAATTCATATGTTGAACCCCAAGCCCCCAATGTGACTATATTTGGAGATGTGAGTTCTAAGCGGGTAATTAAGGCTAAATGAGGTTATAAGCGTGGGCCCTGACCCAGTAGGATTAATGTGTCCATATAGGAAGACATACAAGAGAGTTAGCTTTCAACTTGCACTCCTGCCCCCTTCCCACCACATACACAAACCGAGGAAAGCCATGTGAGCACACAGCAAGAAGGTGGCTATCTACAAGCCAGGAATAGAGTCCTCACCAGAAACTGAATCAGCCAGTCATCATGATCTTGGACTTCTAGTCTCCATAACTGTGAGAAAATAAATGTCTGTTGTTTAAGCCACCCAATCTGTGGAATTTTGTTATGGAGGCCCAAGGAGACTAATATAAACGTGAAATATCATACCTACTTTTAAGGAACTTATAATGGAGTGATGACAATATACTAAGAAAGTAAATTACAAATTTACAAAGTACCCAATCAGGGGATGAAGGGCTAGGAGAGGGAGTGAGTACTGGGGCTTGAGACGCTTGTGGAAAGGTGCTTTAAAAAGGCAGAACTTTGGCTGAACCTGAGGATAAGCAAGAACTGTTTTCTCAAAAGGATGTTAGCACAGGGTTGATGTACTCAGAAATAAGTGGGAGGCTACACTATCACATAGCTTTATGAAGGCAGGGATTTTTGTCCATATTGTTCATTATTGTATTCCTAGCAAAGTTCCAGGCACATACCAAGCACTCAAAAAAATTTTTTTTGTTGTTTCATGAACAAATGAGGAAATAAAACAATCGAATTGCGTGAAGTGATACCAGCCAGAACACTGAAATCACGGGGCAAAAAATATGGATATAATCTGCTGGTCAACAGGAAACAAGTTCTAAATGGAAGAGTGAAATCTACCCTTAATTTCCTCTCTGTTTTCTATATTCTTTTTTTGGCTGCACCATGGCACAGCTTGCAGGATCCTAGTTCCCTGATCAGGGATCTTACCTGTGCCCCCCGCAGTGGAAGCTCGGAGCCCTAACCACTGGATCACGAAGGAATTCCCTCTATTTTCCATATTCTTTTTTCTACCTTGCTATTCTCTTTTCTTGTTACTTTCCTTCTCATTCTCACTTGTCAAGAGCAAAGTTTTTCAAGCATTACCATTCATTTCCCCTAGTCCCAGACTTCCCTCCACCCCCAGCACATTCATGTTTCTCTGGGCTTCATGCAGTGGAAAACAGGAAAGAGGCAGCTGGGGTATCCCATGAGGAGTAAACTGAGGAAAATAAAAAGAAAGAATCCAAGAGCTGTCACCTAGGAGTAGGGCGATCATATACCCTGGTTTTCCCAGAATAGTCCTGGTTTATACCTGCTATTCCAGCATCATTATTCTTTATTTTTTTATTAAAAATTTTTTTTCCAGCATCATTATTAATAGTGCCCCCCTTAATTCACAAAAGCATCCCAGTTTGGATAATAAATTTTGTATCACCCTACCCAAAAGTGAAATTAGGAAAAGAATGCTTTCGGAAGATTAGCCCAGATGGATTAGAGTGGAAAAAAAGAATGGAGGAAGGGAAATGAGTTGGGAGAAAAGTTTAGGAATGCAGTATGGGTGACCATTAGAGGGCCTGCAACTTTCTAGGTGCTGAATAAATGTTTGCTGAATGAATAAACAAATGTATGAGATAGTGAGACCCTAGTCCAGAATAACAACAGGATAGAAAACAAGTCCAGCTATTTCCAGGAAAGCATATGCATATATCAGACTGGATATAGAGGATGACTAAAGGAAAGAATTCTAGGCCATCAGATCCAGGTCTAAATATTGAGAATGGTACTATCGCTAAGAAAGATGGGGATGTGGGAAAACACTTTAGACAAGAGGAGGAAGAATATGTCAGGAATACTAATTTGAGAATAAGACATAGGGGACAGATGAAGTCATGAAAATGTATAAGCTTGCTGAAATAGAGATTTTGGTTAAAGAGCAGACAGAGAGAAAGAGAAATGCACAAGGACGTGTTGTAAGGATGCTCAGGGTGGTTCTGGGGGACCTGAGGAGGAAGCAAGACTTATCAGGAGAGCAGGGAGGGATAGTTTGAAGAGAGTTTGATCCAAGGAAACCTAACTATTTGCCCTCTGCCCAAATGGATGGGAAATTCCCTCAGAAATTCTGGAAGAATTCCCAGGCAGTAGGGAGGTGGGGTCTTAGCTAAAGAAGTAGGAGGAGGGACAGATGAGGCTATAAGGATAGCAAGTCACTAGGAGTATCCAGGCAACTGGGCACAAAATTACAATCTCAGACAACCAGTAAATGGAAGAGGACCAATGAGGCCCCACAGGTCTCTGACCCACAAATCCCTGAGACTGATGGATGAGTGTCCTGATCTCAGGAGCACCATTCATTTCAGGCCGTGAGGAACCCACAAAGGGCAGAGTTCTATTCTGAGAGAGCGAGACAGAGGTTTTACCTAGAGGCGTTGTATTCCTTTAATTCACCAGCATCACCAGCCTTTCAGGTTCCTCTGGGCAGTGGTCACATGGTCTTTGGTTATTGTTTAGCTGCAGTGGAGTGATGAATAAGAGGCAATACCTGAAAATAAATTCCAGAGAAACAGATGAGTGAAGTGTAAAAATTTAAAGGAAAAAAAAAAAGAACTATTAGAAATTATCTTGATCTCAGGGAAAGGCCTAGGCCTTAAGCATAAAACAAAAGTTGACACCATAACAGAAAAGCTGATAGATTTGACCATACAAAAATTTCTTCACTTAAAAAAAAAACATTAAAAATCTGTAATATAAAATAGAGTTGCCTTATACCATAATTCCTTCTGTGTATGTCTGTGTCCCTCCTCACATGTATACTTTAAGCTCTAAGCCCCCAGAGAACAGCGCCCATGATATTTGTATGTGGATCCCACTCAGTGCCTGGCACATAGGGCTCAATAAATGTTGGATTTGAAACGTTAAGTAAGTTCAGGATTCTATCTAATTCTATCTGGGTGTAGGGATGGTGAGAAGTGCACCCTCCACACATGACCACCCTCATCCCTCCTCTCCACCTGTTTATCTCTTTGGTGCTTCATATTGTCGAAACACCATGACAATACTGACATTCTTGGCAGTTCTGTCTCAACAGGGCCATCCAAGGGCTTAAATTCCCTAAGAGACTGACCTAGTCTAACTGCTCAGAGATTCTCAGAATGTCAGAGTTGGAAGGAAACTCCTAGACCACCTCGTCTCATATTAAAATTTTGAGCTGGGGAAACTGGAACTTAGAGGAGAGCTGGGACTCAAGCCAAAGTCTCCTGACACCCAAAACTGAGTTCTACTACATCACCCTTCCTCACCAAAACTCTACTCCTCAGGGTCCAGAGGTCCTCCTCCCACTTCTCTGTTTCTCTCGAGAAATGCTCCTTTTCAGACCTGGTTCCCATACTCTAGCAGGCAGGATTCTCGTCCCCAGACTAATTTCACAATAAAGATCTCACCTGCCAAAGAGAAGGGAATGGCTCACTTTCACACCTGTGCACAGTAGCCTCACTCCAAAGGATCTGCCCAGGAAAAAGTTCCTGGTGGGGTCTTGGATCACTGTAAACACACAGAAACGACTTGAGTTCTCTGACAGCTCAACTGCAAGTGGACACTCAGGGCAATGTCCCATCCCTGGGTCACTTCCCTTCCTATTGAACTGAGAGCAATAAGGATAATCATTCCCATTTTAAAGATGAGGAAATGAAGCTCCCAGAGATGGAATGACTTGCTGAAGGTCGTATGGGTAGTAAGAGATAAGCCTTCTGCGTCGGAAGGAAATCCTCATTCCATCACACCACGGTCGCTCCTTTTCACCTGTTCTATTGATATCTAAGTCTCCACATTCTCCTCTAACTGAAAAATGCATTCCAAGTGAGAAGTTCTCTGCAATCCAGCTTTCCAACAAAAGTTTGCAGAAAAGGGATGAGGGAAACTCTGCTGAGTCAAATGTCTTTAAAGACAGGAAGAAATAAGGCTTTACAGGGATGCTAGGAGAATTTTTTTTATGATTACCCATCTCTCAGGATCACTAGGCCTCAAAATCGGTTTTGTGTTTCCCCCTTCAGATTCCCAGACCCCGCGTCTAACCCTTCAAGCTTGTTCCATTTCTTCCCTACCAGAATATAGTTCTGCCTTGTACACAACTGTAATCCCTGGATCTAATACACTGCAAGTTGGTGCTAAGTATTTTTTGAATGAATGAATGAGTAATCTTCGGCAAGGCTCTGTCCTCCTCTCTGGGTCTGCTTCCTCACTGAGAACACAGCAGGGATTGGATTAGTGATCTGAGCCATATACTTAGGTGTTGCGGAGCCCTTTGAGAGCCTGAGCGGGATGTGGACTGCTTTTACCAGGGAGGCCCCATGGCTAGCAACGAGGATGATACAGTTCTGTCACCGCTGTCAGCTGGTCCGAGTGAGCAGCTACGCGGAGCAGGAGACGAGACCCAAGACAAAGGGGCAGCGCAGAACAAGGGGAGCGGGGCCCACGACGACCCCTTGACCTGCCGCGCCCCCGTCTCCGCAGCGTGCAGCGGTGAAGGAGGCCTGGCCCCCGGCCTATGTGCCCCACCCGCTCCCAGAACCGGCCCGAAGCCCCACACCAAGCTGCCACATACCCCGCACCGAAAGCGCCCGACCCACATCTTGGAACAATGCGGAGAAGGAACTACGTCACCGACTCCCCACTAATTCCCACCCTAACCCTCCGGTCCTTCTAGGCTTCGGGAGGTTTCTGCATCTCTGTGCCCGCTTCGGGAGCCCGCAGGTCAGGGGACGCTCTGGCCCCGCCTCCCGCCCAGTTTTACCCTACCATTGGCTGAGAGGGCGAAAGGGCGTGGAGAGTTCAGCCAATAGGCGGAGAGACCCTGGACGGGGTGGAGCCTGGGGAAAGGACTTGGTTAGGGCGGGAAGAGGGACCAATCAACTGGGCGGCCAGACTACCTTCCTCGAACTGAAACTCTCTGAAGTCACACCCCCAGCTCTGGCTGCTGAGCGGAAAAGTCATCCTTTTCACACATCCTTCTCCTTTCAGCCTCAAAGTCAGGATCGGCTACCATTTATCGGCAGCATATAAAAATACGTGTCGAATGCCTATTATGTCATTGTTCTAGGCTCTGCAGATACAGTAGTGAAGACAATGAACTTACTGCCCCATGAAGCTTACCTTCAAGTCAGGGAGACAATGGATAAATAAATACCTAGAATGTAGTAGTGCCTAAGGGGAGAGAGAGAGGGAGAGAGGAAGAGAGGGAGGTAGAGAGAGAGAAGGGGGTAGGTGGTGGTGGGGCTATTTTATGGATGACAGGGGAGGCAGAGACGGGAAGTGAGCAACTTAGGCATGTGGGTAGCTGGTGGAGTATTCCTGATAGATGGAACATCAGGAAGCAAAGGCCTTAAACCAGAAGGAAGGGGGCGCACGTTTTGGTCCATGAGGGATTTGGATATGTCCCAAATAACACTGGAGGGTTTTGGGAATGAGAAGTGACATGATCTTACCTTTTTTTTTTTTTCCTGCCATATGTTCAAAGGTTTATTAGCTATCAGATATGAATGGAGCCAAGAAACCTGTTTTTCTATAAATTCTAATTTCTTGCTTTCAGTCCTTAGTCATTTTGACATAAACCTCCATGACATAACGTTTTAAAAATTTGCTCTGGCTGCTCTGCTGAGAACAGTCTGAAGGTGGGCAAGAGTAGAAGTAGAGAGATTAAGAAGCTACTGCACTATTCCAGATGAGAAATGATGGTGGCTTGGACGAGCTTAGAGGTGATTTAGGTGATGAGAAATGGTCTACATATATTTTGAAGGCATGTCCAGCATGATTTGCTAATTAATTGGATGTTGATTAAGGATGACTCCATGGTTATTGATCTGAGCAACTAAAATAAGACTGTCTTTTGGAAATAGAGTAGACTGAAAGAAGAACAGGTTTAGGGAGAGGGATCAATAGTTTTGTTATGGATGTGTTAAGTTAAAGATGCTAATTAGACATCCAAGAGTAAATGTCAAACAGGCAATTGGGATAGGAGTCAGGAGTTCAGTGAAGAAATCACAACTAGAGATGTAAATTTAGGTGTTGCTATATAGGGCAGGATGGGACAATCTAGGGAGTGACTGTAGGTAAAGAAGTCATCTGAGCAATGAGCTTTGAAGCTCATTAATCAATAGATGTGTATTGAATACTTAAAGCATACCAGGAGCATTCTTATCCATCAATTCTTATAGGTGGCACAACATTTTCCAAAGAAGACTGAGGCACAGAGATTCAGAGAAATAATAAGACTTGCACAAGTTCATACCCCCAGTTGATGCTGGAAGTAGAACTCAGGAGCACAACACTATTGCCACTACATCAGGAAACACTTAAGAATAATATTCATGTACATTATGACCGTAATGATCAACTTGGTCTTGCTTTTCACCTATTCTTTTATTTGGGGGAGGAGTTATTAATTCTGATTAAAACTCTTAACTCCACCTCTGGTCCCAGGGGGTAACAATATTTCATTAATATTCCAGCTCCAGCTGGTCTCTAATTTTAGAGAGCATAATGAGGACACATGTTAAAAATACAAATTCCAGGCCACCCTATCCAACTTGTTGCCTTTATCCACAAGGATATTTATTTTTTCTGACAAAATCTATTCATTCAGTCCAGAATGATGTCACTGTTCAGAATCAGAGTATTTGTGGGGTTCATAATTGCCTAAATATTCAGCAGTTTCAATCTTTATCATGACATCTGTCAACCAAAGAAATTACAACTCATTTTTGGGTAAATGAAATAAATATCCAGTTATTCAGGTCTTACTTTATTGGTCAAAATGGTGATAACACAATACTTCCCTCTGGTAATTCACAGTCTCTTTGAGGATATGACTCTGGCTTTACGAAAAGATCAGGGGGGAGTTTCCTGGTGGCGCACTGGTTAAGAATCTGTCTGCCAATGCAGGGGACACAGGTTCGAGCCCTGGTCCAGGAAGATCCCACATGCCGCAGAGCAACTAAGCCCATGTGCCACAACTACTGAGCCTGCGCTCTAGAGCCCGTGAGCCACAATTACTAAGCGTGCATGCGACAACTGCTGAAGCCCGTGCACCGAGAGCCCATGCTCTGCAACAAGAGAAGCCACCACAATGAGAAGCTTGCATACCGCAATGAAGAGTAGTCCCTGCTTGCTGCAACTAGAGGAAGCCTGTGCACAGCAACGAAGACCCAACGCAGCCATAAATAAATAAATAATAAATTCACTTAAAAAAAGAAAGAAAGAAAAATCAGGGACTTCCCTGGTGGCCCAGCGGTTAAGAATCTGCCTTCCAATGCAGGTGACTCTGGTTCAATCCCTGGTCAGGGAACGAAGATCCCGCTTGCTGTGGGGCACCTAAGCCAGTGTGCCGCAACTGCTGAGCTCGCAGGCCACAACTAGAGAGAAGCCCGTGCACCACGGCAGAGGATCCCACATGCCGCAAGGAAGATCCCACGTGTGGCAACCAAGACCTGATGCAGTCAAAAATAAAACAAATAAATAAATACATGTTTTTTAAAAAAGATCAAAGGATACTTCAAAAGTATAAAAGTAAATGGGACATTACTGCCATACACACACACACACACACACACACACACACACACACACACACACACGGCTTCCATGGGCATTAAATAATTTAAGCCTCAGCATAATTTTATGGCTTAATGCTGTCCTTATTTTTATTTATTTTTACTTTTAGTTTTTTTGGCCACAGCATGCAGCTTGTGGAATCTTGGTTCCTTGACCAGGGATTGAACCTGGGCCCTCAGCAGTGAGAGTGTGGAGTCCTAACCACTGGACCGCCAGGGAATTCCAATTCTATCCTTATTTTTAGATAAGGAAACTAAAGCCTGGATATGTCAAATGATTTGCTTATGGTTGCACAGCTAGTAGTGGACAATTTGAAACTTGGACTGGGTTTTCTGACTGTAGATCCTGTGTTCTTTTGTCTACTGCCACACTGCCTCGAACTATAAATTGCATTTCTTCTAAAAGGTGTTGAGTTATAACAAGCCATCCATAATCCCTTTTTACCTTTTTCAAACTTTATTTTGAAACTTTCAAACATGCATATACCCTCTAGGTAGATTCAACAACTGTTATTTTGCCATATTCGCTTTTTCTCTCTACACACACATACACATTTTATTTGTTGTTATTGTTAGCCATTTGAAAATATGTTGAAGACATCATGAGCCGCCAACCCTAAACACTGCAGCATGCATCTCCTAAGAATAAGGACATTCTTTTACAGAAGCAAAATATAACTGTCAGATTTAAGAAATCTAAACAATTGTATATTATCATAAATGGGCCTACTATTAAATATTACATCCATTCTATATTTAGTGTCTCCATTGATCCCCAAATATCTGCTACAGCTTTTTAAAAAAATTCAAAATTCACGCACTGCATTTGGTGGTTGTGTTTCTGAAGAGTCTCTCTTAATCTAGAACAGTTGGCCAACTTTATTCATTTCACTGACTTTTCAAAGAGTCTAGGTCAATTGTCTTATATAGTGTCTCACATTGTACAAATTAAAAATCAGTGAATCCGACTTATTTTCTCATCATATCCCCCTATATTTCCTGTAAATTGGAAGGTAGGAAAAGAGGCCTGATTAGATTCAAGTTATATCTTTGCTTCACTGGTGGTGTTAGAACTTATGTATTACATGCCATCCTTAATTTCTTTTTCTTCTTGTTTTGTATTTTGTGTACATTAAAATTTCTCCATAGTAAAAAGTAAAAACAAAACATTAAGGCTGGCAGAGGGGGGAATTAGGGGGAGGGATAGGTAAAAGGTAGGGAATCTCTTTTTCAGGTGATGAAAATGTTCTAAAACTGCCTGTGGGGATGGTTGCACATGCATGTGAATATACCAAAAATCATTGAACTGTACATTTCACAAGGATGAAGTATATGGTATGTGAATTATATTTCAATAAAAACGTTTAAAAAAAGAGTCAGGAACTCACCTCAGAGAACCATTCGTGTGCCTGCCATAGTGCTGAAATGTCCAGGTTTCAACAGAGAGTAAAATACAGATTGAGGAGCCATTTGGAAGACAACCCAGGAGGCAGCGGCCACAGTGTTTAACCTAGGGGGAAATGTGTTCACTTAAGAATAAGGCCAATCCCCACATTAGCAGGTCAATCCAGACTTGCTCTTCCGTTAAACTGATATCATGGGCTACATTGTGTCCCCCACAAATTTGTATGTTGAAGTCCTAAATCTCAGGACCTCACAATGTGACTATATTTAGGGATAGAGCCTTTAAAGTGGTAATAAAGGGTAAATGAGATCATTAGCATACATCCTAATTCAATACCACTGTATAAGAAAAGGAAATTAGGACATAAACTAACAGAGGGAAGACCATGTAAAGACAGAAGGAGAAGATGCCCATATACAAGCCTAGGAGAGAGGTTTCAGAAGAAATCAACTCCACTGACACCTTGATCTCAAACTTTCAGCTCCAAAACTGTGAGAAAATAAATTTCTGTTGGTTAAGCTACCCAGTCTGTGGAACTTCGTTATGGCAGCCCAAACAGACTAATACACCCAACTTCCTTGAGAAGCAACATAGTTCCTTGAGAAGCAACCAACTCATGATTCCCCCAAGAAGAGGAAAAGGGGTGTTCCAGAACCTGGAGATGCAGAGCAGGTGGCATGTCAGAAGATGGCTTTACCCTTGATATTAATTACGGGCCAAGACATTATAGCTTCTTGTTTGGGGGAGAGCAGGTAGAGCACAGCTTTAGCTCTGCCCCAATGAAAGATATTCCTGACTCTTATTCGAGCATATTGCTCTGGGCAAATCAGAGGTCCCCAACCAGATGTGCAACTTCCTTAGTTCTTGCAGATTTTTTGGGAATTGCCCAGCTGTTCCTGATTATACAGTTCAAATATCCCACATATCCACTCTCAATGGAAACCTCAGGGAGCCCCTGAGAAGAGGTGAATTGTCTAGACTTCTTCTAATGGTTCTCTTTTGAAAGTCTTTTAAATAATTCACTATCTTGTTATTTCAGTGCTGCTCATTAGGACAGATGTTGACAATGGATAGCGTGGTAAGTGCACAGCTTAGCCTGGAGAATACAGTTGCCAGTGGCTTTAATTTTAGCACCATAACAGCTGCCATGACCACCTTCTTCATAAATGGCCCCTGTAGTAGGCTGCACATACCTCAAATCCTAAGGGCACCAGTAGTGCGGCTCCCCAGTGAGAGCCTGAGTGTCATCGATTTTTGCTCATTGTTGAGGCAGCCTGACTAGAGGTTTCACTAGTGGCCTTTTTCTGAAATCAGGTCATGCTGACTTGCCAGGGTCCCTACAGGTATGGTGTAATTGCATCATTCTGTTCCCTCCTTGCCTGGGGAGCAACACAGACAGTCTCAGAGAGGGGATATAGCATTTTTCAATCTCATCCAAATGGAAACCAAAGTATAATGTATACAACCTGATGGATGAGCATGTACCTATGCACCCCGTGACCCTGAACATGCAGCCGTTGTTACCACTCCTCATTTAATCTTAGAGGAATATATATTGTCCTGTGATTACTCTGTCCTTTCATCTAATTGTACTCAAATCTTGGGTGACTGTTGGCCCTGTCCCTTTCCATCCACAATCCATATGGCACCAGCTTGGGAAACTTAATATCTTGTAAATGCATCATCCATACACAAGACATTGCAACTGGAAGGGACTTGGGGGAGAAGCCTGTTAGATATCATAAAATGCCAACTGTACATACATCTCTAGAAAAGTTTAAGTCATTGGACTGCGCCACCTAGGGTGGAAAAACATTATGTTTTCAGTCAGCTGCAAATTCCTAACCAAGAGTCACAGATCAGAAAAGGGGGTGGAACACCGAATATATCTCTCAAACTGTGTTTTCACGCAGGGTATTCACAGGTCTTGAAAGGGAAAGCGCACTCATCCTACAGGGCATCCACCTGGGCAAAGTACAGGCCGTTGGTCCTGTGCATATATTAGTGGGAGGACTGTTGTGGTTCACTAAGGAATCAGTCTATAATGTCCTATCCTGGGTCACATACCTGTACAACAAGGTACTTGGAGCCAGCTGACATCATAACACCTTCCCATTATCCCCCTTGGGCAAGAGTTTTATAAGGCCCCATCAGGCTAGAACACATCCTAATGTTAGGGGGGATAGGGGGTTTGTTTTTAATTTTCTATAGAGCAAAAGCCACCCTGTGGGTATTCACAATTTGTCCCTAACACCTAGAGTATCCTTTGTAACACTCCAAGAGGTCAACAACTTCACAGAAATGTCTTCCAGCATGGGACAGTACTCGTCAACTTGTCAGCACCCAAAATCTCTGGACCTTTCCTACTGGTCTTAGATGAATTACCAGGGTTTGAAATGCAGAATACAGCTGTGGAATATTTTCTTTGTGTTTAAGAGGTAAGAGGGTAAGTGTCCAGCTCCTAACACGTTTACCACCATATTTGGTCACCTGAACTATCTCCTGGGTATAAATTTTGTCTGTTTTTTTTTTTTTTAAATTTTTTGGCTGTGCCGCGCGTCATACAGGATCTTAGTTCCTGGATCAGGGATCGAACCCGTGCCCCCTGCAATGGAAGCATGGAGTCCTAACGACTGGAGCACCAGGGAAGTTCCAAACTTTGATTTTTAAAAACAAATTGGGAGCTCTATCACACTGCTTACTGTAATTCTTTACTTGCATTGTGGACTCATGAATGGAGCAGAAGCCATGTGCTATAACTAAAAGTTTTTCTACACTTATTCCAGGAACAATATTTTTCAAAAATGTGTACAAAATAATAGAAGCTCTGGATGATTTCTTGCCCTCTAAAATCCAAAACAGATTATAACCCAGGTGGGTTTTGTTATGCCAAACAAGAAATAAACTATAACCAAGGCTTTCCCACACACGAATAAGTAGACTTCCTTGTAAGCATAAAGTCTCTGGTGGATGTTTCACACAACTGAATGTTTTCTCACACTTATCTCAGGAATAGTTTATTTTCTCAGTTTGGAGTTGCCGAGGTAAAATAAAGTCTGAGTTGTGACTGAAGGTTTTTCCACATTCAGTTCTTTTAAAACAAAGCTATTCACAACAGGTAGAGCACATGGAAGGAGCCTCCACTGTACCCATAGTGTGAAGGCTGAGCAAAAAAGAAAAGAGGGCTCTGGGCGGAAGATTTGCAACCAGATTAGCAAAATGTCGAGCTGCTCTTTTACTTCTTTACTGCTGCACAGCATATTAGTAATATAAATTTATAACTCACCTTCTAGCTCCAAGTCTAAACAGACAATTTTAACAGCACGCAAATAGAATATAAAACAATTCAAGGAAAACCCACTTTCCCTATCTTGGGGCAAATATTGTTGATTAGTGAAGAAAAAGACAAATGAAATATGAAGCTAATAAAAAGTCTCTGCAACTTGAGGCAGTGAAAGGACATAAGAAAAAAATATATTCAAGGGACCTCCCTGGTGGTCCAGTGCTTAAGACTTCGTCTTCTAATGCAGGGGGTGCGGGTTCAATCCCTGGTTGGGGAGCTAAGATCCCACATGCCTCTCAGCCAAAAAGCAAAAATCATAAAACTGAAGCAATATTGTAACAGATTCAATAAAGACTTTAAAAATGGTCCACATCAAAAAAAAAAAAACCTTAAAAAATCCCCACAAACTTGGCAATCATGAAAGGAAAACTGAAAGGAAACCAAAATGTAAAACATTACGGATGGGGCTTCCCTGGTGGCGCAGTAGTTGGGAGTCCGCCTGCTGGTGCAGGCGACACAGGTTCGAGCCCTGGTCTGGGAAGATCCCACATGCTGCTGAGCAACTAAGCCCATGCGCCGCCACTACTGAGCCTGCACTCTAGAGCCCGCGAGCCACAACTACTGAAGCCTGCAGGCCTACAGCCCATGCTCCGCAACAAGAGAAGCCACTGCAGTGAAAGGCCTGTGCACTGCAGCAAGGAGTGGCCTCTGCTTGCCGCAACTAGAGAAAGCCTGCGCACAGCAAGGAAGACCCAGTGCAGCCTAAAAAATAAATAACTAAATAAAATCTATATAAAAAAAACTGTGGATGAAACACAGCCCTAACTACATATACAAAAGAGAATAAAAGAACTTTACAGGGCTTCCCTGGTGGCGCAGTGGTTGAGAGTCCACCTGCCGATGCAGGGGACACGGGTTTGTGCCCTGATCCAGGAAGATCCCACGTGCCACGGAGCAGCCGGGCCTGTGAGCCATGGCCACTGAGCCTGCGCGTCCGGAGCCTGTGCTCTGCAACGGGAGAGGCTACAACAGTGAGAGGCCTGCGCACTGCCAAAAAAAAAAAAAAAAATAACTTTACAGAATACTAGGTGCAGCTTTATGCCACTCTCTGACAGTCCAGTAGAAAGGATGATTTCCAGATAGAGCTCACCAAAAGTTACAGAGGTAGAAACTTAAAGAGGGCAGTAATTGAAGAAATCAAAATGTTGCTAAAGATTTATGCTTCTTGGGGTGGGGCAGGACAAAAAAAAAAAGACTTTTCCCTCTCAATTCCCTCATCCCCCAAAATGGATCAAGCCCAGTTATTTTTACTGTTCAAAGAATAATTCCCACATTATTCAAGCTCTTCCAGAGTAATTAAAGAAAAACAAATACACTTTGCAAGGCAGGCAAAACCTTATTAGTAAATTCAACTTGGTTCTGTACTTAAAACATTAACAAATGGATTCTATTCCAGGAATGCAAGGAAATTTCAATTATCTAGAAACTTGCTCCCCCTAAAATTACAAAAATAAAGGACATTATCCATGAAATTACAGATTTTTTTTAAAAAAATGGTAGAACTTAAAAACCATAACAAAAACTCAAAGTACAAAACAATAATAATAATTATAGGGTATAGTATGTGCCAAGCACTGTTTTAAGTGCCTTACACTTATGAACTAATTTAACCCTCACAGCCCTGAGGTAGTTCCATTTTATATATGGAAGAGCTAGGCACAAGGAAACTAAATGACTTACTCAGGATCACACATGTAAGAAAGTAAGGAGTCAGGATTTGAACCTCGAGTACCAGGCACAAAAATCTATTCTCTTAACTACTGTATTATATTGCTGCTTCTAAAAATAGGAATAGGGACTTCCCTGGTGGTCCAGTGGTTTAGACTCTGAACTTCAGATGCAGGGGATGTGAGTTTGATCGTTGGTCAGGGAACTAAGATGCTGCATGCTGTGCAGAATGGCCAAAACAAACAAAGAAAAAAATAGGAAAAGAAGGAAACTTCCTAAACCCAATAGAATATTTATGAGAAACCAACAATGAAGTAACAATAGTGAAACTTCCAGGGGTACACGTAGAAGATATCAATGAGGGCTTTATATGAGATATCCTATGAAGAGATGTCACTTCTATCTTTAGAAGCTTCTAGTCTGGTGGGGATGGGGGGAGGGGAGATTGTGTCCAATTTAAGGATGATTCAATTACAGAGCTGAGTTTTCAAAAGGTATTTATTAAACAACTACCATATGAAAATTATTATCTATATACTAAAAGAAATAGATACTATACCCAACCTCAAAGAGCCTATAAGTTGGTATGAACACATATGCATTAAATACAGAATAATTTACAACACAATTTAACAACAGTTGTACACATAGCACCAGCTAAGTCAAAGCACTGAGGTCCAACGAATAGCAGTTTAAGATGAATGAAGACGTATTTGAAGAAGAAAGTCTTTCAGAGATGAGTTGGATCTGGCAGGTTCTGAGGGACACATATTAGCAAAAGAAAAGAAAAAAGATTTTCTAGACAGGGAACATAAGTGATGAGGGACTATATTAGAAGGTCAAAAAGTAGAATAAGGAGGGCCACAGCCAAGAGAAAGAAAGAATGAATCAGTACCTTGGAGAATGACTTTATGTAAATGGTAAAACGGAGGAAGTGGAACACAATAAGGAAATACCTCTGTCCTTGAGAAGTACACGTTCTGATTTTGGGACACCTAAGTAAGAAATGAGATAGATTTTTAAACAGATGAAATAAAAGAAAGAAGGAAAGAAATCTACAAGCACATGAAATGTGTAGTCCTTAGTGGGGAAGGACCATACTGTTACTCCCACTCTCCCACCTTCCTGACCACCAGAGAACGTTTAAGGAATGATCCACTTTGATTAGTGGTTCCAAGAGGAGACCAGAGTGAGCATACTTCTTCTATAGAAACCTTAACTCAGAGTTCCTTGCTGTCTTAGAGAATCACGTCTTAAAAAACAGACCGAGCCAGACCTGACTGCTTTTCTCCAGTGTGAGTTCGCTGGTGGTGATTGAAAGTAGAACGCTGACTGAAGGCTTTCCCACATTCAATACATTCATAGGGTTTCTCTCCAGTGTGAACTCTCTGATGCACAATGAGCTGTGAGCTGTCACTAAAAGCCTTCTCACAATCTTTGCACTTATAGGGTTTCTCCCCAGTATGAGTTCTCTGATGTACCATAAGACTGGAGCTATAACTGAAGACCTTCCCACATTCATTACATTCATAAGGTTTCTCACCAGTGTGAATTCTCTGGTGTATAATGAGATGTGAGTTTTGATTGAAGGATTTTCCACACTCTTTGCATTTATAGGGCTTTTCACCCGTGTGAAGTCTCTGATGTCGAATGAGACATTTACTCAGACTGAATGCCTTACCACACTCATTACATTCAAAAGGTTTTTCTCCAGTATGAATTCGCTCATGGTCAACAAGTTGAGAGTTCTGATTGAAGGCTTTCCCACACTCACTGCATTTGAATGGTTTTTCCCCAGTGTGGAGGCTCTGATGTCGAATAAGACATTTACTTCGACTAAAGGCCTTGCCACATTCATTACACTCATAAGGCTTCTCCCCAGTGTGGATTCTCTGATGGTCAATAAGATTTCTGTTGGAACAGAAAGCTTTCCCACACTCATTACACTTGTAAGGTTTCTCACCACTGTGAAGTACCTGATGGTGGACAAGGCTTTTACTCCGAATGAAGGCCTCCCCACACTCATTGCATTCGTAGGGTTTCTCCCCAGTATGGGTTCTCTGGTGGTCAATGAGTTGAGAACTCTGAGTGAAAGCTTTTGCACATTCGTTACATTTATATGATTTCTCCCCATTATGGAGTCTCTGGTGTTGAATGAGATGCGAGCTGTGGCGATAGGTCTTTCCACAATCACTGCATTCATACGGCTTTTCCCCTGTGTGGATTCTGAGATGGACTATGAGCTGAGAGGTCTGCCTGAAGGTCTTGCCACACTCATTGCACTCATAGGGTTTCTCTCCAGTGTGGATTCTCTGATGCCCAATGAGGTGAGAACTCCGATTAAAAGCTTTGCCACATTCATCACAGTGATAGAATTTCTGTCCCTTCAGAATTTCCTGATGTTCTGCAGGACTTGAGGACAGATCTGGATGTTCCTCAAGTTCCTTATATACATCACATTCATCTTTTGTGCATTTATTTTTAACCTCCTGTGTTATTTCCAAGAAATCACTCTTCAGTCTGCTCCCTTGTTTGCCTGAGGGTTGAACTTCTAGCTTCTCTAAAGCCTCTTCACAGGCATCTCCAGCTTCTGGTCCTCCTGGAATCACTCCATAGAGTACTCCTGAGGTCCTATCAGATGACTCCGTTTCTTCAGAAATTTCCTGCTTTGGAGGCAACTCTGAACTCTCCATCCTGTTCTCACCTGCTGCCAAAAGAAAGAAGAAAACAACTGTTACTCACTCTTACCCTACTGAGGAAATGAACTATCAGGAGCCTATGTACCTAAAAAAAAATTCATATTATGGGTAAGAAATGAGGAGACACATTGAGAACAGGAGAGAAAATGAGAAAACAGCTCAAATTTCTCTTCATGGACAGAAAAACAATGAGGGGAAGCTGGTCAGTGGAGGAAGGCAGAAGAAGAGCTATCAGGACAGAGGGATGCTGAGCCAGCACAGCCAGGTGAACAGGCCAGTTGAAAGGCAAGAGACCAGACTGTAAAGCATGGTGTGATCTTCCAGAAGTCACTTAGATGCGACGTCTCCTTAGTAAAATGATGAACCCTAAGGTCCTTTCCAACCATGACATTGTATGGTTCCACACTTCTCAGCAAAGATGTTGGGGAGAGAAAGTGGTGGCAAATACCTCAAATCAAATATGAGAAACAATGTGGGCAAACCTGAGAGTAGAAGGGAAATTTATATTATGAGGATATGATTAGGAAAAAGTGTATATAAAGGAGTGATTCTGGTGTAACAGGACAGTGACAAGATTTGAAGAAGTCATGGGTAGAGAAATACTGGGGAAAAGTATTGAAGGGGAAAGCAAAGCTATAAAATTGGGCACCCCATAGTCCCTGGAGCACTGACTGGTAAGTACAATACTGCACTCTTATAAAAACTAGGAATGGGGCTTCCCTGGTGGCGCAGTGGTTAAGAATCCGCCTGACAATGCAGGGGACATGGGTTTGAGCCCTGGTCCGGGAAGATCCCACATGCCATGGAGCAGCTAAGTCCGTGCACCACAACTACTGAAGCCCACGTGCCACAACTACTGAAGCCCGTGCACCTAGATCCCGTGCTCCGTAACAAGTGAAGTCATCACAATGAGAAGCCCGTGCACCACAACAAAGAGTAGCCCCCACAAGCTGCAACTAGAGAAAGCCCACTCGCAGCAACTAAGACCCAACACAGACAAAAATAAATAAATAAATAAATAAATAAATAAAACTAATGGGGGACTTCCCTGGCAGTCCAGTGCTTAAGACTTCGCCTTCCAATGCAGGGGGTGCGTGTTTGATCCCTGGTTGGGGAGCTAAGATCCCACATGCCTCTAGGACAAAAAACCAAATCATAAAACAAAAGCAATACTGTAATAAATTCAATAAAGACTTCAAAAATGGTCCACATCAAAAAAACCCCCCAAAAACTAAGAATGGCATCAATAACTTGAAATATAAATCAAACATGTTTTTGGTATCTTGATAATCAGGAATCATAAGGAAAGTGAGCAGTTGAATATTTGCTTTTAAATTCTAGGATTTTTCAGTACAAAAACTGGGAGAAGGCAGAGCAATTATGGTTATAACTTAACCTAAAAATGTTGGTTCCTTTCAATGACATCTACATCAGGGCTATAAACCTTCATGCTAATTGAGTGTGTTCAAGTGGTAGATGTCTGAATCTCTCACTTCTAAGCCCACCCTCCCCAGAGTAGGCTACTGTCCTAGACCGGTCAAGCCCAGAACCTGCCGTGAAGCCCAGAACCTGCCGTGACAACAGCTCCTTCCAGGAAGCAGCCCTGCCCCAGTCTTTCTGAAGGAGAAGCTGAGGCAACCATGCTTTGTGCCAAACAACCCAGCTCAGCCCATGATGGACAACAGGTGACTGGAACAGGGCCAAGCACTAGACCCAAGTGTGGCTTATCTGTAGATTAATCATCCGCCTCTGTGCAGCAAGGACCAAAGTTCTGCTCAAACAAAGATGTTATTTAATGGCTGAACCACCCTTGGAGCTCCTCTCTACATAAATTCTGAACTGAAGGTAGGACAAGATGAAGGAAATTACAAGTAGAAGCCCAAGCTGAAATGATGCATGGAGAGAAGGCAAGCCATCGGGAGCCAAAGCAAGCAGAATGTGTGAGGAAACAGAAAGTATGACTAAAAAGGAGCTCTGACAAAAGATTCAGAGTGAAGAGAATGGGTATCAGAGGGAGGAGAAAACAGATACACAGAGCACAGCTGTCTTACAACACTGGTGTAAAAATCCTTTCACTTTTGCTGCTGTGGCTCCCAGGCTCCCAAGTCCCTACAAAGCTTTGTTTCCCGAAGTCTGGTCTAGCTGGTCAGTTTGTTCTAGGTTTCCATTCCTTTAGTCTTACTGTAAGTAACTTAGCTCACTGCTTACAACTGAGTGGCTTTCTATTCCTTCCAACTACAAACGCTAACTAAACCAGCCCAGTTCAATTAATAAGAGAGTAAAAAGAATGTTAATAACGGTTAAAGTGGATGATGATGTAGAGGGGTTCATTATACTATTCTCTCCACTTTGTCTCTTTATATTTTCATAATAAAAAGTTAAAAAAAGAAAAAGAATATAGCAAAGAATATGTAAAGAAGGCTGACTCTAAGTTACTGGGTAACAGAGTCATTACCCAATGAAGCCAGGCTGCAGCAATTTTCTGGCACGATGTTCCGGTACAGGGCTGCTTTCTGGCTGAGAGCTGGACCTTTCCACTTCTTCTGAGTATAGTCCACAGACAGGAACTCGAACTCTGCAGCCTCCTGGAATGACAAGCTTCTATTGCTCAGGGACATTCCCAGCCTGGAAAGCAGTCATTAGGGGCACCAAGAGGACAGGGTCGGGGAACCTGGTGGTAAAATGGGTGGGGGCGGGGCGGAGGGAGGGAATCTGGGAAAGACAGATTAAAAGGGGGAATTCCCTGGTGGTCCAGTGGTTAAGACTCAGTGCTTTCACTGTCATGGGCCCGGGTTCAATCCCTGGTTGGGGAACTATTATAAGATCCCACAAGCTGTGGGGTGCAGCCAAAAAAAAAAAAAGGACAAATCTAGGACAGGACCAGCTCCAGGGGAAGCCACAGGAGCAGACTCAGAATGGGCCAGAGGCCCGGAGATGAGCTCTAGCTATTCCTGGGCCACAGACTTGGAACTCAGGAAGCTCACCTGGGGCCTGACCATCCGGAGCACAGTTCCCGCTGCTTGGTCTCCTACGTTCCCCACTTGGGGAAGGGCAGGCACCGGGGAAGCATGCTGAGCTGAGGGAGGAAAGAAAGCTCTGAGTGGGACCAGCCCTGCTCTTGGCGCCAATGAGGTCTGGATCCCAGCAAGTGGATTCAGGAGAACCCAGGTGGCTCCACATACACGGACCCTCATCCCTGTTCCATAAAGGCATTATCCTTTGTGAGCTGTGAACTTTTCCTGAAGGCAAGAAGGTCCCTGTTCAAACCGAACTGGCGGTTCCTTCCAGCCCTCTCTCTCCCACTCTCGGAAGGAAGCTACACTCCTGACCACCTTCTGTCTCCCGTGGCTTCCCCAGCAGCAGTCTGCCTGGCCTCCCCCTCACCTCTCTGCCTCTCATTCCCTGGCTTCTCTTCCTGCACCTGCCCTCTCATCACGGACACTGCAGGCGTTCAGGCCTCAGAGCTTCCCCTTTCCCTCTCTCAGAGATCTCACGACTCCCAATCTCTGCTCTTAAGCTCTCAGTTCCCTCTGAGACCCATATCACAAGCCTCCAGTTGCCTATTGGACATTTCACTTGGGTGTCCCACAACACCTGAAATTCAGTGTCTAAAGTGCATGTTTCCATCTTCCTTTCCTGACTTCCCAAGTTTTCTCAGTGATTCCAAACATCAGCCAAAACCCGCTAATTCTCCCTCCTCTCCATTGTCCCATGGATTCTTCGTTCAAATATGTGTCACATCTATCACTTTCCATTCCACTCAAACCCACTCACGCAATTAGTGCCTCACATCTGTTCTACACTAGCCTCCTAGTGAGGCTCCCAGTCACTGGTCTCCACACTCAACCCACAGTGCTCATGTGCCACAGTAATCCTTCTGAAATACTGTTTCTAACACTTCAATCCCCTGCCCCCAAATTCTTCCTGGTCTCCACCCAAAGGCCCTGCACAAGCAGACCCCAGGCTCCCAAATAAGTCCTTCCTGACCCGACCTCAATGGGGTCCAAGGAACTCCCACTTAGCGAGTGTCTTTGCTTCAGCCCTCCATGATCTCGCTCACCGTTTACAATGTCCACATGGCTCATTCGTGATGGCATCAAATGCCTGCAGACAGATATCACTCACATGTACCTTATGAGGCTGCCTCTTCTTGCACTTAGGACTGACTCTCTGCCAACTAGATAACAAGCTCTTTGGAAGAGTGCCGGCGTACTATATCTCTCTTGTCCTCAACAGTGCCTTTGCCATGAAACGTGCTTGACAAAAATGTGCTAAATACACGAATGATCGGAGAATAAGCAAAAGGAACAAAGTCACTAGGGAAGGAAGACACAGGGCAGGGCAATAAGGGACTCCAATGGGGTGGGAGATGGGGAGATGAAGGAAAGGAGACTCCGAAAGAGAGAAAGGAGGAATGACTTAAGGCCAAAGTGGGTGGAGTGAGTACCAGAGTGCCCACTGGGGAGGTGGTGGTGTGCCCCAGGGTCACCAGGAGGCTCCAGGTGGGCTCCGGGTGCCGAACCCTCACTGAGGAGTGAGGTAGGAGGAGATTCCTCTGTTGCACCCAAGGCTGTCATCTCCTCCAAATGCATTTCCTGTTCCTGTGCTGGAGCTGAAACCTAGAGACAAGGAAATAAAATTGGGTCCAAAAGAGCATCCTTGAAGGTACAGAACCCAAAACCTCTAAGAAGCACCCCCACGAGAGGAAGCCAGGGAGAGAAGAGTCAGAGGGTCCTTCTAGCCCCACCAGTAAGCCAACTGGGGCAAAAATGCCAAAGCAGGATCTACAGCTTACAATCCTATTTGCTATCCCTCTGTTGACCCTTTCGGTAGGAGCTTCAAGACCAGATTATATAACCATTTCTACTCTGTGTCAGTGCTTCAGACACACATTTGCTTATGAAGAACCCCCTGGAAAAAGGAGTTAGGAAAGTAATTCAGTACACTCCCTAGGGCCTCAGCCTACAGCATAGATCAATCAGAAGCACCAAGGAAGTAAAAAGTGACAGGTGTATGTACCTGTATGTGCACAAATAATGCTACTGAGGCCGACAGCTGGAGCAATACCCCAGAACAGCAGCTGACAAACCTCAGCTTTTCCAACTTCTCTCAGCAAAAGTGTCTCCTCTTCAGAGAAGCCATCCCTGACCACACTGACAAAGCAAGGATAGTCACACTCTCTCAAATTATCTGGTTATGTTTTCTAGAGCATACATTAGTCTTTAAGTTATCTTATTTATACCTTTATTGTCTATTTCTCTGCCAATGAAGTATAAGCGTTTTGAGGGTTAGCACTCTGTCTTGGTCACTAGCTCCCAGAACAATGCTTAGTCCAATGGTGATATTCAATTAATATTTGCTGACTGACTTCCTCTCAATATTTTGCTAAGAGTTATCTGCAAACTTGGTTTTCAATATGTACTACCTCTCCCCAAAAATTTATACAAAAAGTCAAACAGAAAAAAAAAATTTAAAAAGAAAAGTCAAATAGGATCACATAACACCGAATCTTTAGAGACCTCGAGAATATCTCAGAGCACAGACCTTTTATTTTCTAACCCTTGCTTGTTGTCATCAAATCAGTTCCTCACAATCTCATGGTTACTACTTGTACCAGCATTTGGAGCAGAAAATCTAAAACATTATCTAAGTAAATCACTTTTTTTTTTTTTTTGCGGTACGCGGGCCTCTCATTGTTGTGGCCTCTGCCGTTGCGGAGCACAGGCTCCAGACGCGCAGGTTCAGTGGCCATGGCTCACGGGCCCAGCCGCTCCGCGGTATGTGGGATCTTCCCGGAACGGGGCACGAACCCATGTCCCCTGCATCGGCAGGCGGACTCTCAACCACTGCGCCACCAGGGAAGCCCAATAAATCACTTTTTAAAAATTGAAATATAGTTGATTTACAATGTTGTGTTAGTTTCAGGGGTACAGCAAAGCAATTCAGTTATACATACATATATATTCATTCTTTTCCAGATTCTTTTCCCTTATAGGTTATTAAAGAATATTGAGCAGAGTTCCCTGTCCTATACAGTAGGTCCTTGTTGATTATCTTAAATAAATCACATTTATAAGCTCATTCACTCTGGCATGTACATAGCAGAGCATAAGGTGAAAATAACTTCTCCTTCAACAAAACACATGGATTTGCCCTACTGGGTAACATCTGCTGAGACGTTAGGGGGCTCTCTCCTTTAGTGTGTATCTCTCCAATGGAATGGTAGGTCCAAGAGGCTCCCTGCAGTCTGAGGTTCCCCAGCTCTCCCATGGATGGTTCTTATAAATGGGACTTAGAGCTCTTAAATACAGCAGCTGTGGGTACTGGCAGAAGATAGAACTTAACTGCACTGTGATAACACAACCTTGTAATTCACTGACAATTAAATCCTGATAAAGTTCCTATTCATTACCTAGGACTCATAAGTGTCCTCTCCTCGCAGGCCATGAAAACCCCATTCCAATTTTCATTCCAAGATGGCATTCCACAGCAAGACATTAGGGAAAAGGTAGTGGCTTAGAATCTAGGGAGCTGGAAAATCCTGGTTCCCACACACATGGACAAAGGGACTGCTTACTAGCTCTGTCACCTTAGATGAGCCAGTTAACTTCTCCACGTTTGCATCGCTTGTCAAATGGAGATAATGATTACTATCTGCATACCTTGTAAGCCTGCTAGGAGCTCAAATTAAAAAAGATATAAAAGCATTCTGTAAATTCTGCAGCCCAGTAGGGATGCCTCTACCACTCTCTCCAGCCCCAATGTGCACACATGTGCATGCTCACTTCTGCTGATCAGAATGACATTCCTTAATCTCCTCCTGGCAAACTCCCACGAAAACGCCTGTTTTTTCATTTAGTCGTAAAAACATTTTCTGAATCCAGGCTAGGTGAGATAGTCCTGTTCTCATGTCCTTATGTCAGAAAACTTAAGCTGATGACAGTGGCAGAGTAAGAAATAGATTCCAAAGATCCCACTTCTAGGCTAGAGCCATGAGTGTTCAGCTGCCCTGACTGTCAACTGTTAGTCACTCTCTTGGGTTTGTGACTCAGTCACCTTTCTTCTGAGGCTCCCTGGATAAAAGACAGTTTTAATGGAGGCTATATTCTCTTCTGCTTAAGCAAAAGAAGGCAGGAGATAGGGAAATTTTCCTTCTACCCTCCTCACTAAATAGCACTCTAAACATTTCTTCAACCACTTGTCCTTGCCTACGGTTGGGCCTAGCTGCTCTCTAGACCCTACTGATAGTTGATTTATCCCTGTGTTTACTTGTTTAAACAAGGAAATAACGATTGACAATGTATCTGATACTGTCAGAGGGTACTGGCTATTACCTCTGGAAAAAGTCTAGCCCTAGAACTCCAATCAATTGGAATTCATTCCCTAGGCCTAGATATGTAATCAGTTTTGAAAAAGCACTGAATAAAAATGATGTACTGGGTACTAAGGAAATTTCACTGGTACTGGTTTTCCCTGGTAAAGCACAAAGGAGGAAAAGTAGAGGGGACCCTAATCCATCCTGCTCAGTTACAAGGGAGCAACTGGAGACTCATCAGGAAGAACTGACTCATCCATGGTGTGATGGTCTTTTGATGTCAGTTTAGCTCTAAACTAGGTGTTGCTGTGATGGTATGGTGTACAAGTGATTAAAATTCATAATCAGTTTAAGTAAGGGAGGTTATCTCAGATAATCTGGATGGGCCTGATTCAATCAGTTGCAAGGCCTTAAAATCAGAGCTGAAGTTTCATGAAGAAGGAATTCTCTTTGTGGACAGCAGCTTCAGCCTATGCCTGAGAGTTCTAGCCTGAACTTTCTGACGGCCTACCTTACAAATTTCTGACTTGACCTGTCAACTCCCCCAATGACAGGTCACTTTCTAGCAATATATATATGTATGTATATATACATAATTTCCTACTGGTTTTGCTTCTGTGGCTGAACCCTGACTAATACACATAGTCACTGAACTAGTTAGCTCTGTGATCCTAGAAGCCAGATTTCCCACTGTTATGACACTGCTAACTCTCCAACTTTTCCTTTTGAGTTACCCTGGCTTAAAATTTGAGAGAACCCCAGAAAGTAGGGAAAATCAAAAATAGAATTAAAGATGCAAAAAGATCCCAGTTGAGTTTGGAAAGCTAGAAAAGAACAAAATGATGATGAGGCCCAGAACTGTTACACCTCATAAGGAACCTAAAAGGCAGGAAAACAGCACAGTAACTTGGAGAAATCCGAGGAAGTAATGAGAACTTCTCAAATGAGGGCCCATGTTATCAGCATACCCTACGGGCTACTTCTCCCTGACATGCTTCCCTATTCTAACCAGTGTGCGGATCCTCTGCCTGTCAGGAGCACTCTGTGGAGCTCCAGGCTGCAGCTAGGTTCACGACACAGCACTTCACAAAGTAATTCACAGAGCGTGGCTGGGATCTGCATTTTTGTTTAAGGCTAGGAGCACAAAACTCTTTCCCCTTTATACATGGCACTGGTTCAGGAATCCCAAAGGCAAACCAGCTCAGGGCCTAGGGAATGGAGAATGTCTATTCTCAGGCTACCCCAAGCAGTATAGAATGGTTCCAGATGCCATTCTAGACTCGGCCGCTCACCTCTCCTGGTCCACTAACGTGTCTCTGGAAATCCTCCACCACAGCCACAGCCTCCTCACCACTCTCAGGGTGATGCAGCTGCACCCAGGTCCGCAGTTCCCCTGGCAGGATGCTCAGGAACTGCTCTAGGACAAGCAGCTCCAGGATCTGCTCCTTGGTGTGCACCTCCGGCATCAGCCACCAGCGGCAGAGCTCCCGGAGCCGGCTCAGCGCCTCCTGCGGCCCAGACATCTCATGATAACATAACTGCCTGAAGTGCAGCCGGAAAATTTCACAGACAGGAGGGTGATTCTTTTGGAGACTGCAGCCCTGTCCCCAGCTCTGGCTCTCTGGCTCCTGTTTCACGGTCAAGCGCCCCTCCTGCCGCTGGAGAACAGCACCCCTGGGGATGAGGCCTGAAGTTCCCCTGCCTTGGGCGGCCATCGTGACACCAAAGAGAAGCTTGTTTCAGTTGTGGTTTGTCCGATTAAAATGATGATCTGTAATTCAGACCTCAGAAGCTGTTGTCAGAGTTGAGGATGTAGGGTGATGGGAACGTCACCTACAGAAACATCAAGAGAGAAATCAGAGTCCCCAGAGTGCTCAGCCCCAGGCAGATGACAGACCCTCCACAGTTAAAAAGCAAAGCTCTGGAAAAAAGAAAAAGGAGCACAACCAGGGCAGTCTCTCTAAGCATCTCTCCAAGTAACTTCCTTAAAGTTTCAGTGGCTCCCATCACCTACAGGATAAAACCTAAATGTCTATGCGTAGCATCCACAACCTGGCCTGAGGCCTCTATTCTAGCCACACCCCCTACCACTTTCCCCAGGTACCCACCAGGCTAGAAAGACTGCAATGATCTCCAAATGTGAGATATGCAAGCTAATCCAAAAGGCAGATAAAGAAATACTAAGTTGTTATTTAACTATTTAGTGGATGTTTTATAATGTGCACTGAAATTTGTACAACAGTACATACCTTTAACTCACAAATAAACCTATGTTGGAAATGCATGCTCAAAACTCTTCTACTCTACTCTTTTGTAATAGAGATGCACAATAAAGAAAGTTAGCGACTAAAGCTCTAAAGACACAGCTAGAAGCCACACATACTTTCTCTGGATTTTTCTGCTTCTGAAACTTTTGACAAACACCTACTCACCTGTCAAGACCCAGAACAAATTTTATTTTTCTCTTGAAGGCATTCCTGATTGCCCCATGCAGGAAGGGGAGCTGGTCACCTCCCTCTCCGTACTTCTCAGTGTAACATTGTATTTTAACTAATTTATGCACAACTCAACACTCACACCCTCCAAACTGCTGGATGGCCACAAAAGAAAAGGAACCCAATGGAGTAAGAAATGCCAGACCTTCTTCTACTCAACCCACTTCCCCTAGAAAGCCTTGCTGATCTCTCCAGGCTTAAGTGTGGTTACTGCCTCAGTGAACCCACAGTACGTTTTTCTTCAAACCTCTGCTAGAGCACTTCTCACACTGTGTTTGGGACTTAGACGACTGCCTCCTCCACTTTATGGGAGGACTCAAAGGGCAGAGCTGGTTCCCAGTCATCTTTGTACGTGTGTGTGTACTTGGCATACAGAGGCACATATGTGGGAAGCGAACGAATGATACTGAAGTTGGGGGTGGGGGCGACTTTTATCCAGTTTACATACTGTAAAACCCTGAAAATCAGCACCTTAGTGGTAACTAGGGCATCTGTGCTATGCTTCCAATTCACCATGCATCTTGGTACCTTGGATAAGCTACTCTCTCCAGGGCTCAATTTCTTTAAAAAGACAAAGACAGACTTAAAAATCTGTGAGTCTGCTCTGAAATACATAGAAAGTTCAGGCCATTTTCCTACTTCCCTTACTGCTCCGAATGCTCAGCCCCTCATCTCATCTGGATTTTTGGCTCTCCAAGCTATACTTCACGTCTGAAATTCTGACTGGGTCTGACCCACTTCTGACGCTTCGTACTGTCTTCCAGCGCAAGGCTGGGAAAACGTCTATCTACATTTCGCGTTCGACCAGGCTTCTGCGGCGCCGCTCACCTGGCCACGTCTGCCCTGCTCATCGCTGTACCCGCAGGTGCTGGGCTCGGTGCCAGGCACGGCTGGTCAGGGAACTGGGACAAAGAGGCGGCTCTATATCTGGCGGCTTCTGAGCGTCACGGGGACCGCGCCGCCAGCCGCGGGGGCGAAGAGTGGGTCGGGCTGGCGTAGCCGACCTGGGCTGTGGGCGGCCGCAGCTCCAGCCTAGCGGCCCCGGGCCCCAGCAACACTTCTCCCCCCGCCCCGGGCCCGCTCACCGGGGCACCGCGCCCGCGACTCCCGAACACCAGACTCCGCCGCGGCCGGCGTAAGCGAAAACAATGGCCGGGCCGGAAGCGAGAGAGGCCCCGCTTCCGGCCCCTCCAGGATCCCGGAAGTCTCGGTTGAGAAAGTGGGCGCCCGCGACCCCGCGACCCCGCAGCTACACAGCTGGGCGCGGAGACCGCCCCCTCCGGGCCTGGCTGGGGCACAGGGGCGCCAGCGGGGAGGGGGTCTCAACTGAGGCCTCAGGCTGCACACGTGCTGCTCTCAGACCATTCTAGGACTGGGCGACCCTGCCTCACCCCAGCTTTGTCCCTTCCCCTCCTGGTGGCCTTGGGAAAGAAAACCTAACCTCTGAGCCTGTTTTTTCATCTGAAAAATGAAGAGCACAGCCTGTGCCTGACACGGCTGTGAGAACTGAAAGGGGTAACATAAGGACACTACACAGCAAAAGACCTGACATATCCTGAGCGCGCAGTCAGATATTATTATACTGTATGTGATGCCCAGGGCATTTTCACCCAGTGTGAGTCTTAATGAAATGAGCAACAGGTATCTCCGTCTTACTAAAGAAGAAATGAGCCCAGAGATTGTGATATTTTGGCCGCAGGTGTGGTTAATCTTTCCTAAAACAGAACAAGCACTCTGGTGTCCAAGGAGAGGCCCCCTAGGGAGGGCCAAGGAGCCAATAAAAAGTGGGAAGTTATGGAGACAACATAATCTAGATGCAATTGTCTAGTCTAATATCTGGGAGGCAGGTGTTACCCAGGTGGACTTCACCTGGAAGAATGGTTTGCATACAGAAGCATGTGAACAGGTCCCTGCTGCTAAAAGGATTGAGGAGGCTCTGAAGGCACAACCTCCAAAAACGAATGATATATGGGGCTAACGAAAAGCCTCTGCAACTTGAGGCAGTAAAAGGACATATGAAAAAAATATATTCAAAAAAAACTTGAGTTCCAAAGAGAAACAAAGGGCAAAGGATAACATCAGCCACATTTCCAATGGAGTTAACTATGTATCTTATGCATTGGGTTGGCCAAAAGTTTCGCTCGGGTTTTTCCATAACATCTTACGGAAAAACCTTGATGAACTTTTTGGCCAACCCAATATCTTGTTGTAGCCCAGCAAGTAGTTCCTTTACAGGGTCCGAAGTAACAGTAACTTGTGCTGTCCAGGCCATCAGCAATATCCCAAGGATGTACTGGGTCTACCTCTGGACCTGACATGTGTCCATCACATCTCTGCATAAGCCAGGACAGAAACGAAGGCATAAGAAGACCTACTGCAGGGTTTTTACAGTCTTTAAAGAGGTCTCTTAGAGCAGTCTTTGCCCACTGATCCTGATGAGTGGCCTTCTGATATCAAGGTCACTCTCTACATTTGGAAACCTCACAGGGAGGTCTTGGCTATCTGGTCCTAGCTTCTGCCTGACATTGCCACTGCGTGTGGCCCACTGGCCCATTAAGGCCTCAGAGACTCAGGGATATCGAGAAGGAAATCTCTTAAGGCCAGGCCAAATGCTATCATCTCTTTTTCAGGTTTCCCTGATGATGCGTTGTCCTGGCTGCCTGGTATGTAGGAGACTTAGGGATCTGGAAAACAAGATTAAGCTTTTTCATTCCTCAGAGCTGTTTCATGCCCAGGTGGTTGGCTTTCATTGTCTGTGAGAGCCAGCTTCATCTGGGAAGTGTGTCCACACTTCATAGGTTCCTCTGTGGCCAGCACTGTGGGTCTAACCTACCATGACTGGATTGGGTTCCAGTGGAGGAGACATGCTCCATGACGCCCCTCATATAGCACCTTGGGAAACCTATATTTGGGCCAAAGACAGTCCCAGAATACCTGAGGGAACACCACCCCTGACCTCTCTGGGAAACTATCACACTAGCTTTGGTATGAGAGCTAATAGAACAAGTAACCCAGTTCTATGTGCCTGAAGCGGAACTCACCATCTACCCCCAACCCTGAAGCTCCACTCACATTCACATCACTATAAAGGGCACTATCATTCATCCAAGAGCCCAAACTAGAACCCTGGATGTCATACCATGGGCTGGGTGACCATAGGAGAGCTACTTAGCCTCTCTGTGCTACAGCTTCCTCATCTGTAAAATAAGGAGAATAATAATAATGATACCTAAATCATAGAGTTGATATGAGGATTGGATGAGATCATATATATATATATATATATATATATATATATATATATATATATATATGGCACTTAGAATGTGCCTGGCACATTGTAGGTATTATAGGTGTTTTCTAGTATCATGTTTACTCACACTTCTTTATACCCTGTATCCAGATTATTGCTGAGTCTTTGCCCCATTTGTATGTAATCACAATAATAATGACAACAAAAAACAATAGAAAATACCTATACCACTTACTATGCTGCTCTGCATCATCACCACTGTTCACTTCCCTGTGTTAAGTCCTGCCTGGTGTGAGGGCAGCTGTGAGAAGGATGTTCCTAGGGACCTTTGGGATTTAAGGAGACCACAAAGAGAGGAGCATGGTCAGGTCTGGAGATTCTTTGTCCCCAAACTGCTCATACCTTCTGACATCATCTGTGTGGACAGTCCCCTTTTCAACAGCCAGGACACTCTTACACACCCTGAAAATAAGATGGGGGTCCTAGAACTGTCCCCTGTGGGGGGATAGTTGTAATATGGGCAGGAGACCCCAGCTACTATGCTTGAATGGGAATGTATGAGGTCCAAGCTCTAGCCAAGAGAGCAAAGAGACTGTCCTATCACCTTGAAAACTTCTCCTTATCCTTCAAGAATTAGCTGAGAAACTCCATTCTCCAGGAAGACGTCCCGGGACCCCATCTCCCCACCTGGATTAGGTGCCCCTTCCTTTGTGCTCCCGTGGTGGCCTGCCATGTGCTTGTCACGGCCCTTATTTGTCACACCAGGTTAACACTTTACTTGTCAGCTTCCCCCATGCACAGTAAGCCTTACGTGGGCTGCCACCACGTCTCTCTGGTTCACAGTTGGGTCCCAAGGCACAAACTCTAAGCCTGGCTGGTTTGAATATCTGTCTTGGCCGGAAGACAAGTCAGTCCACCTTTATTTCCCTGGTGTCCAGTACAGAGCCTGGCCTAACCTCTAAGAAATGTGTCCTTGATCCAGGCTGCTGTGGAAGGTTTTTAAGCAGGGAAAGAATCTGTTCAGTCTGGGTTTTGATTGCCAGCTATACTGAGGGGCTTGGAAGGAAAGAGATTGAGACATCAATTGTATCTGCTTATCTGCTTTGCCACCCCAGTGCCTCTGTAAGACAGAATCATTAGTTTACAGTCGAGGATTCTGAGCCTCGGCAAATGTCCTGCTTCCTGGGTAACAATTTTACTGGATGAAAAGGGCACGGAAGGCTTTGAATTCAGGTCTACAGACCACCTCCTCCTCTTTTTTTTTCTGTTTTAGGATCCTATCTCTAACCCTCATTCATTCTTCATTCTTTAATTACTCTCAGATTTCTTCCTGCTGGTGGTGTGTCAACGATGGTCACAGAACATGGCCTCGGGGTAGACTCGGGAAAGGCAGAGATTCTCTAGGTCTTCTGGCCTTAGTGATCCCGCGAGGAGCCAAACCCTGGCGCGGAGACCAACAAGATAAGAAGGCCTCCGAGCTTCCTAGACAGAACCGGAAGTGGCTCCAAGGGCCTGAAGATCGGAGAGGAATTCGCTTCCGGCGCATCTTTTGTTCAGGAATCGTTGGAAGCTGCTGTTGGTGGGGAGGTCATCGGGTTAGTCGTGGAGCTTCCTCAGGTTGCCAGGAGTGGGAGCCGTGGTCCCGGGCTGTTCCTGCCCGCTGTTGGCGCTGGTATTGACCCTACCCCGTGACACACGTAATGAGACAGGCCCAGAGGGCAGCAGGAAACTTCCGGGGATACCAGCGCATCCCCGACGGGGTTTGGTGGGAACGCAGGACTGTCTCCCCGCCTCATACCGCTCGACTCTCCGTGCTTCCTTCCCGGGTTTTACCCCAGAGGTCTTCGGAAAAGCGGGGCACTGTATTCCGTGTTCTTTGTTCTAGCTTAATCCCCGTCCCGAAACCCCTCAGCCCGACCCTCAGCTCATCCTCTGGCCCACCAAACTGCAGATTTGCCAAGTGGAAGGAGCGTTTTCAGTCTGTCCTACCCACAGCTCCCACAGACACCAGGGATGTTATTAGCAAGGACTCGTGGATTGCACAAAGGATCCTTAGAGCCGCTGGTCCAGCCACCATCTTCCTACCTGTTAAGGGTGGGGAAACAGGACCATGGAGGGATTTGAACTGAGACCTTCTGCCTCCCATTCCAGAGACCTCGTCTCTTTCTGAGCCAGTGTCTGCGACCTTGAGTCTCCTAAAGCACAGTTTTGGTCTTGGAAATAATAAACTTGATACTATTGGCTGTAATCTTTCAGTTTCTGTGTATTGTTGGGCCTTAGGTTTGAAATCCAAATTCTTCCAGAAGCATCTCAAACATAGATTGGAATTTCTTTCCAGCCTGTGAGTATGGCAGAACTCAACTTTGCAACCTACAATCTGGGATTTGCAATTTGGGCAAGTTATATATCCACTGAGTCTTAAGTTTCTTCATGTGTGAAATGGAAAAAAACCAATCCATGCCTGCTTATCCCTCAGAGTTGGGAGGATTGAGTGAGGTAAGTTGTGAGTCTTGACATGTCTTGTTAAGCACTATTCAAAGATTAACAAAAACACCTACACAAGAAACTTTGGATTCAAGGAGGGAGATGGAAATGACTGGACATTGGAAACATGAAGGGCAAGGGGCAGGCAGACACTGGTGACTTACAAAAGGCAGTATCTGATAACAACGTAAGAGAAGTTCAGAGAGCCAAGGAAGGGATTGATTTTGAAAGGGATCAGAAGCAGCCTCAGAGGGAAGAGCACTGAGTTGAGCCTTGAAGCGGGATTTAGGGAGGTTTGGGAGGGAGAAGGAACAATATGATCAAATGTTGAGAGATACACATTTCGGGGGGGGGTCGTTATTTCAGTCCAGTATTATAAGCTGTAGGGAATTTAAAAACGGTGATGAGATCTCTAGTTTAGATGTATAAAATCTATGTGCCCCCTAAGCCACCATAATGTCTTCTGATGATCCTGTTTTTCCACCACTTTAGAGGACAGGTGATATTGTACTTCCATTCCTTATTGCTAGTTGAACAATCGGGAGAAAGCCAAGAAGAAGCTGAGCCCTGATACTCCAGGGAAATTGTAAATTCTCTTCCCATATTAGGCCTCCAGGATGTCTCCATCTGCACTTGGAGGGCTTACATGACTAAGCCTAATCTTTTCTAAGAGTATCTAGCAGATTACCCTGTGCCCCAATAACACCAGTGTTCCATACACTAATGTTTCTATAGAGTAAGCATGCAGAACTTGCTAAGTGAGTGGATGTTTCCTACTTCCTCAGAGAAGGTGTTCCAGAGGGCCAGGTTGGTTCTCCCAGGAGGTGGACAGGAGTATTGTTCTCTCTTTCTCTGTTTCCTAGCAGTGTCTGGAACAAGGCTGTCTCCAAGGGTTGCTCACCTGAAATACGTTGAGCCTGTTGCCTTGTCATCCTAAATCCCTGTCATTTCTGGCTTCCTTCCATTGCCCAGAAGCTGGTGGAGCCTGGAAAGAGGATAACAGTGAAGAAAAGTCTGATATCTCTCTAAGTACCATTTAGGGTAGAAAGGGCTTGTCATTGGCATCAAGTTTACGGATAAGGGATGCACAGTAAAGTTCGGAGAGTAAAGCTCTAGTGGAAACTTCGCAATGTGAAAAGGTCAGTTGTGTATTGGAATTTAGCTGTGTTTGCTCTTTGCTTCTTGGACTATGATAAGTGCTACAACTCTTCTTTGGAAGATGCACTTCCCTCCCCGGAGTTTTAATGTATCTTTTCTTTTAGGACTTTTCTGGCCCTATTGCCAGAATTTTGTTTCATTTCATTAATCCTAATCTCACACATTTGTTCCAGTTTCACTCTGCTGTGATGTCCTCCAATTTCAAAACTCAGATCAAATACTAACCATTAAAATTTCCTGGTAACACTGTCTGAAAAATGAACTTTTAGCTGGCTTCTGCATTTGTCTTTTTTTTTGATATCTATTAAACTTTCTTTTTTTTCTGTACGCGGGCCTCACTGTTGTGGCCTCTCCCGTTGCGGAGCACAGGCTCTGGACGTGCAGGCTCAGTAGCCATGGCTCATGGGCCCAGCCGCTCGGCGGCATGTGGGATCTTCCCGGACCGGGGCACGAACCCGTGTCCCCTGCATCGGCAGGCTGACTCTCAACCACTGCGCCACCAGGGAAGGCCAGCACAGACTTCTTGAAGCACCTGGCCTGTGAAATGGGTTACTTGATTACTATGAAGTTTAAAGTTAGTCACATAAGAGGCAGTAGGCTGTCTGCAAGGGAAGGCTTCAGTCCAGTGTGAAAAAGTACAGACCGTGACTAAAACATATTTATATCCAAGAGACAAAGGAAGTTGTATGAAATCCATTTGCCAGACCTCGAATGGTCCATTTGGCAGTTTAAAATGTCCAGGAGCAGTATGAACAGGCTTCCCTGGGTTGTATTTTGACAAGTGGGACAAGTGAGGTAAGCACTTTTTGCAAATTTGTTAATGTTTCCCCAGCAACATTGATTCATGAAGGCTATCATTTTGTCAGTAGATCAATGGTTTAATGCATGTACAGTGGTGAGGAGTGGGAATTTTAGAGCCTCCAGTAGGACTGGATTGTTATTTGGTACAAACCAGAGCTTTCTCTTTTGAACAAACCAACAGTTGTTGAATTTCCAATCTTGTTTTTCCTTTTTTTGAGGCCAAATGTTGGCCAGTTTTTCTAAATTATCCTTTGGTGAACTAATCTCTTTGGACCATGACAGAGGTTTGGCTGCTGTTCGTCCCTTTAAGGGCAGCATTCCTTGCAAAAATATCAGAGGTGATTTCCCTTAGCTTCCAGAGAGTCAGGTTTAGAATTCCCCAGAATCTTAATAATAGCTAAAGCAGCAGGTAAAGTGTTACATTCAGTAATTCCTGAACATAGGACCATTTAAAATTTTATTTCTGCTGGAAGTAAGGAAGCCACGTTGCTTCCACAACATTCCAAAGTCATGAGCTACTCTGAAAGCATATCTACTATCAGTATAAATATTGGCAGTTTTGTCCTTGGCTAAAGCACAAGCCCGTGTAAGAGTGTATAATTCAGTATGTTGGGCTAAAGTAGCCATAGTTAAAGATGCTACCTCAACAACATCAAAAGGAGTTGCAATAGCATACCCAGCACAGTATTTGCCATTGTCACCTTTTGATTTTTTTTGGCTGCACTGCACAGCATGTGAGATCTTACTTCCCTGACCAGGGATCAAACCCATGCCCCCTGCAGTGGAAGTGTGGAGTCCTAAACACTGGACCATCAGGGAATTCCCCATTGTCACCTTTCAAATAAGAACCATTGGTGAACCATGAGAAGTCAATGTTACCCAGTGGAATTTCCTGTAGATCATTACAGGAGGTGGTCCGTCAGTGTTATGCACTTGTGAGCTACTTGATTAGTGACAAGGGGAGAAGAGTAGCCGGGTTAAGGTTAACACCAGGTAAAAGAGTTATGTGAGGAGCAGTTAACAAAAGGACTTCGTAGGAGGTGAGGTGGCTGACAGAAATGTTGAGTATGATGAGAATTCTCCTTTAAGGCCTTGAAGGCTATATTGTCCAATTCTTCCCATTAAGTTGGGTTGGATCGTTACTGTTAAGTAAAACATACAGAGATTTGGCCATAAAAGAGAAATTTGGAATCCAATTTCATCAATAACCAACTAGCCCACGCAAACCTCACAGTTAGCATTTGGTTTTGGTTTGGGTAAACTTACAACACCATGAAGTCTATTTGGTTCTAGGTATAGGTCTTGTTCTGATATCAGATGCCCTAAATATTTTTAAATTAATTAATTAATTAATTAATGTATTTTTGGCCTTGTTGGGTCTTCGTTGTTGCGTGTGGGCTTTCTCTAGTTGCAGCGAGTGGAGGCTACTCTTCGTTGTGGTGCGTAGGCTTCTCATTGCAGTGGCTTCTCTTGTTGCAAAGCACGGGCTCTAGGTGCATGGGCTTCAGTAGTTGTGGCTCGCGGGCTGTAGAGCGCAGGCTCAGTAGTTGTGGTGCATGGGCTCTGTGGCATGTGGGATCTTCCTGGCCCAGGCCTTGAACCTGTGTCTCCTGCACTGGCAGGCGGATTCTTAACCACTGCTCCACCAGGGAAGTCCAAGATGCCCTAAATATTGAACCTGGGTTTCAGCAAACTGAAATTTTTCTTTGGGAACCTCATGTACTTTTTAAAAAAGCTTTAGTAAGTGTATGCTGTATTCCTGTGAGGAGGCTCGGGAAGGAAAGCAAAGAAGCAGATCATCCACATATTGCAACAAAGTAGAACCTCAAGGGAGCTTTATATCATGTAGATCAGCTTTCAGGATTTGTGAGAAATAAGGACTCTCAATATAAAACTGAGACATTATTGTTCGGGTGAATTGTTTTTCTTTCCAAGTGAAAGCAAAAGGTATTGGCTAGCTTCATCAACTAGAATACTAAATAATGCATTAATCAGTTACAGTAAACAATTTACTTCCAGTGGGAATGGATGTTAATAACTTATGAGAGTTAGGAACAACAGTGTGTTGAGGGATAACAATGTTGTTTATTCGCTCTGAGGTCGGAGACAAACCCCCATCCTTGGCCCTTAGGTCTTCTCACTGATAAAAATGGGAGTATTACAGGTGCTAGTACAAGGGATAATGAGGTTTAACCCTTGTAATCTATCATGGGCTTTATGCCTGGAAGGGCTTTTTTATTTATAGGGTATTGACTAATTCTGGGAGGAGGTTTTGAGGGGACTATTTGAATCTTGATGGAAGGTGTGCTGTGAATTTTGCCAACATCAAGTGGAGGTTTTGCCCAAAAGGAAAGTGGTAGCTGATTCAATAGGAACTAATGATCAGCGTTTCCAGAATCAGCTTTAGTACAGTCAGAGACAGAAAAAATAAAAATGTCAAAGAGTTATTCAATTCATGTGTTGGTTACTTTAATGGCTACTGTCAATTTCTAGAATTATTTCAATTTGGGGGGAGAAATTCCATCATAATACTTCTCTAATAATAAATAAATGGATGGGCTGGAGGAACTAAGGAGAAAATGGTGTATATCTCTCAAAGAGCCTAAACAAAAGGGAATAGGGGAACCTCTTAGAGATCCCTACTATTTGAACTGTTTTAGTACTCCAAGCTGGGGGCTGTTCCATAGTGGTGGGGTTGAGCACCAAGTGTGGGGCTCTGGTGTCAATTAGGCCTGGAAGAGATTCATCCCCAATCTGGAGAAATGTTTCTCCAACCAATTAATAGGGAGGATTAGAAAGAGCCCCCTGTAGTTCCTCGGGATCCCATCTTTGAAAATAGGGAAGATGTTGGAAAGGCTGGTTGGAGGGCTGAAGGTGCCTAAAGTGCTTAAATTTGTAACAATCTCTTTTCCAATGTCCTGGCTATTTGCAATAATAGAAGAAACTAGGAGGGTTTTGGTTTCATTTCTGAGCCTTCATTTGTTGAAGATTAAGAATTTTGGCAGTCTTCCTTGGAGGTGACTCATCTAGAGTACGAGAGAGCTGGCTTGCCAGATTAACTAAATCTGGAGTGGACATAGTTTCCCATTCCATCCTGGTCCTCTTTACTAGAAGGGAACAGTCTCAGTTCAGCCCATTAACAGACACAGTTAAAAGCTACTTGGATGGAATCAATATCTGAAGGAAGACCAGAATTTCCTTTAAAAACAGTCTGAAGTTGATTGTAATAATCATGAACAGGTTTGACAGATTTGTGTGTAAACCTGAATTTTGTTCCAATTAACAGGCCTTGGAAAGGCCCCAGGAATTGCTTGATGAAGTTGCCTAGCGATTGCCGGAGCCTGATCATGTAAGTTAGGTGGCTGGTCTACCAGTTGTAATTCTAGAGACCTTTCAGGACTTTCCTGATTGGTGGTTTTCATCCAAAGCTGGGTCTGGCCTTCACCAACAAGCATATGCACTAGATGATATAAGTCAGAGAATCCAGGCTGACAAGTTAGAATGGCTATATGAAATTCCTCATCAAATCTGTGAGGAACTTCAATTACTTTGGGAAAATCTTTGACTATGGCTCGCAGTTCAGCTTTACTCCAGATATTATAAGAAATTAAGGGTTTAGCTTCTGGAACCTTAGAAGGCTTAATTTTAAAGGGACAGCTTCTGACAAGTTCAGAGGAAAAGGGGGCCGAAAGAGTTTCAGAGAAAAGGGGAAGTATGGTGGGAGAATTACTAAGGGGGAACTGAGGGTATAGAGGAGGCATAGGCAGCATAGATTGCAGAGAGACAAGATGGTGCCCGAGGCAGAGCCTGAGGCAAAGGGGCCAAGGGAGAAGAGCCTGAGGCTTTGGGAACTATTTCATCTTTCTTTAATCATTTGTTTGCCTCAGTTGATCTCAGAATCTTACTTTGCAGAGAGGCAATTTAGACTCTTTATAATGTTGGAAAGCCTTAAAATATCAATTGAAATAAGCATTCCACTCAGTTCTGGAAATTTTTGAGCTCTTGTAGTCCATTTCAGTTTTAAGGAAATTAAGTTTGGGGATTTCAAAAGTTCCCCATAATGGCCATTGATATCACAAGTTGCCTTTAGTCAGGTCAGTCCACTTAGTTAAAAATGCACATGAGGGGACTTCCCTGGTGGCGCAGTGGTTAAGAATCAGTCTGCCAATGCAGGCGACACGGGTTCGACCCCTGGTCCAGGAAGATCCCACATGCCGCAGAACAACTAAGCCTGTGCCACACAACTACTGGCCTGCGCTCTAGAGCCCGCGAGCCACAACTACTGAGCCCGTGCACCACAACTACTGAAGCCTGCAGGCCTAGACCCCGTGCCCCGCAACAAGAGAAGCCACTGCAGTGAGAAGCTCGTGCACAACAGTGAAGAGTAGCCCCCGCTCTCCGCAACTAGAGAAAGCCTGCGCAGCAACGAAAGACCCAACACAGCCAAAAGGTAAATAAATAAATAAATTTATTTTAAAAATATCCCACAGCATTGTAAATAACTATATTTCAAGAAAAATTATTTTTAAAAAATGCACATGAGGAAGCCATAATACATAAAAACATAAAATTGGCCCGAGTCCCTGTAGGCACCCTCCAAATATTTAGATAACTGGGATCCCATTTCTCAGAGGTTTTTCTCTAGAGTAAAGAACAATTTTCAAACAGCTCCAAGAGCTTACAGCACAAACAGCTCAATATGAATAGCTTGCAAGCCTGAATACCAGCCAGTCCTAAGGAGATAGCTTGGTCTCGGAGAAGCCAGGTGGAAAGCCTTTTTCAGCCAGTTTCCAGAGAATGGCCCTTTCCAAAGGAATAGGCCAAAGGAATAGGCCAAAGACTGAAAAACCAGCACAGTTTCAGAGAAGCAGCCCCTGTTTCTGAAGGAATCAGCCAAAGGCCTTTTCAGCCAGCTTTGGTTGACAGTCTGACTTGAAAATCAGACCAAAGTGCCAAACATATACAAAACAAGACTTCAACCAGAAAGATGAAACCTTTAAGTAGATCCCAAATAAACCCTGTGGAGCTTCAAACACAAAGATGGCATGAGCTCAGATCCAGGAGAAAGACGTGCCTTCAAACTCCAGGGTCAGCAAGAAAGCAATGAGCTAGAAAGCTCAGTAGGCTAAATTGTGGTTACCACACCTGTTTGCTCACCAGCGCGGAAGCCATGGGAGGATCTTCAATGGTCCCTGTGTGGGCTACCAAAATTTTGACCTGAAACAAATAGACTGCCAGATATTTCTCCAGCAAAGGTGGGTTTATTCAGGATCAGCAGAGATTTTCAACTTGAGGTCTGTAACCATGGCAAACCACATGCAAGTTCCTGAACGACAAGGGAAGGAGAACACTTTCATAAAGGAAAAGGAAGTAGGGCGGGTATGGTAAACAAAGAGCCCATGACTTTTCATTGGCTGAGTCCTTGCCAGGATATAAGAGGAGTATTTCTTCTTCCTATTGGGCTTTGCTATGGTCACAGGGCGTGAGAGCTCCCTCTTCTGGTCTCCCAGCTCTATTTAACTGAGTTTTCTGTTTATTAATTTTTAAAAAGAGATTTGGCTTTTGCTCCTTTAAGTGTGGCCCTCGGAATAGCAGTGCCCCCATTATCTGGGAGCTTGTTAGAAATGCAGAATCTCAGGCCCCAGCCTAGTCCCATGGAATCAGTCTTCGTTTTAGCGAGGTCCCAGGTGATTTGTATGTACCTTAAAGTCTGAAAAGCGCTGGTCTGGGTGGAGCCTTCTGTTTACAATTCCTGCTTCATCTCTAGGAGCCCCAACAGTCCCAAGGAGGAGAGGTTGGGAAGCAGAGGGTACATATGAGGTTAAGGTCTTCTAATCAATGGCACCTGTGGACTCTAAAACCTAGGGACAGAGGGCAGGAGGCTGAAACCATTGGCCTCTTGAAACACTTGGGGTCAAACACAACTTAGGTGGAGCAGATTTTTATACAGCCCCACCCTCCAATTCGACAAACAGAGGAGGTTCGTATCACTTTTTCTTAAGAAATCCATGTGGAACTTTTCCCCAGGAAGCAAAACAAATTTAGGGCAGTGCTTCTCCACTCTAATGCACAGAAGGACCTTTTTAGAGCTTTGTAGAAATCCAATGCCTGGGCCCTGCCCATGGGATTCTGGTTGAATTGGTTTGAGGTGGGGTGGAGGGCTGAATTTAAAAAAATTCTCCTGATATTCTAATGTGCAACTAAAGTTGAGCTGCCAACTTAGAGGCTTTCCATTAAGATAGTGGGTTTCCAAATGTGGTGCCCCAAACCACTGCATGAACATCACCCAGGAACTTGCTACAAAGGCAAATTCTCAGGTCCCACTCTAGACCTACTCAATCATAAACACTGGAGTAGGGCCCAGCAAACAGGGCCTCCAGATGAGGCAGATATGTTTCAGAACCATATCATAAAGTCAAAAGAAACAGCACAGGATGCAAGCTGAAAGTCCCTTTTGTGGATCTTTCTAATAAACTACAAGTTCCAAAAAGAACTTAAAGGGCTTAATCCATATTCCTATTATTTAATGTCATGGCCAGCAAGCTTCATAGGGGATTGAGTCTGCCTTGGAAAGCTGGCATAGTGCCTGTTCTTTTTTTTTTTTTTTTTTTTTTTTTGCGGTACGCGGGCCTCTCAGTGCTGTGGCCTCTCCCCTTACGGAGCACAGGCTCCATACGCGCTTGCTCAGCGGCCATGGCTCACGGGCCCAGCCGCTCCGCGGCATGTGGGATCTTCCCGGACCGGGGCACGAACCCGTGTCCCCTGCATCGGCAGGCGGACTCCCAACCACTGCGCCACCAGGGAAGCCCAGTGCCTGTTCTTGAAGGGGTTCCGAACAAGTCCCCGAAAAGATGCCACTTTGGCATGAGGATTATTTTGCTTAGAGTTCAGTCAAGACCCAGCAGACTCAGGAAAAGCTCTTTACCTCCCCCTTAACTGCCTAAAAGAAGCAATCAGTTCCTCCATTTGTGGGGATGTTACCGAGCAAAGGGCTTGCTTTCTAATGGGCTTGGAAGCCAGTACTATAGCACCAGCTTTTAGGCTCTCCATCTGCCTTCCCCATCCAGTGTTGGGGGCAAAATTTTAAGAGGTAGGGGAATTTCAAACTTGGGAGCTGGTTGGCTAGTCCTGAATTAGTCCAGATAAGCTACTTGTGCTTCTGGAAGCCAGATGTTTTCTTTTTAATTAAAGGACTTCTCGCTTCCTAAAGGGCTTCAGTGTCAGGACTGAAGATTCTTGGTTCCAGGGTCATCGTGGAGGCCTGCGTCCCTGCCTTACGCACGTGTGGTGCTGTCTCTGTAAAATAACTCAAGGTTTGATTAATCAACCACCTATTTAAAGAGGCAAAACCAGTTTAAGCTGGTGCTGTTTCACTTTGATTACAGGATTAAGAAAGGAATGTTTTCTCCTAAGGAGTTATCTTGCTGGCGTCAGGAGAAGACTCTTTTCGGTCAAGCAGTCATCCCTGAATCTTCTAAGGAGGTCTGGTTAATGTATAATGTAGATGCACAGTGCACACTTAAAGGGGTTTTCCAGAAAGCAGAAAAAGAAAACCAGCACTGAGTCAAGCAGTGACTGTTAAAGTATAATTTTAAAGTAAAAGATAAATTTGCACAGCAACGAAGACCCAATGCCGCCAAAAAAAAAAAAAATTAAAATAAAGAAATTTAAATAAATAAAATAAAGCATAAGAACTATCTAAAAGAAAAAAGATAAATTTGTATTATTCTAATCTTGCCCTAAACATATCTTTAATATGAAAAAGGTAGCTTTCAGTATGAAAATTTAAGGCATTTTTATGACTAAATCAAGCTTTTCTAACTTCTCTGCTCTTATGCCCAAGAAAGATCCTCTGTAAAGATCTGACTCATGAACAGCTCCTGGACTTGGATTAGCCTCGGAGAAGCCATGATTGATTTCAGTTTGGGCAATGTGGAATTTTGCCTGAGCCCTGTGATCCTGGTAAACAGTGAAGGTTAAGAAATCCCCTCACACGTTTGTGTTCCAGAAAACAGCTTACTGCACAGAACCTCCCTCCCATATACGACTCAGTTAAGACCCACAGACACCCTCCATGGTACTTAAGACGGAGCGAGATACAGACTGGCCAAATTCCCATTCTTTGTCTCATTAGCTGAGCTGCTTGTCCCCACTGATCAATCAGAACAAAATGCTTGCTAGCCAGACTTCAGTCAGGTTTCTCTTTCCTCCAGGCCCCTGACCTCTGCTGTTCCCCAAGACTGAGCAAGCACAGAAAAGTGGGACATGCCCCCTTATCAGCTTCTCCCGGGAATCGGGATTAGGACCCCAGGGAGATACTTTTCTGTCAGACCCCACTAGTCATTTCACCTTGCTCGTCCAGCTTTCCCCCCAAAGATTCTGCTTATCTTTGCTTCCTCTTTACCCTATAAAAGAAAAACCATCTTCTGTTTGATTGGAGACACTTGCAGACCCCAGGGTCACGATCTCCGTCTTGCAATAGTCCCCCTTTCCCTCTTGCATTAATTCTTTTGAATACAAGTCTCTATTTACTAAGTCTGGACTGGTTTTTCTCTGGCAGTTTCCTACCATGCTGGCCGTCTTTCAGTTTGTAAACACACCAAGCTCGTGACTACCTTGGGGCCTTTGCATGCTGCTCTCTCATCTGGTACATCCCTTCCCACCTTCTCTGACTGGCTTCACAGCCCTCCTGCCTGTCCTGACCCTGGCCCCGCTCACTGTATACCAGAGCCTAGGGTCATAGCCCTATTCTGCACATTTGATATAAGTGGAATCATATAATATGTGGTCTTTTGTGACTGGCTTCTCTCACTTAGTATATATTTTCAAGGTTCATCCATGTTGGAGCATCTATCAGTACTTCATTTTATTGCCAAATAATGTTGCATTGTATGGACATACCACATTTTGTTTAATCATTCCCAGTTGATTCCCAATTTGGGTTTCCACTTTGGGGCTATCACATGAATGCTGCCACAAACATCCATGTACAATTTCTGTGTGGCCATATGTTTCCATTTTTCTTTGGTATTCTATTAGGAGAACCACCAGTTTTCTCCTCCTGAGTAGGGAAAAACCCATTTCTTCCCTAATGTGTCTTTCTTTCCTGTGTGTCTCCTTTACTACTCACACAAAACACTTAACTTCTGATACTTTTGGTCACCAAATGCGTGAGGTTTCTCCCCACACCAAGCAATTCTTGAAACACCAGTTGGGTGTCCTACAACTTAATTCTGACACTATGTACCCAGAGATAGTGTCAGATCCCACAGATTAAGGGCTCAGTCCCACAAGACTGCCCCACCACACTTCAGATGCCAATCACAAGTAGTAGGTCCCCAGGTTACCCACAACTTCTGTCTGTATTGTCTACAAATCAGAGGTTCCCATGACCCCCTCCTTGGTTGGATTAATTTGCTAGAGTCACTCACAGAACTCAGGAAACACTTACTTATATTTATTTACCAGTTTATTAAAGGATATGATAAAGGATACAGATGAACAGTCAGATGAAGAGATAACATAGGGTGAGGCCTGGGAGGGTCCAGAGGGCAGGAGCTTCTGTTCCCGTGGATTTGTGGTGCATCACCCTCCCAGTATGTGGATGTATTCACCAACTTGGAAACTCTCTGAACTCCATACTCTTGGGATTTTATAGAGGCTTCCTCACGTAGGTATGATCAATTATTAACTCCATTTCTAGCCCCTCTCCCCTCTCTGGAGGATGGGGGGCAGGGCTGAAAATTCTAAGCTGCTAATCAAGGCTTTTACTTTCCAGCGACCAGCCCTCCTCCAGGAGCCCATTCGGAGTCACCTCATTAAAACTGAAGATGCTCCTAGTGCTCTTCTTATTACTTAGGAAATTACAAGGGTTTTAGGAACCCTGTGTCAGGGATCAGGGACAGAGAACAATATATATATTTTCCTATAGTAACACTATGTTTAACATTTTAAGGAATTGCCAAACTGTTTTCTGAAGTGGCTGCAACATTTACATTCCTACCAGCAGTGTATGAGGGTTCCAATATCTCCACATTTTTGACAACATTTGTTATTATCTAACAGTCATCCTAGTGGGTGTGAAGTGGTATCTAATTATGGTTTTCATTTGCATTTCCCTAATGATTAATGGTAATGAGCATCCTTTCTATGTGCTTATTGGCCATTTGTATATATGTATCTTCTTTGGAGAAATGTCTATTCAGGTCCTTTGCCCATTTTTTCAACTGGATTATTTGCCTTTTTATTGTTGAGTTTTAAGAGTTCTATGTATATTCTGGGTATAAATCCTTTATCAGAAATACGTTTTGCAAATATTTTCTTGGGATTTTCCCTCATTCTTGAGTGATAGCTTAGCTGGGTATTGAATTATAGGTTGTAGCCATCTTCCAATGCAGGAATCAGAAAACTTTCTCTGTAGGGCTTCTCTGGTGGCGCAGTGGTTGAGAGTACGCCTGCCGATGCAGGGGACACGGGTTCGTGCCCCGGTCTGGGAAGATCCCACATGCCACCGAGCAGCTGGGCCCGTGAGCCATGGCCGCCGAGCCTGTGAGTCCGCAGCCTGTGCTCCACAACGGGAGAGGCCACAGCAGTGAGAGGCCCGCATACCACACACACACACAAAAAAACCTTTCTCTGTAAAGGGCCAGATAGTAAATATTTTCAGCTTTGAGGGTCATATAGTCTCAGTCATAACCACTCAACTCTGCCACTGTAGCAGGAACACAGCCACAAATAATACATAAATCAATGGGCATGACTATTTCAATAACACTTTACTTATAAAAACAGGCAGCAGGCTTGATTTGGCCCATGGGCTGTCATGCAGCCACTCTGCCAAATTTGGCATGTATGTTGAGATTAGTGATACCACACATTCATCAAAGGTTTATTACTCACATAATGAGGAACTCTGGGAGAGTATGGTGACTCCTACACAGATCCAAAATGGCTTGAGGGACTTCCCTGGTGGAGCAGTGGTTAAGAATCCGCCTACCAACGCAGGGGACACGGGTTTGGTCCCTGGTCTGGGAATATGCCAAGGAGCAACTAAGCCCATGCACCACAACTACTGATCCTGCGCTCTAGAGCCTGTGTGCTGCACCAACTGAGCCTGTGTGCCACAACTACTGAAGCCCACGTGCCTAGAGCCCAGCCCATGCTCTGCAACAAGAGAAGCCACTGCAATGAGAAGCCCGTGCACGGCAACGAAGAGTAGCTCCCACTCGCTGCAAAAGCCTGCAAGCAGCAACAAAGACCCAACACAGCCAAACAAAAAAACAAAACAAACAAACAAAAAGGCTTGAGAGAGCAGGGAAAGGAAATTGGTCTGAGGTTTTTATGGTGGTTCAGGATTGGGGCCAAGGTAGGGTTCTCACAGAGGGGAAGAACCTGAATGGTTTGAATTTCCTACTGGTGTAAACAGAGGAAACACCCGGGATTTCTTACCATCTTGCTCAGATGTAGGAGAGAAGTGGAAGAGGAGAGTTAGGCTTAAAAGATGTCACTTGTCAAACGTAAAAAAAGATGAAGCAGACTCTATTACAGGCTGTAGTTGGCTGACCCCATATTCAAGGTTTTTGAAGATACCACATTATCTTCTGACTTCTATTGTCTTGTTGAGAAATCTCTTGTCAGTTTAATTGTAGTTTCTTTGTAGGAAGTCCTTTTTATCTTTGGTTGATTATAGGATCTCTTTAAAGCCTTTGATGCCCTGCAATTTCATTACAATGTGTGTAGGTGTATTTATTTATCCCATTTGGGATATGTTAAGTCTAGGGATTTCTGAATCTAAAGATTCAGTCCTTTAAACAATTTTGGAAAACTATCGGCTATTCTATCATTGAACATACCCAGACATTTTTTATTCTTTTCTGAATTCCTAATTGATGTAGATGAGACCTAATTCCTTCCCCTAAGTCTCTTAATATCTCTTTCACATTTTCAATCTCTTTCATATTTTCAAATCTCTACATTTCTGTGCAGGAGGGCTTGTTTTCAGGTTATCTAATATGCAAAATTACTTGAAACAGAAATCCTGTCCCAGCACTGTTGACTGATCTCGGAATGAACGTGCAGCCTCAACCTGGATGTTAGTGAGTTTTTTGTTTTTAAGATTTATTTTTTATTTATTTTATTTATTTTTCACTGCATCGGGTCTTAGGTGTGGCATGCGGGATCTTTCATTGCGGTGCACTGGCTTCTCTCTAGTTGTGGTGTGTGGGTTTTCTCTTCTCTAGTTGAGGCACGAGAGCTCAGTAGTTGTGGCATGGGGGCTTAGTTGCCCCACAGCATGTGGGATTTTAGTTCCCTGACCAGAGATCGAACCCCCGTCCCCTGCATTGTAAGGTGGATTCTTTACCACTGGACCACAGGGTAAGTCCTCTAAGTTTTTAAATTGCAACTGAGAACAGAGCTATTTGGTATGTTCTGACAGACTTTCTGGTCTTTTTCCAGTGGCTGTTAAGACCCAGCTGCACCTCTGTTGTTCAAGTGTTTATCTAAGTTCTTTTCAGTAATGTTCCCTTTTGCTCAAACTATTTTGATCTGTGTCTCTTATGTGTGATGAAGAAAGTCCTAACTAGTGCAGCGGACTATCTCAAAATTTCCAAGTACCATTTCAGAGAGGGAGTCAGGAACTGCAGACCAAGGACAATGTGAGAAATCTGAGAGTTCTTAAAAACATTGTGTGTTCATTATCTATTGCTACATAACAAATTACCCCAAAACTTATTATTAAACAACAACTTTATTATCTCACAGTTTCTGCATTCAGGAGCAGCTTAGCTGGGTTGTTCTGGTTTAGGGTCTCTCCTGAGACTGAAGTCATGATATTGGTTAGGGTTGAAGTCACAGGCCTTCCATAATGCTGCTCAAATTTTCTCAAGTTATGGAAGCTAGCTTACCTCAATGTGAGTCATCTCAGAAAGACAGAGAGCAGAGAGGTAGCCTCAAGGCCTTTCTACAACCTAGTCTTAGAAGTGACACACCATCACTTCTGCCTTATTCTATTTCTTAGAAGCAAGTCACTAAATCCAGCCCACACTCAATGGGAGGGGAATTACGCTCTATCTCTTGAAGGTAGGAGTAGCAAAAAAATTGTGGATATATTTGAGAAACACTACACTTTGTCATTCCTCCATGGGTTATAAAGGTGACACTACCTCCACAGCTCCAACTAGACCATTATTCCATCGGAATTTACAGCCTCTCTTCTTTTGAAGTTCTTGGTGCCAGATTTAGCACCCATTACGCCTTATGTCAGGAATTAAAACCCATGTTTTGCCATTCATGAAACCTGTATCTTAGCCATGGCTAAGCCTGGGAGGCTCGAGGGAATATAGCAGTTATTCCAAACCCCCAAAACCCTCAGATGGGTTACCCCAGACCTCATCACTGACCTACATCCCTCACAGGGTGGCAGTAGATAGTACTGACACACTTCACGCAAGTTCTCTGTCCACGTCAGTCCTGGCCTACCTGTTCATCAAGGTTGTACCCTGCTCCTATGACTCCCTAACCACTTAATTTCTGAATACTGTCTCCAGTCTGTCTCCTGATTTTGGAGGGAACAGTTGAGTCATTCTGACTCTATATTTACCCATTCCTTGCCCAGTTTCTACAGACTGAGGACCACACATGAAGTGTCAACTGTGTGCTCAAGAACATCTTCCTCATAACTCTCCTGATTCTCTCATCTTGCCGCCTACAAGACGGCATCCAACTTGTACTCCATCATCCCCAACAGAACAATTATGGCCTCTACATCTCCCTGCTCCGTACACCCCTAACCCCTCTGACACCCTGGCAGTTGGGTCACACAAGGGAATCTATAACTTCTGCTGGTCTGGAAAGTAAGGTAACCAGAGCCAGGCCATGAGCATGGAACACATCCGTCTCTCCTTCTAGCAGGCACTCCCACATCTTCCACCCATGCAGTGAATAACTATCCAGGCTTGTGGAGAATGGATGAGGTCCTTAACCCCATGGCCCTATGATACCAGCTCTCCCTACCTTCCTTTTCTTTTTCTTTTTTTTTTTTTTAATATTTATTTATTTGGCTGCACCGGGTCTTAGTTGTGGCACGCAAACTCTTAATTGTGGCATGTGGGATCTAGTTCCCTGACCAGGGATCAAACACGGGCCCCCTGCATTGGGAGCGCAGAGTCTTAGACACTGGACCACCAGGGAAGTCCTCTCTCCCAACGTTCTTAATCTACTCCATCTTTCATTGCTCTACAATCATGCTAACCCTGATCATCCATGTGATCCAGCAACTAAGGAGTTAATTAGGAGATGCTCTTCTGCGGAAGGAAAATAAAAATAGAGCCTGTGTTGCCAAGAGAGCTCTCTAACAAGCTATTGAGGAAGCGTGACTTATGCACATCTTAGCCTGTGGAACCTGACCTTTTGACCTAATGAAGTCATCCAGAACATCTGCCAGAAACAATATATCTGCGTATTGACACCCTTAAAAAACTTGTGATTCCTGAGGACAAATCTTTTCCGATCATGTCAGTGCCAACCACAATTCTTGCCAGGCAACTTTTGTTTGTTTGTTTGTTTTTTTGCGGTACGCGGGCCTCTCACCGTTGCGGCCTCTCCCGTTGCGGAGCACGGGCTCCGGACGCGCAGGCTCAGCAGCCATGGCTCACGGGCCTAGCCGCTCCACGGCATGTGGGATCTTCCCGGACCGGGGCACGAACCTGTGTCCCCTGCATCGGCAGGCGGACTCTCAACCACTGCGCCACTAGGGAAACCCCGCCAGGCAACTTTTAAGAGCCTCGTGCCTTTGTTTTTTTTTTTTTAACAATTAAAAAAAACCCCACATTTATTTATTTATTTATTTATGGCTGCGTTGGGTCTTCGTTGCTGCATGCGGTCTTTCTCTAGTTGTGGTGAGCGGGGGCTACTCCTTGTTGCAGTGCACAGGCTTCTCATTGTGGTGGCTTCTCTTGCTGCAGAGCTCGGGCTCTAGGCACCCGGGCTTCAGTAGTTGTGGCACGCGGGCTCAGTAGCTGTGGCTCACAGGCTCTAGAGTGCAGGCTCAGTAGTTGTGGTGCACGGGCTTCGTTGCTCCGTGGCATGTGGGATCATCCTGGATCAGGGCTCGAACCCATGTCCCCTGTATTGGCAGACGGACTCTTAACCACTGTGTCACCAGGGAAGTCCCAGCCTCGTGGCTTTTTGTCTTTATAAGCCCCTGTTTCTCTTCCCCATCAGGGAATACTCTTTCAAGAGTTACCTGAATCTGTGTCTCCCAAGCTACAGTTATTGCAATTGCAATAAGATCCCAAATAAACTTTTTTGTTTTTTATCCTCCTACATTATTTTTTTGGTTGACTCATTCTACCTGTGAGGAGGAGCTCCAGGTAGGGAGGGATATTAGGCCCCTTCAAAGACTCCAGTCCACAGACAGAACCGAAAGTGCGACTTAGGTCTCTTTCTCACTTAGGGGTGATATTTAAATTATTAACAATTTACTAGCCTAAATGGATCAAAGCAGATCTGAAGGGTCCTTGATGGGATAGGCATTAACTCTTCAATTGTTGTCTCACATGAGTGATCCGTGAGGGGTTGGTTGGCGGGGAGCTCCTGTGGGGTTCAGCGTGTGTTTAAATAGTTCAGCTGCTATTTACCAACTGGAACATGGGAACTTTCAAAAATGGTAAGAAAAAAATGGTTGGAACCAGAATAGCTATAACCATATGTACAAACTAAAATTTGTACTGCTTTGTACCTGCTTCTCCAGCTGATAATGCCACAGTCTTTTCCAGTTATAGCCTAGGAACCAGCCTGCTCTGACTTTCTGATGTGAGTTTTGACTTTCATCCTTGCCTGTTGTTCTTGATATACTATTGGCCTCAATATTTTGAATCATCCCTGCTTCTCTCGGTGGTGCCCATTCTTGGACAGGGACTTTAGTTTTCATTGGAAACTTGTCCTTGAGCCTAACTAGCCCTCCTCACTACCCTACCCACAAACCCCTTTCTGTAGCTTCTGGGATCCCAGGTCAGAGCCATGCCATCCCCTGCTCTTCCTCTAGATGGAGATGGAACAGGATATGATGGAAAGCTGTAGTGAAAAGACGGAAGGATTTGTCCTGGGTGGCTATTCCACTAACCCTACTTCCTAGGGCAACCCAAACCACTCTGTGGCAGGCAGTGTGCTAGGAGCTACAGGAATTGTGAGGTGATTAAGAAAATATACAGGCAAGGGCTTCCCTGGTGGCGCAGTGGTTGAGAGTCGGCCTGCCGATGCAGGGGATGGGGGTTCCAGGAAGAACCCACATGCCGCGGAGCGGCTGGGCCCGTGAGCCATGGCCTCTGAGCCTGCGCGTCCGGAGCCTGTGCTCTGCAATGGGAGAGGCCACAACAGTGAGAGGCCCGCGCACCGCAAAAAAAACAAACAAAAAAACCCAAATAACCCTGTTACTTTATTTCGTTGTTTTGGCCACACTTTTCGGCTTGCAGTATCTTAGTTCCGTGAACAAGGATTGAACCCACGCCCTCAGCAGTGAAATTGTCCTAACCAGTGGACCAGCAGGGAATTCCCTACATTTTTTAACTTAGCATTTGTAAATATTTGATGTGAAGTTATTAGTGAAGTGGCTTATCAATTTTCCACACTGGACCACTGGCTCTTTTCATAGTAGGTACTTTAGTGCCTTATGTCTTCAAAGACAGGGACCAGATTTGTGGCTAGAAAAAGGGTGAAAATCCCAGCAGGACATTTTACTTTCTGTCACTTGGCCACAGCTGATTCTCAGGCTTACATTCTGATCTATTTTCTCTGGCCACAGTCCTGACCAAATTCCCACTCCCCATACCCAAACTTCAAATAGGAGGGAAAAAATTAAGCGGAAGCATTTCCCCTTCTTTTTAGAGGCAAAAAGCTGATGCATTTTAAATTTGAAAACACACAAATGAACAAGACCCTTAAGCCTGTGGCTTTTGCACACTGCAGGGAATCAGGGTAAAAGGAAGGATCCTGCACTCCCGGGTTGTCAACTTTGGCTACATGTTGGGATCACCTGGGGAGATAAGGAAGTAGGAACGCTTGGGCCCCACCCACAAAGCTTTGCGCTTAGCTGATGTGCAATATAACCGCTCTAAGAGCTCCCCAGGGGATTATACTGTGCAGCAGAATTAAGAGCCAGTGATTTACATTCACAGTTCTTTGCTACTCAAAGCCTGGTACAGGAACACAACACGCTCACACCTGTGAGTTTGTCAGACCTAGTCTTTGCCCCCTCCCTCGCCTCCCAAATTAGAATCTGCAGTTTAACCAGCTAAGCCTGTTTAACCTCAAGTGATTTGCATTCCTATGCACATTAAAGTTGGAGAAGCTCTGCCCAGGGCTCCTGCCAAGCAAACTGGCCCAATGTGGAAGGAGGTAAAGCACTCAGGAAACAGAGCTCCAAGAATAGGCCCCCAACCGGAGGACGGAAGAGATCTCCTTGTTACAGGCTCTGTGTTGTGGCTCTCAGGGAAATCAGGTAGTGGCCGAAGTGGGCTGAGCCTCAGGGCGCTGGGCAGGACTTCAAAACAGAGCTGCTCTCTGAGCAGAGCAAACAGAGCAAAGAGATTGCTTCTGCAGCGGTGCAAAGGCTGGAGGGGCCGATCTGCTGGATCTGTTTGACCACACCAGTCTGGGTGCCGTCCATGTTAGCTGCTGTCCCGTGACATAAGCACACCCCAAACACAGAATCTGCTTGAGCTCCTCTGTGGTGGGAACACTGTGCTCTCAAACAGACTGTGAAACAAAAAATGTTGTTCACCATCCAGTTTTATAAGGATTAAGTCATTTGCCAATGCAGCTGCTGACCGACAGTGCACCCTAGGAGGAATTCAGGAGGAAAACCAGGATGAGGCACTCTGTGCTTTGGAAAAACAGGTCCCTTAGACAGATGTGTATCTCAGGAAAAATTTTAATGAGTCTGGATTCTTGCATTTTCCCAAACATAGAAAAAGCACTAAAATAATTAACTGAGATATCTGTTCCTTGTGACCTTTCACTGAGATGTATGCTTGACAGCATGTATTCCCTAGACAAAATCATATGTGTACTGGCTTCTCCTCTATCTCTGTGGAGCAGCTCTCTCAGAGAGCGCTCTCTTCTGGGCTATAGTCCTCAGTAAAACCCAATCTACCAGCTCTTATGTTGTGTGTTTTTCTTTCAGTTGACGAGACAAAATTCAAAACTCTTTCCTGTGTGTGGTTGCGATGTTCAATCCCTTACCCACTCACCCACTCCTTGGAGACAAGTTACTAAGAACATTATTTCAGAAGGAAAACTGTATAGACGAGCAGTTCCCACTTTCCTTTTTAGGTGTGTTGGATATTTTCCAGTTCTCCCCCATATTCACTCTCAATCCTTCTCAATGCTGTCCTGAGACCTGAGAAGCTGACCTTCTTCCACCAGCTTCCAGTTGAGTCATGTTGAGGGATGATGAGCATCCCTCCTACTGAAACATAAGAGTTGTGAGTTTACGTTTTGTTCGGGGTCTTGCTGAGGACTAGAGACCAGGAGACAGCCTCTCAGTAGCTCTGATGAACTTCTCTGAAGAGGTGGGGGGGAACCAGTTCATATACGGTTTTTTCCTTTTCTTTTGGCTAGGAAATACGTGTAGCCAAGCATACATCACAGTAAAAGACTACTGCTAATCACAAAGAACAGATATCTCAAGTTAATAATTTCATTGCTTTTCTATGTAGGGGAAGATGCAAGAATCTGGGGTCATTGAAATTCTTCCTGAGATATAGATTTAACTATCTAGGGGCCTGTTTATCCAAAGCACAGAGTGCCTTATCCTTTTTTCATCCTGAATTCCTCTCAGGGTGCAGAGTGCAGTGGGTTGCAACTTAACCCTTATATAATTGGGTGATGAGAGATACTCTTTGTTCACAGTTGGGCCAGTGGCAGGTCCTGGCAGGAGATCAAAGGGAGAGTCAAGAAATTTATTACCCCAGCTCACTGTGTGCTGGACCATGGGGTTGGGCGTGTCGCTGAACTGAAGGCCACAGCTTCTGTCAGGTAGCCTGCTCCTAGGGGTGGTAATAGTTTCCAAATATCGCTAGCCCTGGGGTTTTGTACCACCCCATGTTGTGTTTTCTTAACAATTACACTTTTGTGTGTGTGTGGTGGGGAGGCGCACCACGAGGCATATGGGATCTTAGTTCCACGACCAGGGATCAAACATGCGTCCCCTGCAGTGAAAGTGCAGAGCCTTAACCACTGGACCGCCAGGGAAGTCCGCAATTACACTTTTTATATGTTGCCGCTTGAACCCTCCTCATTTATGCTGTGCCGTTGGTTTCTCTTCCATCGCATCAATAGCTCTCTGGTGCCAGGATCCATTCTCTCTTTCCATCCCTGGTGGCTGGGGCATTGACAAAGAACCTGGGGTGGTTCAGACGACTGGAACAGAGCCTCAGCGCACAGATGAGCATCCCTCCTACTGAAACATCAGTTGGCAACATGCTGAGGCCTGGCACTAGGATGCATGTACCACAGGGCAACCAGGACAGCTACCTGGCCCCTTGACACAGCAGCTTGCACGTGTCCTCCAATGGCAGCAGGTGGCCTTTACGGCATTGGCTCCACACCCTCCAGGTTCTCTGATGCTGTCAATAGAAGACATTTGCTCCTACACGGACTAGGCAGTCTCCTGATGTGACTTCAGCCCTTCTTCAAGCAGCCTCTCTATCCCCAAACCTATTCCTCCAGGATTCCACATATTGGCAAATAGTACCATTGTTCACCCACTAGGTGAGCCTTGTTAGAAATCACCCATAAGATAAAAGAGCTGGAAGCTGTGGGAAGGTAGAGTTTTGTATGCCTGTGGGCTGGGAATAAGCAAGTACCCCTGGTTGTGGTGGTGATGGGGGAAGAGACTGTCCTGGAACAGAGCCTCCCTGAACATCTGGTTCCCCTTGTTGAAAGGGGACCCAGGGAGTAATGAGTGGTCCCCTTAACAGCTCCTTCTGGCCAGCATGGTCACTATTTTGACTCCTGGCTTTGTCACCGGAAAGAGACCCACACCGGCACAGAGGCTAACCTACTTCCTCTTTTTGTTCCCACGCCACAATCTGCTAATCTATGCCACAGCCGTGCTTGCTTAATAGAAAGGAAGGCAGAAGGCCACATAAGCAAAACCGAAGAACCGGCCCGAGCCAGAAAGGCCCAAGATGGCAAAAGTCAACTCTCCTGAACCGGTTCTAGCCTGACCACGAGGGCAACACCTGTGCCGATGAGATGGAAGTGTGTGAAAGTTGCCTTTGCTTCATTACCATGCTAGGATCGCTGCCCAAATTGGAGACTTGCACTTTGCTAGGCACAACTAGTGCTGAGTGCAAGGGAGCCCAGAGGAATGCTCTTGCTCCTGCTGTTTCTGGAAATCTCCATCTCTTCCCCCAAATTCTGATGGCACACCCACCTCTTACACCTTAAAAGTTGCGGGCTTTCCTCCCTCAAGGGGAAGGGGGCTTCAGAACAGGAGCTCTCCCCTCCTCATTCCTTGATCAACAAATAAAGTTTCTGCTCTGCTGAACCTGGTCTCATTCTATTGAGCCAGTAGCACCTAGCAAGAAAAGACCCAGTTGGGGTCCACCCAAGCAGCTGGGGATAAGAAACAGCTTTGATATCATTCTTCTCTGGGGGGAGGGAGCCCTCGAGGGAAGCCCTGCACACACATGGGGAGGGGTGTAGGAAAACAGGACAAGACTGATAGAGATCTGGGGCATGAACAGAAGGCAAGCGTCCAGCGGGTTAGATTAGGTGGGGAGTGTGGGGGACAAGCCTACGGGCTGGGCTCAGCGGCCGCCCAGAAAGGCACTAGGCCCCGGGAGAAGCCGAGACGTTGGCCCTCCCTGCTTCCTAGAGGGGCCTAGAGGCCCGGAGCGGCATGCGCGTGCGCGATACGGGCCAGCGGAGATCCCGGAAAGGGGGCAGGCGTGGGGCGGGTCGTGCAGTCCGGGGACGGAGAATCTCGCAACTGCGGGCGTCGGTGAGCGGGGCAACAGGGGGCGTCTGGGGCTGCTGTGCAGGCGCGGGGTTCCCGGGGGGCGGCGGGTGAGGCTTGGCCTGGAGGCTGCGCCCGGGCGGGGATCTGGCCTGGGAGCCCGCCCCGCCCCGGTGAGGGCGTATCTGCCTGCGTTTCGCTGCCCCGGGCGCGAATTTGGAGTAATGGTTTCTGTGTTTTATCACTTCTCCCAATTATGCAAACAAAGCGTATTCATTACAGGTAATTAGATGACGCGGGTGAGCGTAAGAAAAGTAAAAGTAACTGCAGTCCGTTAATGTTTTTGTCTGGAGGCTTCCTGACCTTTTAAAATTTGTGCATGATTATGCAAACTCTTATACGTATATGTAAATTTTAAACTACGAAACAGGATCCTACTATTGCTTAAAAATTTTCTAGTATTGTAATAAAACAGTATTGTGATAATATATGCATAACATTTACCATATGATACATAAAAATTTACCATGTTAACCATTTAAAGTGTATAATTCAGTAGCATTAAGTACATTCATACTGTTGCTTCTTGAAAATTATATCTTCAACTTACGGAATGCATTTGTTCCTTTATTGGTTAAAATTGATGCCAGCATTATGACACCACTGAGATATATATTTGCAATTATAATTAAAATAAAACATTTTGTTTGCAGTTTATTTCGTATAATACACACTACATTAATCTGTAAATGCTGAGCAAGTGACGTTTGTGCAGAAAAATAGCAAATTCTTTATTAGGGTGATTGTTTCTGTTTTCAAAATAAAAGAGTAGTGTCTCTAAAATGCAGTTTTTAAACACAAGTAACAGCACTAACCTAAAACCACTCTACTGTCGTCTGACATATAGGCTTAAGAAATAAGAAAATGGTCTCCTTCCTAAGTTAAGAGTGGTGGCAAGGAAAAGAACACCATCCTCTTTCAAACTGTTTGCGGGTCTGTCACCAACCAGGGTTCTTGGCCTCCTTAATCAATAGAAATTGAGAAGGCCAGACAAGAAATTCAGGCAAGGCAGCAGGAGGGAGAGAAAACAAGTAACAGGTTCCCTTGCTTGCTCCCTGAAGGGGGGGGGTTCTTACTTGGGGTGAGGGTAGGGGTAGGTCTGGGGGTCCCAAATGAGGGGTGGCTTCGGTGGTCTACCCACCCTTGGTGGTGCTGTGTGCAGGGTACATGGGCTATACTCTGCTTTTGCTCCCAGCTCCTCAGAAGTGGCAGTTGGGTTTTTGATCTTTTTGTATCTTGTTGTTCATAATTTGCCCCAGCTTTAGTCCCTTATAGTTTCTTTGTGTTTTGGTGGTGGAGATGTTTGTCCAGGTGCAGGCAGTGCAGCGAAGGGTCCCAGGTCCCAGCCTGTCTCACTTCGAAACTGAAAACGCCTTAATGTTAGGGCGCTTATTTTGCAAGGAAGTAATTTGCTTAGGGATTTCAGGGAGTTTCCATTTGTTATACTCATGTGTATATGTGTGCATTTTCAGGGACTGACAGATGAGGCTGCTCTTGCATGTTGTTCTCAATGCTGAAGAAAGGCAGACAAATTTTGGTTTAAAAATAAGCCAAAAAGATGGGATTGTTTTGAAGATAAACCTCTATATGTACTTATAAAGAAGGGAAACTGACAAAAACATGAAAAATAGTAGCTATGCCAAGGTTAAGTTTTCTGTGGCTCTGGTATCCAGGAAGTATTAGTGCATGAGCATTCTATGCTGTCATTCCCCAGAGAAAAAATACAGAAAATGTAGTAAAATATAAGTCATTTTACTTTGCAATCTTCCGTATTTTTAATATCAGAAACTGTCTGAAAGAGGTCCCTTAGGTGAGTCGTCATGTGCTCTAGACTGAATTTTTGAGCTTATACTTTTTCTTCCCTGATTTTAGGCCTCTTATCCTCCTTCCTTGTTTTATTATACTACATAAGACCTGTTGCTGTCTTTATTTCATTGTCTGTCTTCTCATAAGCTACTCAAGGCCGTGCTTTTTGTCTGCTTTATTCACTGCAGAGACCTTAGTGCCTAGGACATAGTAGGTGCTCAGTAAATATTTGTTAAATTAATGAAAGAGAATACAAATTGGAGATGATAAGCACTGACAGTATTCAGTGCCCTTATTGCCAAGTTAATCCATAATATCTAGACATTAATATTTCTAGATAGAAATAAACGCAGTAACAACTCAGACTTCTTCAGTTTAAAAACCTTTTTATTTTGGGACTTCCCTGGTGGTCCAGTGATTAAGACTCAGTGCTCCAATGCGGGGGGCATGGGTTCAATCCCTGGACAGGGAACTAAGATCCCGCATGTTGCATGGTGTGGCCAAAAAAAACCACCAACTTTTTATTTTGACTAATTGTAGACTCACAGAGGGTGTCCGAACTTTACAGATTTCCCTTATATCTTTACCTGTTTTACCTAAAGGTAGTACCTTGCATAACCATAGTATAGTCATCAAACTTAAGAAATGTACAGGGGTCCAATACTGTTAATTAAACTGCTGATTTATTTAGGGTTCATCACTGTCTCACTAATGTTCTTTTTCTGTTCCAGGATCCAATCTAGAATCCCTCATTCCATTTAATTGTCATGTCTTCTTGTTCTCCTTCAGTCTGTGACAGTTCCTCAGTTTTACTTGTTTTTCACGATCTTGACACTTTTGAAGTATTTTATATTTGTAATTTTAGAATGACCCTCTCGATTTGGTTGTCAGATGTTCCCCTGCTTAGATTGAGGATGATGTCGATATGTCTTCTTACTAGTGATACTACTTTTGATCCAGTATTTCTGCCAAGTTTCATCACTGTAAAGTTGCTGTCTTTCCTTTGTAATTAGTAATTATTTTGAGGAAGACATTTTGAGACTTTGCATAGAAATATCCTTTCTGCTCAACTTTCAGCCACTAATTAGCATTTCTTGGTGGATCTTGTCTGTAGCAGTTATTATTGTGATGTTCTTCTAGGTGCCTTTCATTTCTATTTTTTTCTTCTACATTTATTAACTGGAATTCTTTGTGAGGAATAGTTGTGCCTTTTCTCCCTTTCATTTATTTACTTAATTATATCAGTTACATCAGTGTGTGATGTTCAGTGTTTATTTTGGGTGTTTATTGCCTGTATTGTTATTTATTTTGTGGCTTAAGTTATTCTGATTTTGGCCATTGGGAGCTCTTTCAAGTTGTCTTCTGTTTCCCCTTACATGCTTCCATCCTGTTGTGTGTCTTTCTCTGATTTTCAGGCACCACAAGTTACTCATCTTGTATTTTTACCTCCCCCAGCCCTGGAATCAACCATTTCTGCAAGGATTCCTGGTTTCATTCATTGTAGAGTGGTACTTAGAAACCAAATTTTGGGCACTAGGTTGAGCTCATTTTTTAATTGGCCAATTGGTATAAATATTATTTTAACATTTTAAATGTGTACTAGAAGCAATCTTTCTTTTAAAAAAAATTTTTAAATTGAAGTATAATTGACTTACAGTGTTGCAGCAATCTCTGCTGTACAGCAGAGTGACTCAGTTAAACACATATAGACTTCTCTTTTAAAATATTCTTTTCCATTATGGTTTCATCACAGGATATTGAATATATTTCCCTCTGCTCTACAGTGGGACCTTGTTGTTTATCCATCCTATATATAATCGTTTACATCTGCTAATCCCAAACTCCCAGTCCTTCCCTCCCAGAGCCCCCTCCCCCTTGGCAACCACAAGCCTGTTCTCTATGTCTCTGAGTCTGTTTCTGTTTGTAGATAGGTTCATTTGTGCCATATATTAGATTCCACCTATAAGTGATATCATATGATATTCATTTCTCTTTCTGACTTACTTGACTTAGTATGATAATCTCTAGTTGCATCCATGTTGCTGCAAATGGCATTATTTCGTAGAAGCAATCTTTCTTTAGGGGCAATTGCCTTAGAAACTTATTGGCTTACTATCAGTGTATAAAGTAAACCTTATGTACACTCTCACTGGGCAGGAAAAACATGAGAACAAGAGACTACTTAATGAGGATTTTAAAAGGAAATCAAAATTACAGCGCATATAAGATGATAAAGCAAAATGACAGAAAGAAGAAAATGTCCCTGAAAAATGCCCACACGATTGCTTGGGATTTCCTGTTCTTTACCCGGGCCTCTCACTGTTGTGGCCTCTCATGTTGTGCAGCACAGGCTCCGGACGCGCAGACCCAGTGGCCATGGCTCACGGGCCCAGCCGGTCCGCGGCATGTGGGATCCTCCCGGACCGAGGTACGAACCTGTGTCTCCTGCATTGGCAGGCAGACTCTCAACCACTGAGCCACCAGGGAAGCCCTTCCCCTGTTCTTTTGAAAGCCATTTTCATTTGGGAATGAAACTGGGCGGAGGGATGAAGCTCTGGGGGAGAAGAGGCCTGCTCCATCTCAGGTTGCTCCCCAGGCCTGGGGGCTCCCGTTTGTGGTATAATCTTAACAAGTTGATGAATGAAGCTTTTCTTCTGTCCTCAGAAGCTAGTTGGGACCTGGAAGGAACCCTGAGGCATTAGGATACCTAAATTTAATTGGGCAGTTTCAGCTCATTGGCCCCATCTCTTTACTATGCTGTGGGGCTTTCATTCAGACTTCGAAAAGCCCAAGAGGTCATTAACTTTTTTTTTTTTAAAGGAATGATTTTCTTTTTCTTTTTTTTAAATTTTTTTTGGCTGTGTCGGGTCTTAGTTGCGACATG
>NW_020838006.1:9868518-10101692 GCF_003676395.1 Aethalodelphis obliquidens
AAAATATTTCTCTCTGGTCTCCAGTTCATTGTGTTGCGTCTCACTCCCGGATTTCTCTGCACCTGAGTGTCTTTCTCTTCCCCAGTCTTTCTGCAAGTTTGGCTGGGAAAGTCTCTCGCCTCTTTCTCTGACTCTCAGCTCCCTCCTGAGCAGCTCCCGTTGGTGCTGCTGCGGCTCAGCAAGGCTGGAGCCTGCCCCTGCCGCTCCGGAGGCACCTTTCCTCTTCAGCCTCCCCTTGTTGTGTCTTCAAGTCTCTTTTTATAGGCCTTCAGTTATGTACCTTATCACTTCTCAGTTTTTCTTTGCTTTTGTTTTCTCTGTGTACTTATTTTCCTTACCCCATCCCCTTCTTTCGCAGCAAAGCTTCATTTCTCTGCCAAAACTTCAGCAGCTTCGTCAGCGCGTATGATCCCAAAGTAGTTCTTCAATTGATTCTCCATCCCCTTGTAGCAGCACTGCAATTTCTTTTATCTGGATGATGGTGGGGATATTGAATAATAGCCTCCGAACTGAGAAGAAACTTTGAGACCAAAACGTGAAGCAGGCAACTCCATGAAGTATAATTATGATGTTTATTGTGGGTACTTATATAGGGGCAGTACGGGCGGACAACCACCAGAGGCATTTGTAGCTGAACTCTATGCTGCCAGAAGGGGCGTGGGGGAATTCATTTATTTATTTTATTTATTTTTTAAAAAATGTTTTCTTATTTATTTATTTTATTTATTTATTTTTGGCTGCACTGGGTCTTTGTTGCTGTGCGCAGGCTTACTCTAGTTGCGGAGAGCCAGGGCTACTCTTCGTTGTGGTGTGCGGGCTTCTCATTGCGGTGGCTTCTCTTGTTGCAGAGCACGGGCTCTAGAGCACAGGCTCAGTAGTTGTGGCACACAGGCTTAGTTGCTTTGCGGCATGTGGGATCTTCCTGGCCCATGGCTCGAACCCGTGTCCCCTGTATTGGCAGGTGGATTCTTAACCACTGCACCACCAGGGAAGCCCTGGCATGGGGGAATTTAAAGGGACCAAAGCTAAAGATAGAATCTGACTACTAAGCGAGAAGCACATTCGTGCCAGTGGGAACTGGGGGTTTCTCCTCCCTTCTGAGGTCTCATGAACATTATTCCTCATGGACCATTAACCATCTAGACTAGCAAAATGCATTCTTCCAGTTTTCATATCAGATAAAGGCAAGAGTAAGAGTTGATAGGGAACTTATCTGGCTTTGGGTGCATTCCTTGTGAGTAGGCTAAAGCTTAGAAAGGGGACTGTGGGCCTAAGATGGAGCTGACAAAGTGAAGTCAGTGTGGTCCAGCCACATAGATGGCATGCTTTCTTCATCCCATCTCAGTTTACAGTCATCTGTTTGGAGAGTCCTAGCAGTACTTGCTGAGTTCAGGAGATGTTTGTAGGTGATGATGGCTTCTGGTTGAAGTAACGGTTTCTTTAAATTTTCTTAACAGCGGTGGGAGGTGGAAGGTTCCACCCTTTCAGGGGAAGATGACCATCATCTGTGACTTGGTGCACTGAGTAATGGGGTCACTTTACAACAGGTGCCAAGGTCTGCAGTCTACCTCATACTTCAGTTGGAGGACGGAGGGAATGAAAAGTGCCCATTGAACTGAGAAGATAGCTTAAGACTGAAAAAGAAGGCAGGCAGCTCCATATAATCAATGGATCAGTTTATTAGAGGGTAATTTACTCACATGGTGAGATCAGGTGGGTGAACTAGAAGCATTTGCAGCTGCACTCCGCACCACTGAGGGGCCTCTGGGACAGTTTTATTGTTAACCTAGGTATGGGGGGGTATGTGCTTGGAAATAGGAAGTGCATTTCTTTTTTCTTTTTTTTTCCGGGAAGTGCATTTCTAAGTAAAGTTTTATGAATGGCTAACTCGTCTGGTGGGCGATGGGAATGTGTCAGTGAAGATCTTCATCGCTGTTTGGAGACTGTTAGAGCATAGAGGCCACCTGGAACTAATGATCCTAAAACAATATCTATTAACTACAAAGCCCTTGATGACAGAAAAGTGATTTTACCTCATAGTACAGTCACAGGAAGGGTCACTGGAGGGACAGGAGGAATTGAATGGGCCCATGATGGTGGCAGTTATGCTAACAGCCATACATACTTCTTTGTAGACTCTTGGTTTGATTTTGTTTTAATATGCTCTTTCTTGCTTTTTTCTTTTGCATGTTGTGGTTTTGGGCAGCATTTTACTCTCTTTTGTTCTCTACCTCAGTTGTCAATTTTTGTCTTACTTTGTTCTCAGTTCAACCAGCCTTCTTTGGTTTGGTTGTTGACTCAGTGGCTAAAACAGAACAAGGGTCAGTGGGGTTTCTTTTCCCTTTTGCAGTTACTTGAGCTGCAGCCACCATCTACATACAACTGCCCTTCAAGGACATGTAACCTATTCTGCTGAGTGCCCACCTTTTCAGTCCTGGGAGCTGGTACTCAGTACCTTTTTTTTTTTTAATTGGCTGCACCCCGTGGCATGCGGGATCTTGGTTCCTTAGTTTCCTGACCAGGGATTGAACCTGGTCAGTGAAAGCGTCCAGTCCTAACCACTGGACCTCCAGGGAATTCCAGTTGCTTTGTTTTTTAAGCAGAATTATTTATCACTTTGCTGATTATAAAAATAATGTACAATTCAGGGAACATAGACAAATAGGAATGGAAAGCTCTCTAGTCCCACTTGCCAGAGGAGATTAAATGCTGAAAACACTTTGGTGGCCAAGGCTTAGGAACTTTTTTGTGCCTATGCAAACTGTGCTTTATTTTTATTTTGTTTAAGACATAAGTGAGCTCATAAGTATAATTTCTAAAACTTGCCTCTTAATTTACTTTTTTGGGGGGGAAATTGGGAAAAGACAAAAAATACAAAGAAGAAAATAACAGGCAGGCGTATTTCCAACACACAGGAGTAACCTCTTCTAACATTTCGGCATATTTGCAGTCATCATTGTACAATCTTAAAAGAAAAAGAGACCTTGAACATAAATGTTGTGTTAAAAAAATCAAATCACTACAAATAAAGTCTCCCTTTAACTGATATTTCCAACCTCTCCACTTCCACAATCAGGAGTTTTTGTAAATCTTTTTAGGCCATTTAAAAACCTTTCGAAAAAATAAAAAAATAAAAACCTTTCGAGTGCTTTTATGTACATCAGACCTAAGAAATTTAAACATAAATATGATTTTAGGTTTTTTCTCCAATTATACCTAAGTTCTTTTTAACTTAGCATACGTTTTTGATACTGTTGGGAAAAGCAGTCAGGCGCAGCTGCTTCTCTCTAGCATAACTCTGCAAGAGTAGCCCTGGCTGAGGACATTTTCTTGCAAAGAAATCAAGAGCCCTCATAGCCTGTGCTGTGCTTAGCCTTTTGAGGGACTATCTTTACCTGTTCAGTGCTTAATGTGTACCCCTTTTTTCTTCTTTTTTTTTTTGGAGAATTATGTTTTTTAAAAAAATTTATTTTATTTTTGGCTGCGTTGCGTCTTTGTTGCTGCGCGCAGGCTTTTCTCTGGTTGCGGTGAGTGGGGGATACTCTTCGTTGTGGTGCGTGGGCTTCTCTTGTTGCTGAGCACGGGCCCTAGGCATGTGGGCTTCAATAGTTGTGGCACGTGGGCCCAGTAGTTGTGGCTCGCAGGCTCTAGAGTGCAGGCTCAGTAGTTGTGGCGCACGGGCTTAGTTGCTTTGCGGCATGTGGGATCTTCCCAGACCAGGGCTCGAACCCGTGTCCCCTGCATTGGTAGGTGGATTGTTAACTACTGTGCCACCAGGGAAGCCCCCCTTTTTTCTTCTTAGGTGCATGTGTCAATGGCCCCCAGGCCCTCCCTTGCTTTCTGTATTTCAGACCCCATGGGTAAGGGCCAAGGTTCTTCTACTGTATCATGAAGGGTGGTGCTGGTATCTGTTCCACCTGCATGGCTTTGGCTGCGAAGTGGATCCGTTGGTCATGGGGGACCAATGGTTTGCAGGGGGTTGAATCTTGTACACTTTGTTTTCTTCTCTTGCTCTAAGCGAACACTGTATCACTTGAGCCTCGTGTGTGTGTTGTCTGTTCTCAGGAACTTAGAATTACGCTCTGTCTCTTCTGTGGGTGGCACTGATCTGCTTTTTAACCTTGGCTGCATAGCTTGACCACCCAGTGAACAGTGAAACAATTGTATTCTTTCTTAAAGGTCTTGTACAGTCTTTTAAATTGTTGTATGGTATTTCATCCTATAAAGTGCTACACTTTTATTTAGTTGTATTGATGGGCAAGTAGGTCATTTCCAATATTGTGTTATTACAAAGAGTACTCTAGTGAACACCTGTGTAAATGCCTCAATACCTGTGCAAGTGTTTTTCCAGGGAGCTTCCTAGAACTGAAATTTCAGGGGCATAGGTAATATGACTTTTTAGCTTCACTGCAGACTTTCAAACTACTTTTCCTAGTGGCTGTAAACATTTACACTTCTGTCCAGTGGTTTGTGCTTTTGTTCTTTTTTTTTGGACAAGAGGTTTTAAAATACTGAATAGTCATATATCACCCTTTTTCCTTTGTTTCCTTAAGAAATCCTTGCTTACCCCAGGGCTCTTACTCCTTTTTGTTTGTTTTAATATTAATTTATTTATTTATTTGGCTGTATCAGGTCTTTGTTGTGGCACACAGGATCTTTAGTCGCGGTATGCGAACTCTTAGTTGTGGCATGTGGGATCTAATTTCCTGACCAGGGATCGAACCCAGACCCCCTGCATTGGGAGCATGGAGTTTTAGCCATTGGACTGCCAGGGAAGTCCCTGTTTGTTTTTGAAGTTAAATCTTTAGCTAGAACTCGTTTTTTTTTTTTTTAACATCTTTATTGGAGTATAATTGCTTTACAATGGTATGTTAGTTTCAGCTTCACAACAAAATGAATCAGTTATATATATACATATATTCCCATATCTCTTCCCGCTTGCGTCTCCCTCCCTCCCACCCTCCCTATAGAACTCGTTTTTCGTGTGATCCCCTGCAGGTACTGAAGGATGGCTGTATCCGTCTATCTGGGAATGGAGTTGCAAGTAGTAACTGTACGTTTAACTTAATGATGCGTGACTGTTTTCCAGTGTGGCTGCACAATTTACATTTCCACCAGCAGTGTATGAGTGTTCCAGTGTTTATCTCTACATCCTTACCAACATGTTATTTTCTGACTGTTTGATTCTAGCCATCCTAGTGGATGTGAAGTGGTATCTTATTGTGGTGTTGATGTGCTTTTTCCCTGATGACTAATGTTGTTGAGGATCCTCTGTGTTTTTCAGCCATCTTTATAGTTTCTTTGGAGAAATGTCTGTTAAGATGCTTTGTCTAATTTTAATTGTGTTGTCTTTTCATTATTGAATTGTAAGTTATTTATATTTTCTAGTGACAAGTCCCTTATAAGATATGTGATTTGTAAATTTTTTTTTCCCACTCTGTGGGTTGTCTTTTCACTTTCTTCATGAGACCTTTGAAGCACAAGAATTTTAATTTAGGTGAAGTCCAATTTATCTATTTTTTCTTATTTTTGCATGTGGGATGCATTTGGTAGAATCCATTGACTAATCCATTGTCACAAAGTATTACACTTACATTTTATGATAAGAATATTATAGTTTTAGTTTCTTACATTTGGGTCTTTGATCCATTTTGAGTTAATTTTTGTATATTGTATTATGTAGGGGTCCAACTTCATTCTTATTCATGTAGACATATAGTTGTCCATGTACCACTTGTTGAAAAGACTATTCTTCCTCCCTTTGTTTGGTCTTGGCACACTCGTTAAAAATAAATTGACCATAGACAATTTGTGGACTCTTAATTCTGTTTCATTGATCTTTATGTCTTTCCTTATGCCAGAACCACACTGTCTTGATGACTGCTGCTTTTTTATAAAGTAAGTTATGAAATCTATTCTCCCAGCTTATGCTTTTTAGTTTTAGTGTTTCATTTTTTTAATAGATTATACTCACTCAAAGTTATTATAAAATATTGCTGTAGTCCCTGTGCTGGACAATATATGCTTGTAGCTTATTTATTTCATACATAGTAGTTTGTACCTCTTAATCCTCTACCCCTGTCGTGCCCCTCCTCCCTTCCCTCTCCCCATTGGTAACCACAAATGTTTTCTCTGTTTCTGTTTTGTTATATTCATTTGTTTCATGTTAAATTTTAATTAATTAATTTATTTGGCCATGCCACACGGCATGTGGGATCTTCGTTCCCTTACCAGGGATCGAACCCACGCCCCCTGCATTGGAAGCTCGGAGTCTTAACCACTGGACTGCCAGGGAAGTCCCTGTTTCATTTTTTAGATTGCATATTTAAGTGATAACATACAGTATTTGTCTTTCTTTTTCTGATTTATTTCACTAAGCATAATACCCTCCAGGTCCAACCATGTTGCAAATGGCAAAATTTCATTCTTATTTGTGGCTGAGCAATATTCCACATCTTCTTTATCCATTCATTTGTTGATGGACATTTAGGTTGCTTCCATGTCTTGCCTATTGTACATAATGCTTTTATAAGCACGGAGGTGCATGTATCTTTTCAAATTAGTGTTTTTGTTTTCTTTGGGTATATACCCAGGAGTGGAATTGCTGGATTATATGATGGTTCTATTTTTAGTTTTCTGAGGAACCTTCATACTGTTTTCCATGGTGGCTGCACGAATTTACATTCCCACTAACAGTGTACTAGGGTTCCACATCCTCACCAACATTTGTTATTTGTGATCTTTTTGATGATAACCATTCTGACATGTGAGGTGATATCTCATTGTGGCTTTGATTTGCATTTTTCTGATGATTAGCAGTGTTGAACATCTTTTCATGGGCCTGTTGGCTGTCTATATGTCTTCTTTGGAAAAATGCCTATTCAGGGTTTCTGCCCATTTTTTAGTTTGGTTGTTTGTTTTTTTGACATTGAGTTGTGTGAGCTGTTTATATATTTTGGATTTTAACCCTTTATCGGTAATATCGTTTGCAAATATTTTCTTCCATTCAGTAGATTCTCTTTTCATTTTGTCAGTGGTTTCCTTTGCTGTGCAAAAGCTTCTATGTTTAATTAGGTACCATTTGTTTATTTTTGCTTTTGTTTCCTTTGCCTTAGGAGACAGATCCAAAAAAATATTGCAATGATTTATGTCAAAGAGTGTTCTTCCTATGTTTTCTTCAAGGAGATTTATGGTTTCTGATCTTAACATTTAGGTCTTTAATCCATTTTGAGTTTAATCTTTACTTCATTTTGAGTTTATTATTGTGTATGGTGTGAGAAAATGTTCTAATTTTCATTCTTCTACATGTAGCTGTCCAGTTTTCCCAGCACCACTTATTGAAGAGACTGTCTTTTTTTACATTGTATATTCTTGCCTCCTTTGCCGTAGATTATTTGATCATAAATGTGTGGGTTTATTTCTGGACTCTCTATTCTGTTCCACTGATTTATGTGTCTTGTATGTGTATGTGTGTGCACACATGTGCAGCACCATACTGTTTTGATTACTGTAGCTTTGTAGTGTACTCTTAAGTCAAGGAGCATATCTCCAACTTTGTTCTTTTTTCTCAAGATCACCTTAGCTATTTGGGATCTTCTGTGGTTTCATATAAATTTTAGGATTATTTGTTTTAGTTCTCTGAAAAATGCTGTGGGTTTTTTGATAGGGATTGCATTAAATCTGTAGCTTGCTTTAGGTAGTATGGACATTTTAATAATATTAATTCTTCCAATCCATAACCACAGGATTTCTTTCCATTCTTTGTTTCATCTTCAGTTTTCTTCAATAATGTTTTTTTTAATTAATTAATTTACTGGCTGTGTTGGGTCTTTGTTGCTGTGTGCAGGCTTTCTCTAGTTGTGGCGAGTGGGGGCTACTCTTTGTTGTGGTGCACGGGCTTCTCATTGCAGTGGCTTCTCTTGTTGTGGAGCATGGGCTCTAGGCACGCAGGGCTTCAGTAGTTGTGGCACGCGGGCTCTAGAGTGCAGGCTCAGTAGTTGTGTTGCATGGGCTTAGTTGCTCCACAGCATGTGGGATCTTGCCAGACCAGGGCTTGAACCCGTGTCACCTGCATTGGCAGGCGGATTCTTAATCACTGCACCACCAGGGAAGTTCCTCAATAATGTTTTATAGTTTTCAGAGTATATAGGTCTTTCATCTCCTTGGATAAGTTTATTCCTAGGTATTTTATTCCTTTTGATGCAATTTTAAGTAAGGTTGTTTTCTTGCATTTTCTTTCTGATTCTTCATTACAAGTAAATAGAAAAGCAATAGATTTGTATATATTAATATTGTATCCTGCAACCTTACTGAATTAATTTAGTCTAACAGTTTTTTGGTGGAAGCTTTGGAGACTTTAGGGTTTTCTATATATAGTATTATGTCATCTGCAAGTAGGGACATTTTTACTTCTTCCCTTCCAGTTTGGTTGCCTTTTATTTTTTTTTCTTGTCTGATTACTGTGGCTAGGATTTCCAATACTATGTTAAGTAAAAGTGGCAAGAGTGGGCATCCTTGTCTTGTTCCTGATTTTCGAGGGAAAACTTTGAGCTTTTTATCCTATGGCGTTAGCTCTGGGTATGTCATAAATGGCCTTTGTTATGTTGAGATATTTCCCTGTAAGCCAACTTTGAAGGGAATTTTTATCATGAATGGATTTAAATTTTGTCAGATGCTGTTTCTGCATCTATTGAGATCATGTGGTTTTTATTCTTTATTTTGTTAATGTGGTGTATCTCATTTATTGATTTACAGATGTTGAGCCATCTTGCATCCCTGGAATAAATCCCATTTGATCATGGTGTGTGATCCTTTTTATATATTGTTGAATTTGGTTTGCTCATATTTTGTTGAGGATTTTTGTGTCTAGGTTCATCAGAGATACTGGCCTGTAATTTTCCTTTTTTGGTAGTGTCTTTGTCTGGTTTTGGTATCAGGGTAATGTTGGCATTGTACAATGAATTTGGGAGTGTTCTCTCCTCTTCAAAAGTTTGAGAGGAATAGGTATTAGCTCTTCTTTATATGTTTGGTAGAATTCCCCTGTGAAGCCATCCAGTCCCGAGATTTTGTTTGTTGGGAGTTTTTTGATTTCTAATTTAATTTCACTACTAGCGATTGGTTTGTTCAGATTGTCTGTTTATGATTCAGCCTTGGAAGAGTGTAGGTTTCTAGAAATTTATCCATTTCTTCTAGGTTGTCCAGTTTGTTGGCATGTAACTTTTTGTAGTATTCTCTTAGGATTTTTTTGCATCTCTGTGATATCGGTTGTAGTTTCTCCTCTTTCATTTATTATTTTGTTTTCTTGGGTCTTTTCCCTTTTTTTGTTAAAGAGCCTGGTTAAAGGCTTATCAGTTTTGTTTATCTTTTCAAAAAAAAACCCAGACAGTTCTTAGTTTTATTGATCTTTTCTGTTGTTTTAAATCTCAATTTTATTTATTTTCTCTCTGGTCTTTATTATTATTTCTTTTCTTCTGCTGATTTTGGGCTTCATTTCTTCTTCTTTTTCTAATTTCTTTAGATGGTAAGTTTGGTTGTTTGAGATTTTTCTTGTTTCTTGAGATAGGCCTGTATTGCTATAAACAACTGCTTTATCTGTGTCTCATAGATTTTGGAAAGTTGTGTTTTTATTTTTATTTGTCTCAAGGTACTTTCAGATGTTCTCTTTGATTTCTTCTTTGACCCATTGGTTTTTTAGTAGCATGTTTAGTCTCCACATGTTTGTATTTTTCCCATTTTTCTTCTTGTAATTGATTTCTAGTTTTGTTTCATTGTGATTGGAAAAAATGCTTGATATACTTTCTGTCCTCTTAAATTTGTTAAGAGTGTTTCGTGGTTTAGCATGTGATCTATCCTGGAGAATGTTCCATGTACACTTGAAAAGAATGTGCATTGTGTTGGTTTTGATGGAATGTACTATAGATATCTATTAAGTCCAGTTGGTCTAATGTGTCATTTAATACCACTCTTTGTTGATTTTATGTCTAGATGATCTGCCCATTGATGTAAGTGGGGTGTTAAAGTCCCCTACTGTTATTGTATTACTGTCAATTTCTCCCTTTATGTCTGTTAATATTTGCTTTTTGTATTTAGGTGGTCATATATTGGGTACATATATGTTAACGAATGAATGTTATATCTTTTTTTTTTTTTGGCTGCGCCGTGTGGCTTGCGTGATTGTAGTTTCCTGACCAGGGATTGAACCCACGCCATCGGCAGTGAAAGTCCTAACCACTGGACTGCCAGGGAATTTCCACATATCTTCTTCTTGTATTGATTTCCTTTATTATTGTGTAATGTCCGTCTTTGTCATTCGTTATAGACATTGTTTTAAAGTCTACTTTGTCTGATATGAGTATAGCTGCCTCAGCTTTCTTGTCGTCTCCACTTGCTTGAAATATCTTTTTCCATCCCCTCATTTTCAGTCTGTGGTGTCTTTAGCTGTGAAATGAGTCTCTTATAGGCAGCATATAGATGGATCTTGTTTTTATATTCAATTAGCCACCTTTTGTCTTTCGATTGGAGCATTTAGTCCATTGACATTTAAAGTGATTATTGATAAGTATATACTTTTTGCCATTTTGTTAACTTGTTTTCTTGTTTTTTATAGTTCTTCTTTGTTGTATTCTTCTGTTCATTTCTTCCTTTGTGGTTTGATGATTTTCTTTAGTAGTATTCTTGTGTTCCTTTCTTTCTAGTATTTGTATATCTATTATAGTTTATTGATTTGTGGTTATCATGGGGTTCATATATGTTGACCTGTAACTATATCTACTTGTTTTAAACTGATAATCATTTAAGTTCAAAATACATTCTAAACGATTTATATTTTTCATTCCCCTCCCCCACATTTTTTGATTTCATATTTTACATCCATGTTTCTCCCTTAACTGTTTACTGTAGTTACAGTTGATTTTACAATTTTTGTCTTTTAATCTTTGTGCTAGCTTATTTAAGTGGTTGATCCTCAGCCTTTACTATATATTTGCCTTTACTAGTGGGGTTTTTCCTTTCCTATATATGTATTTTAAAATTTATTTATTTTTGGCTGCATTGGGTCTTCGTTGCTGTGCACAGCCTTTCTCTAGTTGTGGTGAGTGGGGACTACTCTTTGTTGCAGTGCCCGGGCTTCTCATTGCTGTAACTTCTCTTGTTGTGGGGCACGGGCTCTAGGCATGTGGGCTTCAGTAGTTGTAGCACATGGGCTCAGTGGTTGTGGTTCATGGGCTCTAGAGCACAGGCTCAGTAATTGTGGCGCACGGGCTTAGTTGCTCCGCGGCATGTGGGATCTTCCTGGGCCAGGGCTCGAACCCATGTCCCCTGCATTGGCAGGTAGATTCTTAACCACTGCACCACCAGGGAAGTCCCCTTTCCTATAAATTTTTACTTTTTATTGTAGCCTATTCTTCTCCACTTAGAGAAGACTCTTTAACATTTCTTTTAGGGCCTGTTTAGTATTGATGAACTCTTTTAGTTTTTTGCTTGTGTGAGAAGTTCTTTATCTTTCCATCAATTCTGAATGATAACCTTGTTGGTTAAAGTGTACTAGGTTGTAGGTTTTTCCCCTTTAATACTGTAAATATATCATGCCACTCCCCTCTGGCATGCAAAGTTTCTGCAGAAAAATTTGCTGATAGCCTTATAGGGGTTCCTGTATATATGACTCTTTGTTTTTCTCTTGCTGCCTTTATAATTCTCTTTATCCTTCATTTTTGCCATTTTAATTATAACATTTCTTGGTGTGGGTCTCTTTGGGTTCATCTTGTTTGGGACTCTCTGAACTTCCTGTACCTGGATATCTGCTTCCTTCTTCAGGTTCGGGAAGTTTTCAGTCATAATTTCATCAGATACCTTTTCAATCCTTTTTTCTGTCTCTTCTCCTGGAACCCCTATAATGTGAATGTTGATATGCTTGATATTGTTTCAGAGGTCTCTAAAACTGTTCTCATTTTTTAAAAAAATCTGGTTTTTTCTTTGCTGTTCTGATTGGGTGATTTCTATTATTCTACCTTCCAGATCACTTGTGCATTCCTTTCTATCAGCTAGTCTGCTGTTAATTCCTCCTAGTGTGTTTTTCATTTCAGTTATTGTATTTTTCATTACTGACTGGTTCTTTTGTACATTTTCTAGTTCCTTTTTAAAATTCTCACTGTGTTTATCTATTCTTTTCCCTAATTTAGTTACCATTCTTACTACTGATGCTTAGAACTCTCTATCTGCTAAATTATTTATTTCTCTTTCATTAGTTTTTTTTTTCAGGGGATTTATCTGGTTCTTTCATGTGAGACAGACTCTTCTGTCTTCTCATTTTACTTAACTTTTTGTGTTTCTGTGAAATTAGGTGAAACAAGTTACCTGTCCCAATCTTGAAGGGGTGTCCTTGCGTGAGAGCATTCCTATACAATCTGTGTGTGCCCAGTGGCTTTGGTGCGAGAACTGGATCTGACGTGAGCATGAGTCACACCTTCCCCCAGGGTGTGCTCACAGCTCTCACCTTAGTGGGAGGTGGGGCTGGAGATGGAGGGGTTAGAGCTAGAGCCAGGTGTGAGCCAGAGCTTCTCCTATGCTCAATAGCCAACACCACCCTATTGGGAGCAAGGGTGTGTCTCAAGTTGCTGGAGCAAAAGCCCTGAGGGTCGGGTCCAAGCCTGTTCTGTTTCTTTTAAGTATGTGCTCTCCTCCCTCCCAGGACTGGCACCCTTGCCACCCTTGCCCAGTCTGCTGCCTCTGCATCTCCAGCAATAGCCACCCTCAGATGCAGTGTCAGGTCTGTTGCCCAAGTGTGCACTCTCCTTAGCAATGGCAGCCTTCACCCTAGTGGGGAGCTACACCAGAGTTCGAGGGACTGGAGTGGGTGCTTGCTGTGGGCCAGGTTGCTTGCTGGGGTGGTCGCAGGAAACCAGCCAGTGCCCCGGGTGGTTTCAGTCTGCTTCCTTTACTTCCTTTACTTTGTTTCCGGTAGTGTGCGTGCTGTTCACGAGTGGAGCCCTCCTGTAAGTCCCACTGGTTTTCAAAGCAGCCAAGGGGACTCGTCTTCCTGGTGTTAGACTCCAGATCTGGGGTGCCCAATATGTGGTTTGAACCCCTCATTCCCCAGTGAGGATCTGTGAGCCCATGATTATCGCCCTCTTCTGTGTCCCCTCCTCTCGGCTTAGGTCCCAACATAATTTCTTCTCCTCTCTTCCTGCCCTACTCCTTGTGGATCTTTCTTTATAGCCTTGGTTGTAGAAGAGTTTTTCTGCCCATCTCCAGCTTGTTTTTAGTAAGAATTGCTCCACGTGGAGATGTGTTTTTTAAAAAAATATTTATTTATTTATTTGGCTGTACCAGGTCTTAATTGCCTAGTGTGGGATCTTCGATTGTGGCATGTGGGATCTTTTAGTTGCAGCAAGTGAACTCTTGGTTGCAGCAGGTGGTATCTAGTTCCCTGACCAGGGATTGAACCTGGGCCCCCTGCATTGGGAGCTCAGAGTCTTAGCCACTGGACCACCAGGGAAGTCCCATAGATGTATTTTTGATGTGTTCTGGGGGATGTGAGCTCATTGTCCTCCTACTCTGCCATCTTTTTTCTACTCTGCCATCTTGATCTCTTCCCTCTCTTCCAGCTTATTCTTTTTCAAGATTGTGTTGTGTATTATGTGGGTCTCTTGAGTTTCCATATGTTAGGATCAGCTTTTCAATTTCTACAAAGAAGCCAGCTGGGATTCTGATAGGGATTTTTTTGAATCTATGGATAAATTTGGACAGTATTGTCATCTTAACAATGTTTTGTCTTCTGATCCGTGAACAACGAATGTCTTTCCATTTATTTAAAGTTTTAATTTCTTCTAACAGTGTTTTGTAGTTTTCATAGTATAAGTTTTGTTCTTATTTTGTTAAATTCATTCCTAAGTATTTTATTCTTTTTCATGTGATTGTAGATGGAATTGTTTTCTTAATTTTATTTTTGGTTTGTTCATTTTTACTATGTAGAAATACCACTGATTTTTTTTTAAAGTAAAAAAAATTTTCTTCTAGTTTTTTTGAGATATAATTGGTATACAACACTGTATAAGTTTAATGTGGACAGCATAATGATTTGACTTACATACATCATGAAATGATTATCACAATAAGTTTAGTGAACATCCATCTCATTTAGATACAAAATTAAAGAAATAGAAAAAAATTTTTTCTTGTAAAAAAAATTTTTTTCTTGTGATGAAAATTCTTAGGATTTTCATCTTAACAATTTTTATATATAATGTACAACAGTGTTAATTATATTTATCAAGTTGTACATTACATCCCTAGTACTTATTTATCTTATAACTGGAATTTTGTACCTTTGACTGCCTTCATCTAGTACCCGCGACCCCTGCCTCTGGTAACCACAAATATGATCCCTTTTCCTGGTCTGCTTGATCCTGACAGGCTCCACTGTGCAAATGTTCATGAGTCCTTTTCTCAGAAATCTAAAGATGATCCTAACTAACAGCATCTACTTTGCACCATCCTTCTCACATCCCTCCTGAACAGTAATGTTGGTTATTTCAGTCTCTTGCCAGCGACTTCTGATGTCCCAGCAAATGGCATTGTCCCCAGCAGTGCTGAAAAGATACTCCCGAGGGCCCAGCAGTGATACATACAACTAACGCAGACTTGCTTGCACTCTGGTGGGTAGACCTTGAACAGGAGTGATGCCTCCAGGCAGGTGGTATGCTGTCCATCCAGCTCAGGCCAAGGCTTCAAGGGAGCGAGGACGCCTTCAGATGATAAAGAAGGAAGAAGAGGATGAAAGCTACACTTCAGTGCCAGCTGCCAGACCACAGACACTCAATCGTCCTGGCCAGGAGCTGTTCCGCCAGCTCTTCAGACAGCTTCGCTACCATGAGTCTTCTGGGCCTCTAGAGACGCTGAGCCGGCTCCGGGAGCTCTGCCGCTGGTGGCTGAGGCCAGATGTTCTTTCAAAGGCCCAGATTCTGGAGCTGCTGGTCCTGGAGCAGTTCCTGAGCATCCTGCCAGGGGAGCTTCGGACCTGGGTGCAGCTGCATCACCCTGAGAGTGGTGGGGACGTTGTGGCCTTGCTGGAAGAGCTACAGAGGGACTTCTATGGGACACCATGGAGGGTGAGTGTGAGCAAGCGTGCGGTGCCCACGTGTGAGTGTGAGCAAGCGTGCGGTGCCCACTCTGCCTGCTCGTGAGCCTGCTTGTGGGTGGGGGGGTGGGCCTCTGAACCTTCAACACGGAAGAATTCAGGGGAGGTCTTCCCTTCTCATTCCCATGGCACCTGAGCAGCTAAGAACTCGATCCTAAGCAAAGGACCATTTAGCAGGCAGCCCTTCCCTCTTTCCCAGAGGAATATAAGCTCCAGGAAGAAGAGGGTCTGCAAGTATCCATAAACAGTAATGAGGTTTTGGACACATTGACTTAACAGTGCATAAAGTACATCTCCACATACCTAACTTGACTTGTACTAACCTGTAAAGTGGGGGTGGTATCTCTTGCTCGTACACGGGGGAATTAGTGTCAGGATCCTTGGCTTCTAAGTACATCGTGAGACCTAGAAGAGCAGTCTACACAAACCATGTTACTTCTTTCTCAGTAAACTTTTGAGGATTTGTTCTTTGCGGGGGAGATGGGGAAGAAGAGTGGTGAGGGGCAGCCCAGGGCTAGGAAATTGGAAGATCACAATTTTAGACTGCATTCCACAACCTTGGTGTTCTTGCCAACATTGTGGTACCTTCAGAGCCTCAGTTTTTGAAAACAAAATGGAAGACTGATCTAACGGTGAGAATTTGTTCGTTACATATTTGAGTGCCTACCATGTGCCCAGCCCTGGGCTTGGTGCTAGGAAACAGAGCTGACAGTCCCAGTGCAGGCAGTAGAGCAGTGGGTCAGTTAAAGTGCACTCTGCGTGCCCCTCTGCCCCACTCAGGCCAGCCTCTCAATACTTCTCCGTACCTTTGAGGTTTTTTTTTCTTTAAAGAGCATTTATTATTTTTGTAGGCTTTTAAAAAATTTTATAAAGTATGTGTAATTCTACATGTATGATTCATGCATAAATGAAAGTTACTTTTAAGATTTCTGAAACATATTTGACATACTTCTCCCCTAAATTTAATATAAAAATTAGATCAATTAAAACATTGAACATTGTCTACCAGCAATAAATGATAACAAATATTAAACAAGAAAACCTTTTGCCCAACATTGGGTACTATTTTTTAAAATCTAAAAGAACATTTATAATTTTTACCAAAACCATGAGTTGTTCAAAATGACCTAAAGATAACTTTTAAAGCAAATAAGGTACATAGTAGGTACAAAATTGTGGCTTGGGTATATTCAAGTCAGTCGAGAGCTAGGTGTGTGGTTTAAAAATCCATGAAAACATTGCCAAACGAGCGGAAAGGGCCTACCTGGTTGAAAGCTAGTTAGAAATTAGAAAACAAAAAACAGAGCCTGGAAAAAAGCCTACCAGATTCTAAAAAATGAACAGAAATGCTCAAGATGCATATAAATTATAGTTTATCAAAATTACCAAAATTTGAGAAACAGGGGCCTGAGAAAGTTTGTCCTTAAACTCATTTGTCTATGCTTCCATATTGTTATTTTTTCTTTATTCTCCCTTTGGTAGGATTTGGGAGGAACAGGAGATAAATTGCTGTGATCACTTTATCTTCTTCAGTCTATAGCTCGGTATTAGGTACTTAATGGCCTCAGGCTAAGATTCGTCTGTATCAGTGTAGAGAATGTCTTGGCCACAGGGCCAGAAAAACCTGAAGTTCACTGGCTGTAGCTTCCTATACTCACTTTTGCATCAGGGATAGCCTTGCCTCCAGAGACCAGGACTGTTTGAAGTCCCAGCACAGAGACCACCTTTCTCCAGGTCTCTGCTTGGATGGGTACCTCCCTGTTTTTGCACCTGAGACTTTTTCTTCTGTGATTCCATAGCTGACCCTCACAGTTAGCATTGTCTCTCTAGTGGTGTTGCTATTTTAGTCAGGTTTATAGTCTGGGAGCCTTCCTGCCTCTTCGAGGTCACTTTGCATATCATTACCTAGAGCAGTGCCCGAAACTTGATAGATGTTATCTGACTGCATCTCTGCTGTGAACCATTATCAGTTTAACTCTCAGGGATAAATTTCTTATTTCTAAGTTCCTGGCCAGGGGTGGGGACTGAGGGCTAGTGGGGAGGTATCCTGCAGCACCCGAGGCCTGACAGCAGTGCTGTCACTGACTTGCCATTTGCTTTCCTATGTCAGGCAGGAATCTGGCTTCACCTGTCTCCCCATGGCCCGCATTAGAGCCCAGGGAGGTGGAGGGGTGAGGGGATCCTCTCTGGGCTTTCTATTCCTCCTTTTCCCTCTACCTGTAGGTAATAAAGGACCTAGCTCACCGCTCCCTGGGCCTCTACCTTTTAGAGATTGGCCATGTGACCAGTTCTGTGAGTTTGCTTTCTGATTCCCACGAGGATCCTCTCACAACATTTTCTTCTTGCCAGGACCCAGCCCTTGCCCAGAGCCCAGATGTGCATTGGATGGGCACAGGAGCCCTGCAAGCCGCACAGATATGGCCCCCTGCTTCACCTCTCAGGAGCAGCTCGGCTCTGGGGGACCACCTGCAGCCTCCCTATGAAATAGGAGTGCGTGACTTCCTGGCTGGGCAACCCGGTACTTGCCGCCTGGCTCTAAGACCCCAGCCTATGCCACACTTCCCAAATTTCCTATAACATTGTCTTTTCACCCTCTGTCCTCTCAGGAGAATCCCTTCTGTCCTGGCCTTGAGCTCTGTGTCCTTTCTATCCTGTGACCCATGTCTACCTACCTTCTCCTCCCATTGTACCCCCAACTTCCTGACCCCAGCAGACACCAGGGAAATGTGAAATGGGTGTTTAAAACAGTCCATACCTGCCTGTGGGCCCGGGAGTCCTCCACGTGGGGGGAAGAGTGGGCTTCTCAGTGGGATACCAGAGCTGGGCTGCCCTCTCTCATGACTCTTTCTTCTTCAGATCCTCCTGCTGCACAGGTTTCTGCCCTTTCCCAGAGAGAGGGATGTTCAGGAGACCTGGTGACAGTCCAGCCTCAGGTGAGCCACAGAACCTTCGGTCCTTCCTGATGTCCCACCGTTGCTGCCTCATGGGGTAGCTGTAGCTCCCGCCTGTCCTGTGTCTTTCTGTCCAGTGACCTCACATCCCGAGACGCATGTCCCAGAGACCAGATTATCCCCAGGAGCCCAGAGCTCTTCTGCTGGGTGATGATCTTCACTTTCCCCTTTATCAGATCCATCCTGTACTCAACTCAGAGCCAGCCTCATTCCCCTGCCCCCTCCTAAAAGCTGGGAGTTGTGGACTGGCTCTAAGGCATAGGACCATGTTTTTTCAGGAGGCTGTGACTTTCAAGGATGTGGAGGTGACCTTTTCCCAGGATGAGTGGGGATGGCTGGACGCTTCTCAGAGGAACCTATACAGGGATGTGATGCTAGAGAATTATGGGAACGTGACTTCTTTGGGTAAGGCATTGATATCCCCATGCTTCTACCTACCTCTACTTCTGCCTTCTTAGTTTTCATTATGGTGCATAGAAAGGGGCCTGACCTGGGTTTAGGTCCTGTCTCTCTAACTACTAACCAAATCACTTAATCTTAATGCCTGTCATGCTAAGTTAATATAAAGATTAAAAGTCATATGTGTCAAGTTCCTAGTCCATTTAAGCATCCAAAATAAGTTGGCTGATTTAACTAGTTGACTTGTCATGTGGCTCTGGAGAATGCTAGCGATCCTTTTGTCTGTGGCTTCTCTCAGCCTCTCTTGTCTCTGCTCAGGGCTGTCAGAAATTCCTGTATAGGCCTCCTGTCCTAACTTCCTCCACCTGCCTCCCTGGCTTTCCCTCCTCCCTACCAGGAGCTCAGGCCTGAGAGGGTCCTGGAGAGTAGTTCTGTATGATTCATCTACCTTCCATTCACATCCCATTTTCTTCTCTTCTGCAGTGGGGCCATTCACCAAACCTGCTCTGATCTCCTGGTTGGAGGCAAGGGAGCCGTGGGGCTTGAATGTCCAGGGAGCTCATCCTAAGGGGAGTCCAAGTGCTGCCCCTGCAGGTGAGTTCCAGAGAACTGACCAGGTCTTGCTCCTCCCGCATCTACTCTCCTCTTTCTTAAGGTCTTTTATACTAAGAAAATCATGGGGAACTTACTCCATTGTTTACTGGAAGGAAGATCCTTAGCAGTGTTGCTAAGAAGTACTGGGTGCCTGGGCTTCTCCCCTCCAGACCGGCCTATTAGACATTGGTTTCTGGTCCTGCCCCTTCCCCAGCAGCACTCTCAGTAACAGCTCTTGCCCACTGAGGGCTTCACTGTCCTTGTCAGTTCACTGATGCTCCTCCTCAGCCCTGTGCTGCTCTCCCCTTCCCGCTCCTAGGAACCCTCATCCCACTCCTGCTGCTCCTCTTTGCTTGGTCCTTCCCCCGTGGTAGGCTTGACCTCTAGCCCTTGCAGCCAGTCCTCCTAGGAGCCCCACCTCTCAGCTCTTGGAAACCTTCCTATCATGCTCTGTGTCATGATTCCTCTCCCCTCTCTTGCTGTTTAACACCTGCTTCTCAACCGTTTTTGTTTTTCACTGGATGTGTACAGCTAGCTGCCGTACCCGTCTTGCTTCTCCTCTCCCTTTCCTGTCGTCTGGAATACTCTTCCATATTTTGCCTTATCCCTGACTATTTTGTAAAGGTATTGGCAGTCAGGCAAAAGCCTCACCACCTAAGTTCATGACATTTTTTGGTTCCTTGGTGCTTTCTGCAGTTCCAAGTATGGGAAAAGAGAACATTCTCTTTCCCTTTTTTTTTTTTTTGGCCACACCTAGTGGCTTCTGGGATCTCAGTTCCCTGAACAGGGATTGAACCCAGGCCACGGCAGTGAAAGCCCAGAATCCTAACCACTAGGCCACCAGGGAACTCCCAAGAGTACATTCTCTTCTGTTTTATTTGTGTCAGGAAATGAGCTCCATGTGAAAACAGACAAGTTCATCTTAAAACATGAACCTTTGGAAGAAGCTATGCCATCAGAATGTCATGGTGCAGCAAATGTTTCTGAGGGAACAGGGCTCAGAGAATCTTTTGCACAGAAGAGCAGGTTAAAGGAGCAATGTGGAAACCCCATACAAGTGACAGTTAAGAAAGAAGAGACCAATTCCAGCTACGGGACAGGAAAAGACTGTGAAGAATCGGGAAGAAGTAATAGTCTTCATCTAAAACATATTACATGTTTGAGAGGACCCAGAAAAAAGCAGTCCCTTAAACATGGCTATGGCAAACACTTCAGAGGGAGTTCATACCACTGTGATTACAAGGAATATGGGAAAGGGCTCAGACGCGTGATTGGGGGGTTTAGCCTACATCAGAGAATTCACACTGGACTGAAAGGGAAGGCAAAGGATGCACACGGGAAGGACTTCAGCCTTAGTTCTCATCACCAACACGGGCAGAATCTTCACATGGTGGGGACATTGTATACGTGCAGTGACTGTGGGAAGACCTTCAGTCATAGCTCCCATCTTGCATGTCATCAGCGACTTCACACTCAAGAGAAGCCGTTTAAATGTAGGGCCTGTGGGAAAGCCTTCAGGTGGAGCTCGAACCGTGTGCGACATGAGAAAATTCACACTGGATTGAAACCTTATAAATGCAGTTTATGTGACAAAGCTTTCCGACGCATGTCTGCCTACCGCCTGCACCAGGAAATTCATGCTAAGCAGAAATTTCTTGAATCTTATCAGCACGAGGAAGCTCTCTCTTGTGGCTCAGGGTTTGATCATCATTTGAGAGACCAAAATGGGGAGAAACTCTTTGACTGTAGCCAGTGTAGGAAATTCTTCCACTGTAAGTCATATATTCTTGAACATCAAAGGATTCACACCCAGGAGAAACCCTATAAATGCATCAAATGTAGGAAAACATTTAGGTGGAGGTCAAACTTCACTCGTCACATGAGACTGCACCAGGAAGAGGAGGTCTGTGATCCAGACAAATGTAGAGAAGACTTTAGGCAGACCTCCAACTACAGTCAGCCCCAGAGTGCCCCCACTGTGGAGAAAGCTCTTTTGTGTCAGCAGTGTGGGAAGACCTTTAATCAAAAGAAAGCTCTCATTGATCATCAGAGAATTCACACAGGCGAGAAACCATACCAATGCAGTGAATGTGCAGAAGAGTTTCCTCATAAGTCGGCCTTTATCGTTCATAAGAGGCAGCATGCCGTCGAAATAAAGCCTGAGGACGTGCCATCGTTTAGTGAGGACGTGCCATCGTTTAGTCAGGACGGAGCATTCCAAGTTCCTCAGAGCAGTCACACCACAGAGGAACCCTACAAATGCAGCCAGTGTGGCAAAGCCTTCCGTAATCACTCATTCCTCCTTATCCATCAGAGAGTTCATACCAGAGAGAAGCCTTATAAGTGCAGGGAGTGCGGGAAGTCTTTCAGATGGAGTTCTAACCTCTCCCGACATCAGAGGGTTCACTCTTTGGGGAAACCGTATGAGTACCATGAAAGTGAAGATGCTCCAAATCTGCAGTCACAAATACTCACTGGTGCAAAACCTTTTTGGTGCCAAGAATGTGGGAAAAGCTTTACACGTAAAAGAAGTCTTTTAGATCATAAGGGAATACACAGTGGAGAGAAACGCTATAAATGTAATCTGTGTGGGAAATCTTACGACAGAAATTATCGCCTTGTTAATCATCAGAGAAACCACACGAAAGAGAGACCATTTAAATGTCAGTGGTGTGGGAAAGATTTCATTGGAAGACATACTCTCTGTATTCATCAGAGAAAACACACCAGAGTGGCCCAGTCTGAATGCAGTGTGGCTGGGTTGTCTTCTCGCCAGGATACAGGGGTGAGTTTACAGGAATTAAAACCAAGTGAGGAGAAGAAACCTCTTGAAGATTGTGAGAAAACTTGTGATCAGAACTCCGGACTCACTGGGCTCCAGGATATACCCACTGGGGGAAAGTGCCACAAATGTACCACATGTGGGAAAACTTTTAGCAAGAGCTCACAACTCATTAGCCACAAGAGATTTCATACTCGAGAGAGGCCCTTCAAATGCAAAGAGTGTGGGAAGACCTTCAGGTGGTCTTCAAATTTGGCTCGGCATATGAAAAACCATACTAGAGATTAGCTTGGGGTCTGACAGTGTGGGGAGGGGGTCCTGGCTACCCTGCTAGAGAACCCCTGATTGTAGGCAGTGTGGGGCAGACCTTCATAGAGGGCCCAGCCCTTTCTATTTTGGAAGCTAGTGGCAGAGAATCCTGAGGATTCAAAAATGCAGGGCAGGCACGCCCATCCTACTGCTGGAAAATGAGGTGCTGGGGAAGAGCAGCAACGTGTTCCAGAAGGAGGCTTGGACCCCTAGGAGTGGTCTTTGCACAATGGCCTGGAGCTCCCCCAGCCAGATCTCCTTCTATAACTCTAAAGGGAGAGACCATTGCCCTTCTTGGTTCAACAAAATGTCCGTGGCATGGTGGGCTGTGGCTGCTGGGAAGGGGCCAGTTGGATCCTAAGTTTCCCTTTTGAGTTTGGCTTGTGATGGTGCCTAGTCTGTTTGACCTTAAAAGCACCAGCAGCAGTAAGAACTAGTCTCTTCTGATGCCTCCAGGGGAGTTCTGGCTGCGGCTTCAGTCTTCACAGCTGACTTTGGATATTTGCCATGGGCGTAGAGTTGTCTCAGCTGCGAGTGGAGAACAGGGTACTGGGCTTGATCACCTGGAGAATGAAGCTCGACCAGTGCCCCATCGCCATCTCCGTCCCACAGGCCTGTATGGGCAGCAGCCGTTCATCTGCTAAACAGAAATGTGCTGAGCATCTCTCATGTGCCAGGCACTGTTGTGTGTGCCAGAGACCCAGCAGTGAGTGGAACAAAAAAGTCTGCCATCTTGGATCTTTACAGACGATAAACAAATGAGATATATATAGTATTTCGGATGATGATATGTGTTGTGGACAAAATGAATCAGAGTAGAGTGAGAGGGAGTGCTGGATTGGGAGGTAGGTTGAGATTTTAAATGGGCTGGTCAGAGAGGGCCTCAACTGAGAAGGTGAGATTTGAATAAAGACCCAAAGGAGATCATGGAGGAAGCCCTGTAGGTCCCTAGATGCTACATAGGACCCTTCACAGGAGGTAGGGTCTTGTCTGGTCTCCTAGGGAATGGCAAGTAGGCCCCTGAGCCAGAGTGGAGTGAGCCAGCTGGAAGTGAGGAAGCCAGAAAGGTGGAGGGCCAAGGTGCATGAGCATCGTGGGTCCTCACTGGGGCTTGGCTACCTCAAAGGGAGGTAGGGGGCTTTTGGACAGTTTTGAGTTGAGGATTATTGTGGTCTGAATCTGAACCCTTATAGAATGTAATTCAGATTCAGAGTCCCATGTGTTGAGGGCCCAGGGTCATGGCAAGGGCCTTGGAGTCATCAGATCTGCATTCCAGGCTTGGTTTGTCTTTTCTTGGCGGGATGATCTTGAGTAAGTCACTGAGCATCAGCATCTATTTCCTTGTGTGTGAAATTAGAGTAGCTGGCTCTGCTACCTGGCTATTGGGATTGGTGAAAAGAAGGCTTGGTTTACTAAGATTCTGGGTTAGGGGTCTGATTTCTAGACCAGAGCCTTCACAGAGCTGCAGATCCCATGTCAGTTGATGCTACAAGCACAGAAATACCCCTTTACTGTCCAAATTTTTCATCCTCCCACTCCTTGTGTGCCACCTGGTACCTCATAGAGTTCCTGCCCCAATAGGGGTGTTTCTACTGCCATTTTTATAAATTGATATATATTTATTTTTAAACATTCAAATCAAATTTTAAAAAATGTAAATGTAGTAAAAATCAACAAAAATCTCTCTGTATTGAGGTAAGCCTTGAATATTTGGGGATAGTGCTGATGCAGTCTGTTCAGTAACCTGAGTTTTAAAATAATTTTAATTATATAAGTAGTATGTGATTATTATAGAAATATTAGTAAATACAGATCAGCTGAAAGGAAAAGTCTGACTACTTGGAGCTAACTACTAAACATTTTGGTGTAATCAGTGTTGGGTTTAACTTCACTGCCCTTGCCTGAATGCCCCTGGGCGGACCTGCCTTGTGCTGTCTCCCTTCACCTTCACGCGGAGTGCCACACTCCTGTCCAAGCTGGCCCAGGTCCTTACTCTTTTAAGTTCCAGCCTTCCCTGACCTGTGTGTCTCTAAGCCCTCTCCCCAGGTCCCACCTCTCCTAATGCCTGTATGTTGCTCTGTTAGGTGTTGTCTGGGTTTCCAAAAGTTATTCCCACTACTGCAGCCGGACCAAGTACTTTGGAAGCCAGGTTTGGGTGCTTATTTATCCTTTGGCTGGGCAGAGTAGATTTTGCACAAAGTTGACTCTTTTAAGGAATATAGAACTGGATTTATTATTTCAGCTAAGTCAGGATTGGAAGTTTTTGAAGGGGTCTGTGAGTGAAATATTGACTAGAGACCGCCCACAAGCACGCCTGCTACTTGGGAGCCCAACCATGGGTGGTTCCGAGTCATAGGACGCTCAGACAGTTTCTGACTGCCCCAGCTATCAGTGCTCACCTCACACCCCATCCTGGCCTGGAGAACATACCCCTTATTCCAGCCCTGCCCCACCTTCTCTCCTCTTCCTAGGAAGAACTGAAGTTAGGGCCGGCGGGAGCCAGATGGGCTGGGACTCCATGGAGAGGAGTGGGTATCAGGAGGTCTTTCAGGCAGGTGTTCAGTATGGTTGGTCTCACCCTTGCTGACAGAGACTGTCAGCCCAGACAGAGGCATGTGCAGAGAAGAAAGCACAGGAAATGTAAATTGATATGGACCATCTTACACTCATAAAGTTGGCAAATTTTTAAAAGCCATTGTGTGGGTAAGTGTATGGCACATGGGAACTCACTGCCATGGGTGTGCCAAGCAATTTGCAACATCTTGTAAAATTGTGTGTACTCTACCACTTAGAATTCTAGTCTTGGATAAACCCTAGAATAACTCCATGTGAAGAAGGAAATGTGCATATGACTGTTCATTGCAGCACTGTGTAGATAGTAAGACTGGGAGAAGCCTAAATTTCCATCAACAGAAGAACGGGTAAATACATGGGTTGTTTGGTACTTTGGGAAGTGAACATGAAAGAGCTAGAGTTACATCTGTCAACACAGATGAATCAAAAATGATGCTGAGAAAGTTGCAGAAGCTACGAATACCATTTATGTAAAGTTAAGCATACTGTGTATCTGTGGGCGCATTATTTAAACTTACTTGTGTTTCACTTTTTCTGTAAAATGAGATAGTAGTGCCAACCTCACAGGGTGATGGGGGGAGGGGGACAGTTAATGAATTAATGCATGTAAAGTGCTTAGAATAGTGGCTGGCATGTAAACCTTGTTGGCATATAGTAAACAGTGTTACTCTTTTATACAATAATATATTTCCTATGGATTCAAATTATATGAAGAGTGTAAAATCATGTGTTAGAATGAGGTGTGAAAACCATGCTCTGCTTTCCCAGAGCAGGAGTTGCTGATGGAATCACGGAGGGTACGTGGAGGCTTCGGTTGTGTTTTATTTCTTTTAAGAAGTTGATGTAGATGGGTCAGCATGTTGATTTAATGGGATAAGTGGTGGGTTCTTTTTTAACTGTTTGTTTAAAACATCTCAAAATAAAAATATTTTTGAGCATGGGCTCTGCCATTTTATGATTTTATAGAAATCCTGGCTCTGCCATTTATGTGATGTTTCTTAGAGCGAGCCACTCCATCTCTCAAGGCTTCAGGTTCTCACCTGCAAAAATCGGGAGCAACACTCTTAGTAAAGGAGTGGTTAAACAGGTCTGACACATCCATGATAGAGAACTGGGCAGCAGTTAAAAAGAATGGGAATGTTCTCCATGTATTGACACATGATCCCCGAGGCCTGCAGTTTATAGGAAATTATAAGCTCCATTTCCTTTCATTCCTCCTTGTCTAAAAATAACAAGTGATGCCAGAAGCTGTAGCCTTATAATTTTAATGAAGAAGTGGGAGCCTGTGAATGGAAGATGCCGAGTCATCCATTCCACTTTTTTAGGTTGGTGAGTAAATAGGTTTACATACCAACTACCCCACCTTTTATGTTAATGCTAACCCAGCTAAGAAGAGCAAAGAGGTTTTGTGTCAGCAGGTTCTAGTTAGGAGCCAGAAACCATATTAGTTAATTTAACAAAAAACTTGTAAAGAATTGTTCACTAGATCTGTCTAAGTAACTGTAAAGGCAAAAAGAGAAGGCTAGGGTATCATGGAGGAAGTAACTGTGAGAAGGAGCTACCACCCAGGACTGGAGGAGCTGTGATAGAATCTGGCCTCATTTTGGATGTTTGACCACTGACAGCTTTCAAGCCCTGTCCCCATTTTGCCTCGCATCTGGGCAAGCTGATAAGAAATCCCAAGCACACCCTCTCAGCTCTGAAGGGGAAGTTTATGCAAATCCTGGCCTTTTTTTGTTGCACTGGAATCCTCACCCCTAACCACAACAAAAACCAGAGCCACTCACCCCTCCTTTATCAAGGCAAACAACCTGGCTTTGGTACCTGTCCTGCTGTCTCCACAGAGCCTCATTATATGAATAATAAACTTTTTCATAACCTCTTGATGTGTGTGTGGTCATTATAGTTTCAACATCTGAACCAGTTTGGGGTGGTGGTATCATAGTGATCCCGCCTCCACAGGGCAAGATACAAAGCAGAAACAAGGAGAAACGGTTAGAATCGTTAAAAGGTTAGACATTGGAAGAGAGCCCCTGTGGAACTGAGCTCAGACCTATGAGCAGGGGAGCACTGCTGGGCTGGTGCTAGTGTCTGAGCTCAGGGGAAGGGCCCCATGTAGGCAAAACCTGCAAGCTGGACTCTGCTGCTACCAGAAGGAATTGCCACTGCTGGGTTGAAGAAGCATTGGGAACAGGAAGCAATGCCCACAAAAACCAGGAAGGAACAAGCCCCCTCTTCCTCCTTGTATTAGGATTCTCCAGAGAATCAATCAATAGAAAAAATATATAGGAAGAGAGAAAGAACAAGGAATTGGCTCATGATTATAGAGGCTGGCAAGTCCAAAATCTGCAGTGGGCCAGCAGGTTGGAGACCCAGGAGAGCCCATGTTCCAGTTCCACCCAAAGGCTTTTTGCTGTAGAACCTTTAAGCGCTGATGTTGCAGGTCAAGTCAGAAGGCAAGTCTGCTGGAGAATTATTTCTTGCCTGGGTTGGCCAGTCTTTCTGTTCTATTCTGGCTGATTAGAAGAGGCCTGCCCTCATTATGGAGAGTAATCTATTTCACTCACAGTCCACCAGTTTAAATGTTAATCTCATCCAAAAAACAACCTCACAGGAATACCCAGAGTAACATCTGACCAAATGTCAGTGGCTCAGACAAGTTGACACACAAAATTAATCATTACACTTCAACACTGCAGCTTTCCTCTTGCATTCCTTAATTGCAGAACCTAATGGAACCAGTGAGCAAAGCAGAGATGTGGATTGCAGAATTCAACCCCGTCATCACAAAACATCTATAGGAGGGCAGCTTTGAAGCAGAGAGACAATAAGCTAAATAAATGGTGCAGCGTTCCTGAATTATTTATTTTTAAAATTCCTAGGATATTTGACTTAAAAATTTGAGACCAATAATATTTTTTGAGGAAATCATGTGGTGACTGGTGACTTAAAGGTATAAATTATGTCATAAGCAGTTGATTTTACCCACTGACCTTGTAATAACTAGCTGTTCACTGTGACCTTACTCCTCTTGCTGTAATGAACTCAAAGCCGCAAGAAGAGTCTCTCAAAATTAAGAACACAGTTAAAGGTATTCCACTTTATAAACATTATTTTACAACAAATTTCAATAAATTAATAAATTTAATAAAGCAAATTTGTGACTTTAACAAAACATAGCAGAATCCCAATTTACCTCAAATGGAGCAGTGACTTGGATAAACCCCCAGCAGAGCACAGAGGAAACCAGACAGCGAAGTCCTATAGCCCTGAATTTGAAAAGAATCTTCCAATTAAAAAGACAAGGGTGCCTCCATTTAAATCCATGGTTGAGCTGTCTTTGTTGCCCAAATGACCTGGGAGCACATCAGTTCGTGCCTTTCACAATTAAATCTGTATAAGTTAGGTAAGGCAAGGAGAATGTATGCATCTAGTTCTACTGGTTAAGATTCATAGGCTATTAACGTGGTTTCAACAGATGGGTTACTATTTGTGTGAATCAAAGAATCTGATAAATATACTGGGTAGAGGTAGAAAAAAAATTGTCTAAGTATGGATGTTTTCCCTCTGCAACTTTAGGTTTGAATGAGAGTAGAAAACAGACTGCCTGCCCTCAGATACATCATTGTGGTTTACTTAAAATGGCTGTGGAAGATTCTCCCTTGGGGAGAAAGAGTCCAAGGAGTCATTATGTACATAAACCAATACTAAATATTGAAGTCGGCAACCCAAGAGAAGTATACTTTTAGACTAGTGCAAACATTTCCACATACTAGTTGTACACATGAATCTTATTCATATAGAAATATAAAGTTGTTGGGAAAATCCACAAGTTTTCCTTCTTTTTGGGCCATTTACAATTAAAATAATTATGTACATTTAAGGTTCTATCATCAGGTCCACAACTGAGAAGCTCATTCTACCAAGGTGCAGTCTAATGTGAACATAAGCAGAAACTTTTATATGTTAAAAAAGAGAAACAAGTAGCAGTTATACATAAGAAGAAAGTCTGGTTGGAGTCCTAAGAGCAAGCATGGTGGCTACAATGTCATCAGAAGGAGCTATGTTAGGTAAGTAGAAAGTCTTACTACTATGATTTTAATTGTATGAGGTGGATTGAAGAAGGTTCCAATTGGTAAGCCTTGGCCACTAGTACTAGAGTAATCCAATGTCCAATAACAAGTGGTGTTTTCCTGTCCTCAAATGTGTCATTCACACGCTATGAAGCTTCAACTGTAGGATGACTTTTAACTTACCATTGGTCACATTAGTTGGAGCTGGCAATCATTCATTCATGGGAATCAGTTTTTTTTTTGGCCACATGTGGCTTGTGGGATCTTAGTTCCCTGACCAGGGATCAAACCTGGGCCCTCGGCAATGAAAGTGCAGAGTCCTAACCACTGGACCACCAGGGAATTCCTGGGAATCTTTTTTTTTTTAAATTGAGGCAACATTGGTTTATAACACTGTATAAGGTTCATGTGTACAACACTATAATTCTGTACATACTGCATTGTGCTCACCACCAAAAGTCTAGTTTCTATCCATCACCATACAGTTGACCCCCTTTACCCTTTTTGCCCTTCTCCCCAGCCCCCTTACCCTCTGATAACCTCCAACCTGTTCTTTGTGTCTATTTTTGTTTGGTTTGATTTTTGTTTTTTTATATTCCACATATGAGTGAAGTCGTACAGTAGTTTATTTTTCTCCATCTGACTTATTTCCCTTAGTATAATACCCTTAAGATCCATTCATGGTGTTGCAAATGGCAAGATTTCATCTTTTTATGGCTGAGTAGTATTCCATTGTATATATATACATCTTTATTCTTCTGTTGATGGGCATGTAGGTTGTTTTCATATCGTAAATACTGCTGCAATGAACATAGGGTGCATATATCTTTTCAAATTCATGTTTTCATATTCTTTGGATAAATACTCAGAATAGCTGGATCATATGGTAGTTCTATTAATGTACTGAGGAATCTCCGTATTGTTTTCCATAGTAGCTGCACCAACTTAACTTTCCCATCGACAGTGTATGAGGGTTCCTTCTCCACATTCTCTCCAACACTTGCTTTTTCTTTTCTTTTTTATAATAGCCATTCTAATGGGCATGAGGTGATAGCTCATTGTGTTTGATTTGCATTTCCCTGATAGTGATATTGAACATCTTTTCATGTGCCTGTTGGCCATCTGTATGTCTTTGGGAAAATGTCTATTCAGATCCTCTGCCCATTTTTCTTTTTTCTTTTGGCTACCCTGTGCAGCTTATGGGATCTCAGTTCCCTGACCAGGGATGAACCCGGGCCATGGCAGTGAAAGCACCGAATCCTAACTACTAGACCACTAGGCAATTCCCCTACCCATTTTTCAATAGGGTTTTCTTTTCTTTTTTTTGGGGGGGTGGTTATTGTTGAGTTGTATGATTTCCTTACATATTGATATTTTGGATATTAACCCCTTACTGGGTATATGATTTGCACATATCTTCTCCTATTCGGTAGGTTGTCTTTTTGTTTACTGTGCAGAAGCTTTTTAGTTTGATGTAGTCCTATTTGTTTATTTTTGCTTTTTTTTTCCCTTTCCTGAGAAGACATATCCGAAAAGATACTAAGGCCAATGTCAAAGAGCATGCTGCCTATGGTTTTGTGGTTTCAGGTCTTACATTCAAATATGTAATCCTTTTTGAGTTAATTTTTGTGTATAGTGTAAGATAGTAGTCTGGTCTCATTATTTTGCATGTGGCTGTCCAGTTTTCCCAATACCATTTATTGAAAAGACTTTCCCTTTTCCATTATATGTTCTTGGCTCCTTTGTCATAAATTGGTTGTCCATATATGTGTGGGTTTATTTCTGGGCTCTCAATTCTGTTCCATTGATCTGTGTGTCTGTTTTTCTGCCAATACCATGCTGTTTTGACTACTAGCTTTGTAGTATAATTTGACATCAGGGAGTGTGAAACCTCCATCTTTGTTCTTTTGGCTCAGGATTGCTTTGGCTAGCTAGGATATTTTGTGGTTTCATACAAATTTTAGGATTTTTTGTTCTATTTCTGTGAAAAATATCATTGGGATTTTGATAGGGATTGAATTGAATCTGTAGACTGCTTTAGGTAATATGAACATTTTAACAATGTTAATTCTTCCAATCCATGAGCATGGAATATCTTTCCATTTCTTTGTGTCTTCTTCAATTTCTTTCAATAGTATCTTATAGTTTTCAGTGTATAGGTCTTTTTACTCCTTGGTTAAATTTATTCCTAGGTATTTTATTCTTTTTGTTGTGATTGTAAATGGGATTGTTTTCTTAATGTCTCTTTCTGCTAGTTCACTGTTAGTGTAAAGAAATGCAACAGATTTTTGTATGTTGATTTTGTACCCTGCAACTTTACTATATTTATTTATTATTTTTAATAGTTTTTTTGTGTGGCGTCTTTAGGATTTTCTATATATAAAATTATGTTAGGCTTCCCTGGTGGTGCAGCGGTTAAGAATCTGCCTGCCAGGGCTTCCCTGGTGGCGCAGTGGTTGAGAGTCCGCCTGCCGATGTAGGGGACATGGGTTCGTGCCCCAGTCCGGGAAGATCCCACATGCTGCAGAGCAGCTGGGCCCGTGAGCCATGGCCACTGAGCCTGTGCGTCCAGAGCCTGTGCTCCACCATGGGAGAGGCCACAACAGTGAGAGGCCCACATACGGCCAAAAAAAAAAAGAATCCGCCTGCCAATGCAGGGGACACGGGTTTGAGCCCTGGCCCAGGAAGATCCCTCATGCTGTGGAGCAACTAAGCCCGTGCACCACAACTACTGAGCCTGTGCTCTAGAGCTCATGATCCACAACTACTGAAGCCCATGCGCCTAGAGCCCGTGCCCTGCAACAAGAGAAGCCACTGCAATGAGAAACCCGCGCACCACATCGAAGAGTAGCCCCTGCTCACTGCAACTAGAGAAAGCCCGCACCCAGCAACAAAGACCCAACTCAGCCATAAATAAATAAATAAATAAATAAATAAAATAAATCATGTCATCCGCAAATAATAAAAGTTTATTTCTTTTTTTTGCCACACTGCATGGCTTGTGGGATCTTAGCTCCCTGACTAGGGATTGAACCCGGGGCCATGGCAGTGAAAGTGCCGAGTCCTAACCACTGGACTGCCAGGGAATGCCCAAAAGTTTACTTCTTCCTTTCCAATTTGGGTGCCTTTTATTTCTTTTTCTTGCCTAATTGCTCTGGCTAGGACTTCCAATGCCAATGTTGAATAAGAGTGGTGAGAGTGGGCCCTTGTCTTGTTCCTGATCTTAGCGGGATAACTTTCAGTTTTTCACCATTGAGTATGATGTTAGCTGTGGGTTCATCATATATGGCCTTTATTATGTTGAGGTATTTTCCTTCTGTACACATTTTATTGAGAATTTTTTTTTATCATAAATGGATGTTGAATCTTGTTAAATGCTTTTTCTGTGTCTATTGAGTTGATCATATGATTTTTATCCTTCATTTTATTAATGTGATATATCATGGTGATCAATTTGCAGATGTTGAACCATCTTGCACCTCTGGAATAAAATCCCTCTTGATCATGGTGTATGATCTTTTTAATGTATTGGTGTATTTGGTTTGCTAATATTTTGCTGAGGATTTTTTCCATCTGTATTCATCAGAGATTTTGCCCTGTAATGTTTTTTCATGTGTGTTGTCCTTAGCTGGTTCTGGTATCAGGGTACTGTTGGCCTCATAAAGTGAGTTAGGAAGTGTTCCCTTCTCTTCAATTTTTTCAGAGAGTTGGGGAAGGATAGGTATTAAGTCCTTTCTTATTTTTTTTCTCATTAAGAGCTTTAATTCCAATAAAATTTCTTTCTGTTTAACAATTATTTATATAAATTTACAATATTTTTTGTTTTGATTGATTATAATAAGTGCAATTATAATTCAATCCAGGAGAAAAATTCCTCCTCCCCACCCCCACTGGATACTTTTTTTTTTTTAAGTCCTTTTTAAAAAATGTTTGGTAGAATTCACCAGTGAAGGCATCTGTTCCTGGACTTTTGTTTTTTGGGAGTTTTTTGATTACTGTTTAAAATCTCCTTGCTAGTGATCAGTCTATTCAGATTTTCTATTTTTTCATGATTCAGTCTTAGAAAGTTATAATATTTAAGAATTTATCCATTTCTTCTAGGTTGTCCAATTTGTTGGTGTAGAGCTGTTCACACTAGTCTCATAATCCCTTGTATTTCTGTGGTATCTGTTGTACTTCTCCTTTGTTTCTGATTTATTGAACCTTTTCTTTTTTGTGAGTCTAGCTAAATGTTAATTTTGTTTATCTTTTCAAAGAACCAGCTCTTAGTGTCATTGATCTTTTCATTCTCTTTTTAACTCTATTTCATTTATTTCCACCCTAATTTTTATCATTTCCTTCCTTCTACTGACTTTGGGCTTCATTTATTCTTCTTTTTCTAGTTCCTTTAGGTGTAAGGTTAGATTGAGATTTTTCTCGTTTCTTGAGGTAGGCCTGTATTGCTATAAACTTCCCTGTTAGTGATGCTTTTGCTGCATACCATAGATTTTGGTATGTCATATTTTTATTTTCATTTGTCTTGCCATTTTTTAAAAACATAAATTTATTTATTTATTTTTGGCTATGTCAGGTCTTCATTGCTGCATGTGGGCTTTCTCTAGTTGCAGCAAGTGGGGGCTAGTCTTCGTTGCGGTGCACAGGCTTCTCATTGTAGTGGCTTCTCTTGTTGAACAGCACGGTCTCTAGGCATGCGGGCTTCAGTAGTTGTGGCACTCAGGCTCAGTAGTTGTGGCTCGTGGGCTCTAGAGCACAGGCTCAGTAGTTGTGGCGCACGGGCTTCATTGCTTTGTAGCATGTGGGATCTTCCTGGACCAGGGCTCGAACCCATGTACCCTGCATTGGCAGGCAGATTCTTAACCACTGCACCACCAGGGAAGTCCCTCTCTTGGCATTTTTTGATTTCTCCTTTGATTTCTTTGTTGCTCCAACAGGTGTTCAGTGGCATGTTATTTAGTCTCCACATTTTTTGATTTTTCCAGCTTTCTTCTTGTAGTTGATTTCTAGTTTCATACTGTTGTGGTCAGAAAAGATGCTTGATATGATTTTAATTTTCTTAAGTTTATTGAGATTTGTGTTCTAACACATGGTCTGTCCTTGAGAATGTTCCACATGCACTTGAGAAGAAGGTGTATTCTGCAGCTTTTGGATGGAATGTTTTATATATATATATATATATATATATGTATATATATACGTGTGTGTGTGTGTGTGTGTGTGTGTGTATGTATGTGTGTGTCTACTAAGTCAATCTGGTGCAATGTTTCACTTAAGGCCAGTTGGATGATCTATCCATTGATGTAAGTGGGGTGTTTAAGTCCCTTACACTTATTGTGTTGATGTCAATTTCTCCCTTTAGGTCTGTTAATAATTGTTTCATATTTTTTGGTGCTTCCAGGTTAGGTGCCTATATATTAATAAATGTTATGTCTTCTTGATGAATTATCCCTTTTGTCATTATATATTGTCTTTGTCTCTTGTTAATCTTTTGTGGCTTGAAGTCTGTTTTGTCTGATATGAGTATGTCTGAACTCTTCCTTTTGGCTGCCGTTTGCTCAGAGTATCATCTTCCATCCCTTCACATTGAGCCTACATTTGTCTTTACTTTATTTATTTATTTATTATATTTATTTATTTGGCTGTGCCGGGTCTTAGTTGCAGCAGGCGGAATATTTTAGTTGTGACATGCGACCTCTTAGTTGTAGCATGCAAACACTTAGTTGCAGCATGTGAACTTAGTTACGGCATGTGGGATCTAGTTCCCTGACCAGGGATCAAATCTAGGCCCTCTGCACTGGGAGCGTGGAGCCTTAGCCACTGGACCACCAGGGAAGTCCCTACCTTGTCTTTAGATCTGAGTTTTGGGAGGCACCATATAATCGCGTGTTGTTTTTTAATCCATCTAGCCACTCTGTCTTTTGATTGGTGAATTTAATTCACTTACATTTAGGGTAATTATGAAGACTTATGACTGCCATTTTTTTTTACATCTTTATTGGAGTATAATTGCTTTACAATGGTTGTTTAGTTTCTGCTTTATAACAAAGTGAATCACTTATACATATACATATGTTCCCATATCTCTTCCCTCTTATGTCTCCCTCCCTCCCACCCTCCCTATCCCACCCCTCCAGGCGGTCACAAAGCACCGAGCTGATCTCTCTGTGCTATGTGGCTGCTTCCCACTAGCTATCTACCTTACGTTTGGTAGTGTATATATGTCCATGCCTCTCTCTCGCTCTGTCACAGCTTACCCTTCTGCCTCTCCATATCCTCAAGTCCATTCTCTAGTAGGTCTTTGTCTTTATTCCTGTCTTACCCTTAGGTTCTTCATGACATTTATTTTTCTTAAATTCCATATATATGTGTTAGCATACGGTATTTGTCTCTCTCTTTCTGACTTACTTCACTCTGTATGACAGACTCTAGGTCTATCCACCTCATTACAAATAGCTCAATCTCATTTCCTTTCATGGCTGAGTAATATTCCATTGTATATATGTGCCACATCTTCTTTATCCATTCATCCAACGATGGACACTTAGGTTGTTTCCATCTGTGGGCTATTGTAAATAGAGCTGCAATGAACATTTTGGTACATGACTCTTTTTGAATTATGGTTTTCTCAGGGTATATGTCCAGTAGTGGGATTGCTGGGTCATATGGTAGTTCTATTTGTAGTTTTTAAAGGAACCTCCATACTGTTCTCCATAGTGGCTGTACCAATTCACATTCCCACCAGCAGTGCAAGAGTGTTCCCTTTTCTCCACACCCTCTCCAGCATTTATTGTTTCTAGATTTTTTGATGATGGCCATTCTGACTGGTGTGAGATGATATCTCATTGTAGTTTTGATTTGCATTTCTCTAATGATTAATAAAGTTGAGCATTCTTTCATGTGTTTGTTGGCAGTCTGTATATCTTCTTTGGAGAAATGTCTATTTAGGTCTTCTGCCCATTTTTGGATTGGGTTGTTTGTTTTTTTGTTATTCAGCTGCACGAGCTGCTTATAAATTTTGGAGATTAATCCTTTGTCAGTTGCTTCATTTGCAAATATTTTCTCCCATTCTGAGGGTTCTCTTTTGGTCTTGTTTATGGTTTCCTTTGCTGTGCAAAAGCTTTGAAATTTCATTAGGTCCCATTTGTTTATTTTTGTTTTTATTTCCATTTCTCTAGGAGGTGGGTCAGAAAGGATCTTGCTGTGATTTATGTCATAGAGTGTTCTGCCTATCTTTTCCTCTAAGAGTTTGATAGTGTCTGGTCTTACATTTAGGTCTTTAATCCATTTTGAGCTTATTTTTGTGTATGGTGTTAGGGAGTGATCTAATCTCATACTTTTACATGTACCTGTCCAGTTTTCCCAGCACCACTTATTGAAGAGGCTGTCCTTTCTCCACTGTACATTCCTGCCTCCTTTATCAAAGATAAGGCAACCATATGTGCGTGGGTTTATCTCTGGGCTTTCTATCCTGTTCCATTGATCTATCTTTCTGTTTTTGTGCCAGTACCATACTGTCTTGATTACTGTAGGTTTGTAGTATAGTCTGAAGTCAGGGAGCCTGATTCCTCCAGCTCCGTTTTTCGTTCTCAAGATTGCTTTGGCTGTTCGGGGTCTTTTGTGTTTCCATACAAATTGTGAAATTTTTTGTTCTAGTTCTGTGAAAAATACCAGTGGTAGTTTGATAGGGATTGCACTAAATCTGTAGATTGCTTTGGGTAGTAGAGTCATTTTCACAATGTTGATTCTTCCAATCCAAGAACATGGTATATCTCTCCACCTATTTGTATCATCTTTAATTTCTTTCATTAGTGTCTTATAATTTTCTGCCTACAGGTCTTTTGTCTCCTTAGGTAGGTTTATTCCTAGATACTTTATTCTTTTTGTTGCAATGGTAAATGGGAGTGTTTTCTTGATTTCACTTTCAGATTTTTCATCATTAGTGTATAGGAATGCCAGAGATTTCTGTGCATTAATTTTGTATCCTGCTACTTTACCAAATTCATTGATTAGCTCTAGTAGTTTTCTGGTAGCATCTTTAGGATTCTCTATGTATAGTATCATGTCATCTGCAAACAGTGACAGCTTTACTTCTTCTTTTCCGATTTGTATTCCTTTTATTTCCTTTTCTTCTCTGATTGCTGTGGCTAAAACTTCCAAAACTATGTTGAATAAGAGTGGTGAGAGTGGGCAACCTTGTCTTGTTCCTGATCTTAGTGGAAATGCTTTCAGTTTTTCACCATTGAGGACGATGTTGGCTGTGGGTTTGTCATATATGGCCTTTATTATGTTGAGGAAAGTTCCCTCTATGCCTACTTTCTGCAGGGTTTTTATCATAAATGGGTGATGAATTTTGTTGAAAGCTTTCTCTGCATCAATTGAGATGATCATATGGTTTTTCTCCTTCAATTTGTTAATATGGTGTATCACATTAATTGTTTTGCGTATATTGAAGAATCCTTGCATTCCTGGAATAAACCACACTTGATCATGGTGTATGATCCGTTTAATGTGCTGTTGGATTCTGTTTGCTAGTATTTTGTTGAGGATTTTTGCATCTATGTTCATCAGTGATATTGGCCTGTAGTTTTCTTTCTTTGTGACATCCTTGTCTGGTTTTGGTATCAGGGTGATGGTGGCCTTGTGGAATGAGTTTGGGAGTGTTCCTCCCTCTGCTCTATTTTGGAAGAGTTTGAGAGGGATAGGTGTTAGCTCTTCTCTTAATGTTTGATAGAATTCGCCTGTGAAGCCATCTGGTCCTGGGCTTTTGTTTGTTGGAAGCTTTTAAATCACAGTTTCAATTTCAGTGCTTGTGATTGGTCTGTTAATATTTTCTATTTCTTCCTGATTCAGTCTTGGCAGGTTGTACATTTCTAAGAATTTGTCCATTTCTTCCAGGTTGTCCATTTTATTGGCATAGAGTTGCTTGTAGTAATCTCTCATGATCTTTTGTATTTCTGCAGTGTCAGTTGTTACTTCTCCTTTTTCATTTCTAATTCTATTGATTTGAGTCTTCTCCCTTTTTTTCTTGATGAGTCTGGCTAATGGTTTATCAATTTTGTTTATCTTCTCAAAGAACCAGCTTTTAGTTTTATTGATCTTTGCTATCATTTCCTTCATTTCTTTTTCATTTATTTCTGATCTAATTTTTATGATTTCTTTCCTTCTGCTAACTTTGGGGGGTTTTTTGTTCTTCTTTCTCTAATTGTTTTATATGCAAGGTTAGGTTGCTTATTTGAGATGTTTCCTGTTTCTTAAGGTAGGATTGTATTGCTATAAACTTCCCTCTTAGAACTGCTTTTGCTGCATCCCATAGATTTTGGGTCGTCATGTCTCCATTGTCATTTGTTTCTAGGTATTTTTTGATTTCCTCTTTGATTTCTTCAGTGATCACTTCGTTATTAAGTAGTGCATTTTTTAGCCTCCATGTGTTTTTTGTTTGTTTGTTTGTTTGTTTTATTTGCGGTATGCGGGCCTCTCACTGTTGTGGCCTCTCCTGTTGCGGAGCATAGGCTCTGGACGCGCAGGCTCAGCGGCCATGGCTCACGGGCCTAGCCGCTCCGTGGCATGTGGGATCTTCCCAGACTGGGGCATGAACCCGTGTCCCCTGCATCAGCAGGCATACTCTCAACCACTGTGCCACCAGGGAAGCCCGATGTGTTTGTATTTTTTACAGATCTTTTCCTGTAATTGATATCTAGTCTCATAGTGTTGTGGTCGGAAAAGATACTTGAAACAATTTCAGTTTTCTTAAATTTACCAAGGGTTGACTTGTGACCTAAGATATGATCTATCCTGGAGAATGTTCCATGAGCACTTGAGAAAAATGTGTATTCTGTTGTTTTTGGATGGAATGTCCTATAAATATCAATTAAGTCCATCTTGTTTAATGTATCATTTAAAGATTGTGTTTCCTTATTTATTTTCATTTTGGATGATCTGTCCATTGGTGAAAGTGGGGTGTTAAAGTCCCCTACTATGATGTGTTACTGTCGATTTCCCCTTTTATGGCTGTTAGTACTTGCCTTATGTATTGAGGTGCTCCTATGTTGGGTGCATAAATATTTACAATTGTTATATCTTCTTCTTGGATGGATCCCTTGGTCATTATGTAGTGTTCTTCTTTGTCTCTTCTAATAGTCTTTATTTTAAAGTCTATTTTGTCTGACATCAGAATTGCTACTCCAGCTTTCTTTTGGTTTCCATTTGCATGAAATATCTTTTTCCATCCCCTTACTTTCAGTCTGTATATGTCTCTAGGTCTGAAGTGGGTCTCTTGTAGACAGCAAATATATGGGTCTTGTTTTTGTATCCATTCAGCCAATCTGTGTCTTTTGGTGGGAGCATTTAGTCCATTTACATTTAAGGCAATTATCAATATGTATGTTCCTATTCCCATTTTCTTAATTGTTTTGGGTTCGTTATTGTAGGTCTTTTCTTTCTCTTGTGTTTCTTGCCTAGAGAAGTTCCTTCAGCAGTTGCTGTAAAGCTGGTATGGTGGTGCTGAACTCTCTCAGCTTTTGCTTGTCTGTAAAGGTTTTAATTTCTCCATCAAATCTGAATGAGATCCTTGCTGGGTAGAGTAATCTTGGTTGCAGGTTTTTCTCCTTCATCACTTTAAATAGGTCCTGCCAGTCCCTTCTGGCTTGCAGAGTTTCTGCTGAAAGATCAGCTGTTAACCTTATGGGGATTCCCCTGTGTGTTATTTTTCCCTTGCTTGCTTTTAATATGTTTTCTTTGTATTTAATTTTTGACAGTTTGATTAATATGTGTCTTGGCATATTTCTCCTTGGATTTATCCTGTATGGGACTCTCTGTGCTTCCTGGACTTGATTAACTATTTCCTTTCCCATATTAGGGAAGTTTTCAACTATAATCTCTTCAAATATTTTCTCAGTCCCTTTCTTTTTCTCTTCTTCTTCTGGAACCCCTATAATTCGAATGTTGGTGCATTTAATGTTGTCCCAGTGGTCTCTGCGACTGTCCTCAGTTCTTTTCATTCTTTTTCTTTATTCTGCTCTGTAGTAGTTATTTCCACTATTTTATCTTCCAGGTCACTTATCCGTTCTTCTGCCTCAGTTATTCTGCTATCGATCCCATCTAGAGTATTTTTAATTTCATTTATTGTGTTGTTCATTGTTGTTTGTTTCATCTTTAGTTCTTCTAGGTCCTTGTTAAATGTTTCTTGCATTTTGTCCATTCTATTTCCAAGATTTTGGATCATCTTTACTATCATTATTCTGAATTCCTTTTCAGGTAGACTGCCTATTTCCTCTTCATTTGTTAGGTCTGGTGGGTTTTTATCTTGGTCCTTCATCTGCTGTGTGTTTTTCTGTCTTCTCATGTTGCTTATCTTACTGTGTTTGGGGTCTCCTTTTTGCAGGCTGCAGGTTCGTAGTTTCTGTTGCTTTTGGTGTCTGTCCCCAGTGGCTAAAGTTGGTTCAGTGGGTTGTGTAGGCTTCCTGGTGGAGGGGACTAGTGCCTGTGTTCTGGTAGATGAGGCTGGATCTTGTTATTCTGGTGGGCAAGTCCACGTCTGGTGGTGTGTTTTCGGGTGTCTGTGGACTTATTATGATTTTAGGCAGCCTCTCTGCTAATGGGTGTGGTTGTGTTCCTGTCTTGCTAGTTGTTTGGCATAGGATGTCCAGCACTGTAGCTTGCTGGTCGTTGAGTGAAGCTGGGTGCTGGTGTTGAGATGGAGATCTCTGGGAGATTTTTGCCGTTTGATGTTATGTGGAGCTGGGAGGTCTCTTGTGGACCAGTGTCCTGAAGTTGGCTCTCCCACCTCAGAGGCACAGCACTGACTCCTGACTGCAGCATCAAGAGCCTTTCATCCACACGGCTCAGAATAAAAGTGAGAAAAAGCAGAAAGAAAGAATTAGTAGAAGTAGAAAGAAAGAAAGAAAGGAGGGAGGAAGGAAGGAAGGAAGGAGGGAAGGAAGGAAAAAAGGAAAGAAAGAAGATAAAGTAAAATAAAATAAAATATAATAAAGTTATTAAAATAAAAAAATAATTATTAAGAAAAAAACGGATGAATAGAACCCTAGGACAAATGGTGGAAGCAAAGCTATACAGATATAATCTCACACAGAAGCATACACATACACACTCACAAAAAGAGGAAAAGGGGAAAAAATCATAAATCTTGCTCTCAAAGTCCACCTCCTGAATTTGGGATGATTCGTTGTCTAAAGGAGGGAAGGAAGGAAAGAAAGAAAGAAGATAAAGTAAAATAAAATAAAGTTATTAAAATAAAAATAATTATTAAGAAAAAAAATTAAAAAAAAACCAAACAACAAAAAAAAGGAAGGATAGTACCCTAGGACAAATGATGGAAGCAAAGCTATACAGACAAAATCTCACACAGAAGCATACACATACACACTCACAAAAAGAGGAAAAGGGGAAAAAATCATAAATCTTGCTCTGAAAGGCCACCTCCTCAATTTGGGATGATTCGCTGTCTATTCAAGTATTCCACAGATGCAGGGTACATCAAGTTGATTGTGGAGCTTTAATCCGCTGCTCCTGAGGCTGCTGGGAGAGATTTCCCTTTCTCTTCTTTGTTCTCACAGCTCCCAGTGGCTCAGCTTTGGATTTGGCCCCGCCTCTGCGTGGCCCCTCCTGCGCCGGAGGGCGTCTGTTCTTCGCTCAGACAGGACGGGGTTAAAGGAGCCGGAGCCGCTGATTCGGGGGCTCTGGCTCACTCAGGCCTGGGGGGAGGGAGGGGCACGGAGTGCGGGGCGGGCCTGCGGCGGCAGAGGCCAGCATGACGTTGCACCAGCCGGAGGCGCGCCGTGCGTTCTCCTGGGTGAGTTGGCCCTGGCAGTGGCGGGCTGCACAGGCTCCCCGTAAGGTGAGTGTGGATAGTAACCCGTGCTCACACACAGGCTTCTTGGTGGCGGCAGCAGCAGCCTTAGCGTCTCATGCCCGCCTCTGGGCTCCGCGCTTTTAGCCGCAGCTCGCGCCCGTCTCTGGAGCTCCTTTAAGCAGCGCTCTCCTCGCGTACCAGGAAACGAAGAGGGAAGAAAAAGTCTCTTGCCTCTAAGGCAGGTCCAGACTTTTCCCCGGACTCCCTCCCGGCTAGTCGTGGTGCACTAACCCCCTGCAGGCTGTGTTCACGCCGCCAACCCCAGTCCTCTCCCCGTGCTCCTACCGAAGACCGAACCTCAGCTCCCAACCCCGCCCGCCCCGGCGGGTGAGCAGACAAGCCTCTCGGGCTGGTGAGTGCCGGTCGGCCCTGATCCTCTGTGCGGGAATCTCTCTGCTTTGCCCTCCGCACCCCTGTTGCTGTGCTCTCCTCCGCGGCTCGGAAGCTTTCCCCCTGCGCCACCCGCAGTCTCCGCCCGCAAAGGGGCTTCCTAGTGTGTGGGAACCTTTCCTCCTTCACAGCTCCCTCCCACTGGTGCAGGTCCCGTCCCTATCCTTTTGTCTCTGTTTATTCTTTTTTCTTTTGCCCTAACCAGGTACGTGGGGGGTTTCTTGCCTTTTGGGAGGTCTGAGGTCTTCTGCCAGCGTTCAGTAGGTGTTCTGTAGGAGTTGTTCCACGTGTAGATGTATTTCTGGTGTATCTGTGGGGAAGAAGGTGATCTCCGCGTCTTACTCTTCCGCCATCTTCCTGGAAGCCCCCCTCTTCTTAATAACTAGGCTTTAAAATGCTTAGGCCCTGGATTCTACCTCAGCAAGTTTCTGCCTAAAATGGAATGGATTTAGGCCCTAACCGGCTCCTGAATAACTAGGCTTTAAATGCTTGGGCCCTGAATTGTACTTCTGCCACTTTCTGACTAAAACCGAAGTGGATTTAGACCCTACCTCGCTTCTGAATAACTAGGCTTTAAGATGCTTAGGCCCTGGGTTCTACGTCAGCCAGTTTCTGCCTAAAACTCTATGACTGCCGTTTTATCTTTTGTTTTCTGGTTGCTTTATATTTCCATTGTTCCTTTTCCCTTGTGTTTCTGTCTGCCACTTTAGTTTGATGGTTTTTCTATGATGTTTTTCTCAGTTTTTTTCTCATGTTTCATGTCTCTGCTCTAGATTTTTGTTTTGTGGTTATCATGTGGTTTGTCTAAAATGTCTCATAGATAAAATAGTCCTTTTTCTGCTGATAGCATCTTATCTTCATTTGCCTCTACAGGTTCCATCCTTTTCCTCTTACTCTTTTATGTTTCTGTTATAATAAATTACTCCTTTTTATGATGTGACCTCTTTACCAGATTGAAGTATCTGTAGTTATTTTAAATGTTTTTCCCCCATTTAACGTTTATGCTATAATTAAGTGCTCAACAACCTATTCTGATATAGAGTTGGAATTTTCTGATTCTATTTGTCCGTTTATCACCTTTCTCAACATTTTGTGTACTTTTGCCTTTTTGTTTCAGGTAGAAGAGCTCCTTTCAACATTTTTTTGGTAAGACAGGTCTAGCGGTGATGAACCCCTTCAGCTTTTGTTCATCTGGGAAAGCCTTTATTTATTCTTCATATCTGAAGGATAACTTTGCTAGCTAGAATATTCTTGGCTGACAGTTTTTAATCTTTCAATATTTTGAGTATGTCATTCTCCTCTCTTCTGGCCTGTAGAGTTTCCTCTCAGAAATCTGCTGATAGCCTAATGGAGGTACCTTTGTAGATTACTGTCATTTTTTTTTCCCCCCTGCTGTCTTTAAAATCCTTTCTTTATCATTGACTTTTGACAGTTTTAATATAGTGTGTCTTGGAGCAGGTCTTTTTATGTTAAGATAATTGGTGGTTCTATTAGTGTTGTGGACTTGTATATCCAGTTCCTTTCCCACGTTTGGGAAGTTCTCAGCTATTATTTATTTAAATAAACTCTGCTCCCTTCTCCCTCTTCTCCTTCTGGAATACTCATTATTTTAATGTTGCATTTTCTAATGGAGTTGGATAGTTTTTGTAGAGTTTCTTCATTTAAAAAAAATCTTAGTTCTCTCTCCTCTTCTACCTGAATCATTTCTAGATTCTGTTTTCAACTTGCTAATTCTCTCTTTCATTTGGTCTACTCTATTTCCAGTGCTTTGTAATGTATTCTTTGTCTCATGTATTGAGTTGTGCAGCTCCAGAATTTCTACCTGGTTCTTTTTTAGCGTTTCAGTCTCTTTGGTAAAGTATTCCTTAGGTTCATTAATTTTATTCCTGAGCTCATTGAACTGCCTTTCTGAGTTTTCTTGTAGCTCATTGAAGTTCTTCATGACAGATATTTTGAATTCTCTGTCAGTTAGATCACAGTCTTCCATGACTTTAAGTTTGGTTTCTGGAGAACTGTTATTTTCTTTTTGTGATACTGTGTTACTGTGGCTTTTCATGGTGCTCGATGAGTTTTCCCTCTGCCAGTGCATTTGAAGTAGTGAACACCTTTCTTATTTAGGTAAAGCTTTGTTTAATTTGATTCTAACAGTTCTAGAGATGGGTGATTAAAGGCATTTATTTTATTTTTCAGTAGGTTTCCCTATAGCACAAGTTTTTGGTTTCATTTACCTGAGCTGCCTCTGGCTACATTTGGAAATTGGCACTTTCCACCCTCTGCTGCCTGTGCCAGAGGTGTTGCTGGTGCCCTTGTTGTTGCTGCTTGTGCCTCTGGGTTTGCTGGTACCTTGCTGCTGCCAGTGTCACGGCTGTCTTTGGTGTCATTATGGGGGCACGAGGATGGCGGGCACCTCTGCTGCCTCCAGGATCACCTAGGGCATGGGCACCACTGTTGCAGTGGGGGGAGGGGGAAAATGGAGGGGGGAGCCAGGATCTCTGGCACCTACACCACATTTGGGGTTGCTGGGCTTTTGAGCTCTGCTGCTGCAGGTGGGGTGGGGTGCAGAGTCACGTGGCTAGAGGGTTTGGGCCCTGCCACTGCTGCTGTTCACTTCCTTGTGGCCATGGGCACGGCTGCAGTCAGGAGGCGGGTTCATGTGCGCTGCCTCCACTGCTGCTACTAGGTTCTCTGGGCTGTGGGACTCAGTCACTTCAGCAGGGGAGCCAGGATCATAGGTACCGGTTTCACTCTTTCCCTGGTTCTGCCTCCTTTATGTGTTCCAGTCCACCCACCTTCAGAGGTGCAGATGTACAGATCTTTCCGGGGTCCTGGTGTATTGGGCAGGGGAAACTTTGTTGAGTTATAGTTGTTTTAGATGGAAGGGGAGAGACAAAGAGAGTGTCTCATGCCACCATGATGCTGACATCACTCGGCAATCTTTTCAAAATCATTTTAAATATAAAAGTAACGCAGATGGTCTGGTCTCATATTGGCTAAACACTGATAAGAGACATACCTGATTCATATTTTTGGGCACTGAACAAATTCAGTAATTAAAACTTGCTTTCTTATGTGGTGGTGGTCATCTGAGTCAAGTTGAGAACAGATTCCTTTCCTATCCTCTTTGTTTTTTAACAAAGTTGGGAAGAATGTGAGAACTATCAGTGAGTTTATAATTTAGTTTGAATTATTTGACTGAGTTCCTATTTTAAGTTTGATAAAAATTAACTGCAAAGCAGAATTAAATCCAAATAGTTTTGAACAGGGAATTAATTTTTACAATGGGAAGAGGCCTTAAGATTGTAAATGACTTGACTTAGAGAACTACAGTTGACCCTTGAACAACACAGGGGTTAGGGGCACAGACCCTTTGTGCAGTCAAAAATCCAAGTATAATTTATAGGTCCTCTGTATCGCAGTTCTGCGTCTGCAGTTTCAGCCAGCCATGGATCGTGTACTACTATAGTATTTACTATTGAAAAAAAAATCCTTGTGTAAGTGGACCTGCACAGTTCAAACCTGTATTGTTCAGTGGTCAACTCTACTTCTAGTTTTGGAGGGCCTACTCAAAGGAAAATCATGAGGCTTAAAAGCTCTGGGTAATATTCAACTCTGCAAGTACAGTGTAAGTAACAATATTTAAAAAAGATTTCTATCATGAAATGTAGTAGTATATGAAATTAAAAATGTACAACCCAGTGAAGTTTCATAAGATAAGCTCCCCTGGAATCACGAGCCAGACTCAGAACTAGAACTTTGTGGGAAACTCAGAAGTCCCCTCCTGCCATTCTCGATCAATTCCTCTTCCTTCCCTTTCCTACAGAGTAAACCATATTCTGATGTATTGTAACAATTTCCTTGCATTTCTATCTTTTTACCACCTAAACACACTCCCCTAAACATTATAGTTTTGCTGTTCTTTGTTTTGTGTGTGTTTTTACTTTAAATAGATGGGACCGTATGTATTCCTTTGTGTCTGGTTCCTTTTCATCCAAACTTATGTTTGTGGGATTCATTTCTGTTGTGTACCCCTGGCTGGTTCATTTTTGCATGAAAATGTAGGCAGCGCAAGTGGTCACAGAAGATCTCAGCAGGTGAGCTTTTCAAAGTCCTGACATGAAGACTGGAAAGTAAAGTTCCATAGGAAAGGAATAGATACTCTTTTTTTTTTCCGCCCGGTACGCGGGCCTCTCACTGTTGCAGCCTCTCCCGTTGCGGAGCACAGGCTCCGGACGTGCAGGCTCAGCGGCCATGGCTCACGGGCCTAGCCGCTCCGCAGCATGTGGGATCTTCCCGGGTCATGAACCCGTGTCCCCTGCATTGGCAGGCGGACTCTCAACCAGTGCGCCACCAGGGAAGCCCAGGAATAGATACTCTTGATCTCTCACCACCCTAAAATTTCCTGGAAGCTAAGCCTTAGTTGTTTTTATCTTTCCAGCTGAGATGAAAGGAAGTTTTGGATGTGGAAATTTTGCTGAAGAAAGGAAGTCGAACAGACAACCCGGTGGAATCTTAGGAGCTATTCTCAGGACCCATATCTGTGGGGTCTGGTGGGGATATGAGGGTAAATGCCCAAGGAGGGAGAGTGGGGTTCAGGAGTTCAGGGAAGATGTTCTGGATCCCGATCTTAGACGGGCCAGACCTGGGGAAAGAAGGTTGCAAAGTCAAGAATCATCAGCTTAGGGAATTCCCTGGTGGTCTAGTGGTTAGGTCTCAGGGTTTCCACTGCCGTGGGCCCGGATTCAATCCCTGGTCAGGGAACTAAGATCCCACAAGCCTTGCAGCGTGGCCAAAAAAAAAAAGAAAAGAATCATCAGCTCATTTTCCTCGTCACCATAGCAAATGTAGCACCCAGGTCCTGTGCTGGCTCCATGGGTGTGCAGTTGCACAGGGCCCCGTGCTTAGAAGAGCTTCACACCTGCTTTAGTGCTCTGCTGTCACTCTTTAGAAATTCAGAATAATTTTGAACATTTTGCACTTGACCTGGCAAATTATGTATCTGGTCCTGATCAGATCACAAGGCAGCCCCAAATTAACACTTCAGAGGCCAGCACTGCCCACTGAGAGTGGCTTTTGTGAGCTGAGAATTATCTGAGACTTGAGGCAGCCCCTTTGGAAAACATTTTGGTGGTTCCCCAAAATGTTAAACGTAGAGTTACCATATGACCCAGAAAATCTCATGTAAAATGGTCTCTTGTGGCCCCTTTAAATACACAGAACATAACTATGAATATACAGAACAAAGAATGGAGTTTTGGAAGACAGTGGTCACCCTAGGCAAGTTTATTTCCCATACTGACATGTTATGTGTCTAACCAACATGTTTAGAGTAGTTGCTACTTCTACACGGCAGGTCTCATCACCGTAATATCATCAGTATAATGGACCAGTGTGGTATCCTGTGGGTGGAAAGGTGATCCAAGTACCTGTAAACTAGATGGTGACTAGGGTTTTTGAGTTGATACAGCGCTGAAGTAGCGTGAAGGTGTATCCAGCTGAAAACAAACGAACTGCTTTCAATGGTCTTTACTAATAGGTATAGAGAAAAGATTTTGCCAGATTAGTAACTGCAGATAAGGTGCCAAACGTGTTAATTTGCTCAGCAGCAAAGCTCCATGTGGAAACAGCAGTTGCTCTTGGAGTCACTGCGTGATTAAGATCATCCGCTGTCCGTCTCCAGGATCCATCTGTTCCGCACAGGTCACGTAGGCGAGTTGAATGGGGATGTGGTTTCAAGTCTTTGATGGTGACGCTAATCTAGGCAATCTCTCCAGGGATGCAGTATTGCTTCGGCTTACTACTTTTGTGGGTAGAGACCGTTCTAGTGGCTTCCACTCGGGATTCTGCCGGTTGCTGAGTATGTCTGTTCCAAATATGTATTCCAGACTGTGAAAATAATCACAGGATGCGTTCACAGTAGGATGTGCCTACTGTGAGATGGATCTGAACCAAAACTCCATTGATCACTTGAACTCCGTATGCTCATATGCTGACCAGGGGACCACAGTGCCATTCTGAGTCTCCCGTCATTAGTGTCAGTTCAGAACCAGACTCTGGCAATCGCAGAAAAGTCTGATTATATGCCCTTCCCAAGGCACAGTCACTCTGATAAATGTTCTCGGGTGCCTTTGGGGAAGAGGAGGATTAAAAGTATAAGTATTGCTCATTGGTAGCAGGGTTCTGCTTCAAAGGGACCTGCCTACTCTTCAGTCAAGCAGTTCTAGGTCTGTGAACTAGCTGAAGTCTGGAAACTGAGTGATGGATTGTAACTCTGTTTTTGTGATTCAAGTCAGACTTCTATTTACTAGACCTGGAGCTTTTCCACTTACTTAGATCAAGTAAAACTTTAGTAGTCTGCTCCATCCATTTCAGTTCTAAGGATACCATGAGCAACGAGCTAACATCAAAGGCCTCTGTGGGTCAGACTCTGCAGTTTACTCCTTTGATTCTGTTGTTTAGTACAGTAACCACACCTGCCTTGTCTTTGGTGAGTGTTACCACATGGCTGCTGTCTCCTCAGGATTCCATCAGCCCCATTGCATTTAGGTTGTGATTCCCATAGTCTATAGACTTCCTTGTTTTTTGCTATGTAGATAATCTGAGCGACTATACTAATGGCAGTTTTGTTTCTTCCTTTCCAATCTTTATACTTCTATTTCTTTGACACATGTTAATGAACTGGCAAGTTTTACAATGTTGAATCCTCATCTGATTCCTGATTTTAAAGGGAATTATTCTAAGATTTCACTATTAGGTATGATGTTTGTTCTATGATTAAAATACTAGCCTTATTGTGTTAAGGAGGCTCCCCTATGGTTTTAGTTTGTTGATATTTTAAAAATTATGAGTGGGTGTCTTATTGTGTCACAAGCTTATTCTGCTTCTGTTGAGATGTGGTGACTTAAATGGATTTCCTAATGTTAAACCGTTTGTGAATTCTTAAGATAAATCCAAAGATGTATTTTTTAAAGTATCTATAAGCTGTTAGATTTGATTTGCTAATATTTATAATTTTGCATCTATGTTCATGAATGAGATTGGCCTATAATTTTTTATTTTCCGTATCTAAATTTGGTGTCAAGTTTATACTAGCCATATAAAATAATTTGAAATATCTTCTGTTTCCAACTCTCTGGAAGGTTCCATATACAATTGGTGTGGCAGTGACCCCTAAATGTCCCCCATGTTTTGGTCTCCCTTCTTTTTCAATAGTAGAAGGCTTAGCTATTTATAGGACCACTGAAATTAAAGACTCTAGGTTCCAGCCTTTTCTGAAGCTAGGCATGGCCATGAGATGTCCACTTAGTGTTGTAGGGGTTTTCTGGGATCTTCTTGAAGAGTTAGCAGACAAAATTGTGGCTCCTACTTGAACTCTTCCTCCACCATGTGGTTTGGAATGCAGATGTCACTTTCTTATACCAGAAGGACGAGGTTCAGTCCCTAGGGATGGCAGAGGGTGAGCTGGGAGGATCATGTAGGCTCAAGGATTTCACACAGCACATGAGATGTGAACCGCACATTTCTGGACTTTTATGTGAGCATGCAATAAATAAACTTGTATCTTTGTTAGCTTACTGTTACTCATAGGCCAACCTAATCTTAATTAGCGTAATTGACATTTTCCATGCCTTGTATGTTTGCTAGATTTTTCCTATAAAGTTCCTAGGACTTTGTTTTGTATGTGTGTGTATATGTGTATGTGTGTATCCTTTTTTTTTTTTTTTTTTACTGGAGTATAATTGCTTTACAATGGTGTGTTAGTTTCTGCCGCCCAGCGAAGTGAATCAGCCATACGCAATGTGTATCATTCTTAACTTCTCATTAAACTTCAGTGAGGAGAGAGCTACTTAGGTTTTATATTTTTCTTTATATAGATTTTGGAAAATGAGATTGTTTCAGGAAGTTGACCATTTAATCTAAGTTTTAAATATAATATCAAAAAGTTATTCAAAGTTATGTAATATCAAAAAGTGGTGCTTATTATTTTAATTTCTGCTATAGCTAGACTTACACCTGTTTTAAAATTTCCATGATTGTTATTTTTCTCACTCTTTTAAATTGAGTAATCTTACCAGTTTTCTCACTTTCTTTTTTTTTTTTGTGCTCAGAGAACCAAGATTTGCTTTTGTTGATTCCTTAGATAATACCTTTGTTTTTACTTTATTATTTCTTTTATCCTTTACCCTTTCTTTGCATTTATTATTTTTAAATCTTAAGTCAGATACTTACTTAGCCTATAAATTTTCAACCTTTTCTATTAAATAGAAAGCATTTAAGGCTATAATTTTCCTGTAAGTACCATTTGAGCTGTGTTCTACAAATTTTGATTTGGAGTATTTTCATTATGATTTAATTCTGATTTTCTTATTTCCATTTTGTTTTCTTCTTGGCCCATGAGAATGACAGATTTTCTGACTGTCAAGATCAAAGTTCTCTAAATTGGATCATGTTTAGGAATTGTGTTATTCCTATGATTGATAGCCTTACTAATTATTTTCTGTGTCCTCTATCAGTTACTGAGAAATACATGTTTTTTAAACCCCTCAATGTGATGGTAGGATTACCATCCTCTCCATGTAAGTATATCTATCTTTGTTTTGTCATGTATATTTAGGACAACATTAATGAGCTGAATTCACACTTAGGATTGTTAAACATTCCTGGAGAATTGTTATCTTTTATCATTATGTGAACATCTATATCCCTGATAATGCTTTTTGCCTTAAGGCAGAGGTTGACAAACTATGGTCCATTGGTAAATCTGGCTGCCACCTGTTTTTGTATGGCCTGCAAGTAAAGAATAGTTTTTACATTTTTAATTTTTTAAATTTTTTGGCCATGCCATGTGGCATGTGGGATCTTAGTTTCCTGACCAGGGATCGAACCTGTGCCCCCTACACTGGGAGCATGGAGTCTTAACCACTGGACTGCCAGGGAAGTCCTGGTCGTTACATTTTTAAATGGTTGGGAAAAGAATTGAAGGAAGAATATTTTGTGACATGTAAAGATTATATAAAATTCAAATTTCAGTGTCCCTAAATGAAGTTGCACTGGAACAGATCTACACTCACTCACTACATATTGTCTATGGTTACATTCACTCTTCAGGTCAGAGATAGCCCACAAATTTTACAGAAAGTTTCCTAACCTTTGCTTTAAAGTCTTTTGTTTTGTTTTGGTGTGGGAGCTCCACCAGCATTTTTTGGTTAGTATTTTTATTGCAGACCTTTCCCCCTCCTTTTACTTTTAGCCGGTGTCCTTATGTTTTTGGTGTATATCTTGAAAACATCATTTAGTTGCATTTTTCCTAGTCTGACCATTTACTCGCCTTAAAAATATCACATTTACTGATATTCTTGGAATCAGTTCTATAATCTTATAGTGTTTTAATTTGTCCTGCTTTATCTAAGCTGTTCTTTTCTACTTTTGTTTGGATTCATTGAAGCCTTTAAATTCATTTTTTCCTCTATACGGTTATATGCTCTTTCTACTATTTGGAAAGATCATGCATTTTTATACTATATAAACACACTTGTATTGTACTTGTATTAACTTATAAAGTTAATACATCTACCTCAATTACTTTGAAACACTATCTTCAACCACTCTCCACCTTTTAAATGTTTGAAATTATTTTTAGCCAAAAAAATTAAAATTAGCAATTATTGCTTATATAATATAAAGTTTTATAAAGAAAGAATTAATCAGATGCTCAACCAGAACTGCTTGAATCTCTCCCACTTCCTTTTTTCATTTAACAATATATCATGGACTTCCTTCCAAGTCAGTATATATAGACACCCTTTATCTTATTATCTAAATTTTTATTTTGTTTGTTTTTTATCCCATAAACTGGACATTTTTATTATTGGTTTCCACAATGTTTGCTACTGATGTAGACGTCTTTAAATATAGTTTATTTTTTCCTGATTTTTAAACTTTTTATATAAATGGAATCAAACTGTTTTCTGTCCTTCATCTTGCTCAAAATTTTGTCAGTTTTATGCAAGTTTCTGCTGCATGTCACTGTGCTTTATTTTGTTTTATGATATTCTGTATGATAACACCACAATTGATATCCAGTCTACTCTTTTTAAAAATTATTTTTATTTATTTATTTTTTTATACACTTATTTTATTTTTTTATTTTAAAAATATTTATTTATTTATTTGGCTGCACTGGGTCTTAGTTGCTGCGTGCGGTATCTTAGTTGCTGCGTGTGGGATCTTCAGTTGCGGCGTGCGAACTCCTAGTTGCGGCATGTGGGATCTAGTTCCCTGACCAGGGATCGAACCCGTGTCCCCTGCACTGGGAGCGTGGAGTCTTAACCACTGGACCACAAGGGAAGTCTCATATCCAGTCTACTCTTGATGGACATTGGGCTCTTTCCAGTTTTTGTCCTGGCTCATTGAGAATGCCTATGCCCTGTGCTCTAAAATAATGCCAAATTGGAGCAGTTCTCATTAATGCTTGATTTTTTGCCAGCTTTCTTCACGTTTACCAATACGATAGATGTCATAGAAAAGCAACACACTTAAACTCATCTTTGCTAGCAGCACCAGTGTTATCTCCTGCAAAGGCTCCCTCTGCATAGCCACAGCTAATAACTGCCTTGGCTGAGTATATAGAAGTGGTTAGTTTTCTCAAACTTGTAAGGAAACAACTTATTCAACTGTCCATGTATGGCAGGCCACAATTGGGTGTTAACTACATTAGCAACACTCTGGATCCTTCCAACTCTCCTTGCATACTGGCTAATTCCAGCCAGGGACCGCTTTTCTCACAGGACTTTGCTAAGAGCAGCCAACAAAACTACCATTCTGGATTCTTATTACCATTTTCTTTTCTTTCTTTCTGTCTCTCTTTTGGCTGCACCACACAGCTTGTGGGACATTAGTTCCCCCACCAGGGATTGAACTCGGGTCCACAGCAGTGGAGTCACCACTGGACCACCAAGGAATTCCCTTATTACCATTTTCTTAATGCCACAGATGGGTTCAAATTGTGGTCTCCCTTCCACACAGATGTAGAGAACAAATGTATGGACACCAAGGGGGGAAAGTGGGGTGGGTGGTGGTGGTGGGATGAATTGGGAGATTGGGATTGACATGTATACACTAATATGTATAAAGTAGATAACTAATAAGAACTGCTGTATAAAAAATAAATAAAATTAAATTAAAATTTAAAAAAAACCCAAACAAATTGTGGTTTCCCTTCCAAATTAAGATTGCAACCTGACCAAACATTTTAAAGCACTGGCCTTCCTGTCTCTGCCCAGCTGAAGTCTGGGATTTCTATTACTAAGGAAAAGCCGAGAACGGACATTGGTGAACCCTAACCTTGTCTTTCTTCCAGCAAGCTCTGGCATCATTTTCTTTCTTCCGGAATAACACCCTTTAGACCAGTGGTTTTCAACAACGGGACATATGGCAATGTCTGAAGACAATTTTTGTTGTCACGACTAAGAAGAGTGACATCCAGTGGACAGAGGACACAGGTACTGCTAAATATCGTATTGATACAATACACAGTACTGTCCCCCAACCCCCCACAAGAAGGAATCACAGCTGACCCTTGAATAACAAAAGTTTAAACTGTGGGTCCATTTATACATGAATTTCTTTTTTCAACAGTAAATACTTCAGTAGTACACGATCCCTGGTTGGTTGAATCCCAGGATGCAGAGGCACTGTGGATACCTGGATTTTCCACTGCATGGGGGGTCCGAGCCCCTAACCCTTGTGTCTGGCCCAAAATGTCAAGGGTTCTGAGGTTAAGAAACACTGCTTGAGGCATTCCTTTAGTCTAGGTCTGATTGTGATAAACTTTTTATCTCGAAAGTCTTTATATTTTCCAATTCTTGAAAAATTAGGTGAGCACATAAATCTGGGGTAACTGGTTTTTCTAAGTACGTTAAAACTGTTATTTGATGAAATTCCATCATTGTTGATGTCATAGGTTATTTATTTTCTTTAGCTGTTTTCAAGATTTGTCTTCAGGGTTCCATAGTTTTGCTACAGTGTAAGTGTGGATGTTTTTAATTATCCCACTTGGGATTCAGTGGAATCTCTGAGAATTCCTGTCTTGCATCAGTTTTGGAGAATGCTCAGCCTTCTATCTTTGATGTGGTCTCCCCCCAGCTCTCTGTTCCGTAATCCTCAAGCTTTCTTTCTGTGATTTGTGTATTGTCACTTCAAACTTCCTCATCTCTATACCCCTGAGGGAAAATGGCACTTGAGATCCCCTTCGCTTAGCCCTTCTGCCATCTGTATCCTAGCTTACATTCAGTCTGTCCACTGAGTTCTTATTCCCAATGATCATATTTTTTCTTTTTTTAAATGGAAAACACATAGTAGCACAAAGACTCAAACATCGGATATTATTTTTTTTAATTTATCTAAAATGATGTATTTAAAGGAATTATATGTACGTATACATAATGATAAAAAGAATTTAAGAAAGCCTTCAATATTAGATTTTGAGAAATGTTAAAGGTCAAACCAGGTCATGATTTGTATCAGGCTGGGGGCCTCTGAGGACCCTGTGAGTAATGCTAACAGCCTGGAATATGACTTTCTGGGGGTTGAAGGATGTCACCTTCATGGACAAATTATTAAAGCAGGAATGCCCTTGAGCTGGGACAGTGCCTGGAGGGGAGGGAAATGTAGAGGGCAGTGGCCGAGGAGGTGGTACCAATGGCCTACAGAGTGGGGGAGGGCCTGTGTCTGGCAGCGAAGGAGGGCTGTTGATGGTAGCAGGCACCCAGCCAGCGCCTGGAGAGTAGCCAGGGCTCCTTGGGCCACTTTCTTTTGGGGAGGCAGCAGTAGGGGGTGCCACTGGACTCCATGTCTGTGCAGGGACAATAGGTGGGCCTCTGGGACAGGGGGGAGCCACATCCCCAGCCCTACATCCAGATAGAGGTCCATATCTCAGGCTCAGCAGAGAAGCAGGAGATGGTGCCGGAGGATCTATCTTCCATGTGGGGCAGGTGATTTGGGCTGTGACTTCATTTACCCACATAAATGTAGGTAGAGGCCAGTTCTTTGACTCCACCTGACTTCTAGACATCTAAAGGAGAGGAGAGAAAACCTAGGTGAGTTCCCCATCAGTGGGCAATGGAGGGGCCACCCCTCACACAGCATGCGTTCTTACATAGCAAGGAACCCCAGGGTCCGTGGGCTTCAATGAACTAACCCCATACCCCGTGGGGCTACAGCTTTTCAGAAGCTTTCTCAGGAACAAGAGAGGTCTCATAAACTGTCCAAAGTTCATTTTTAGGTTTGATCAGAACTCCAGTAAGAGAAACACTCATGTCTCCAAGTCCACTCCTCCTCTAAATAACTGACACGTTTGCCAAAGGCTATTACTATGCATTTATAAGTTCTATTTCTTTTATAAGGTATGAAGTGACGTTCCTTCCTGGTGAAATCTGAAAGCCCTTACCTTCTAGGTTAGAGTAGGTTTCAAGGTCTGAGCAGCTTTTCAGCTGTTCGATGCTGGGTGGAAAAGGTGGGTCCGACTGAGGAGCAGTGAGAAGACTTTGGGCCTGGGACTGGAATGCTACATGGGTTCCAAGGCCATGTTCACTGGGTTTGGGGGAAGGAAGGCTGCGAAGGAAAGGAACACGAGGAGGAGTGGCCAAAGACTGGTAGTCCCCTCTCCGCCCCATGGCCCTCTCCTTTTATTCTCTGGCACTAGCACCTGGCCTTTATGACAGCGAGGTCTTCAGCCAATCACAGCGCTCACCCTTCGCTGTCACAGTGGACTCTCCAAGGCAATTTGTGGAGGAGAGCACCTTTGCTACCAGTGTAAATATGTACCTCTTTGCTTTTGCCAGTTGGCATGCCTGGGCAAGGGCAACTCTTAGTCCTGTGGACTTTAATTTTGGGAAATTTAATTTTGGGGAGTGGTCTGTATTTTTAAGGGTGAATTTATTTCTATGATATTTAAAAATATGAACAAATAAAATTAGATCAGGGCTATGCAAGGGAATCACTAACAAGGTGATTTAAGTGTATGCCAAAAGTACTGAGAGTTAACAGAATAGTGTGGTGACAAAAAAGGAACCTCTATAATTTGGGCATTTAAAAAAGTAGTCATTTTACCTGAGAGACTGTATTAGGGTTGTCCAGAGAAACAGAACCAGTAGCATGTATGTGTGTGTGTATGTGTGTGTAAGTGTGTGTGTATAGAGAGTTCTTATAAGGAATTGTCTCACATGATTATGAAGGCTGAGAAGTCCAAACCCAAGAGGGCTGCTGGTGTAGTTCCAGTAGATGTTGGAGGGCAAAGGCATGAGAAGACAGATGTCCTGGCTTGAAAACAGCCACACAGAGCTTTTTTTCCATTCAGGCCTTCAATGGATTGGATGAGGCCCACTTTCCACTAAGTTATGGAAATAGTGGAAACATATTTAACTTATGAAACCAGTATAGGAAATATAGGAAGTTTGAATCATGAGAAATATAATATTGGTCTTAGTCAAACCAAAATATTGTGCTAACATGTTTTTAAATGATAATAAAGACTGAATAATGCTAAAGTCCTTTTTTTTAAATTGATGCCTTATTATCTCATAAGTAGTTACAAAGGCTATTAGGTAAATATACTTTTATTTTTTTTTACGAAATTACTGGTTTATTATAAAAGGATATAACCCAGGAACAGCTAGATGGAAGAGATGCACAGGGCAAGGGGAAAGGGTATGGAGTATCCATGCCCCGTCTGAGCAACCCGTCCCAGCATCTCCATGTGTCCACCAGCCCAGAAGCTCCTAATTATACTTTCTAATGTCTGTAAATAGAAACACTTTAATAACGTTTCTTTCCTTTTTCTCATTTAGACAATTTTGGCTTTATCCAAACTAAATGTTTGTGGAGTATATGTATAACAACTGAACGCATTTTTTGATGAGTAAATCCTTCCCATCTTCAAGAGAGGGAAAAGAGAGGAAGTGTGATAGAAAAAAAATAAGAGGGAATTGGCTTTAGACAGATAGCTAATCATTTTTCTCTGTAAGGAGAGAGGAGAAAGTTTAGACATGCACACACACAAAAAAGAGTGTCATATATCTGGTTCTGACATAACTTGGTCCTTGAAAATTATATCCAGCCATGAGATATTTAAAGCCAGCACTTATTAATTCCTTATGTGTGGAAAGGAAGGAAGTGATGCTTCCTGAGTGAAATAAAATTATGTGTTGCTCAGGCAAACAAGATTAATCATTTCCTCATGAGAATTCTTTCGTATTTTGGTGTCTAAAGTCTCCTTAAAATATATAACCGAATGTCAATGTTTGTTGATGAAAATTCAATTAACAAGTTAAGAAAAAAAATTTGTTCAAGCCAAACTGAGGATTATAATCTGGGAGACAGACTCTCAGAAGCTCTGAGAACCGTTCTGCCCGTTAGAAGTGGAAGGCACAGTCATGCACACTTTTGAGACAAAGGATTTTACATCAACATGACACTGACATTTTATTTAAAGTTCAACAGATATCCATAATCCAGGTAACATGTACAAAGAGAGAAGCAAGTCACCATGACCCCTCACAGAACTGGGAAAGAATGCTCATCTTTTAAGAAGTTATATTACTAGCATCAGAAGAAAGGAAAAAAAAATTGAACTTTACAGTTGAGCAGGCATTCCCACCTTTGAGGAGGTCCGGTTAATGTGTAAGGCAGATGCACATTAGGGAGGGAGGGAGGAGGCTGAAACAGAAAGAATCTTATGTTTAAATTTTCCTGTCCTGCCTTAAAATATAAATTTTATTTCATCATGCCATGGAGTGATTTACCAGCCAACATTTTTGTTTACCTAATACATCTATGATTTCTGACTTTTAGCCATTAACCAACAGTGGAAAGAGCACTGGAAATAACATCAAAAGCTAATCCTGAACACTGTCTGAAGGTGCTGATGAGGGAGAAGATTCTCATATTTTACATTAGTTTTCACTAAGTAATATTTAGGGAGGCAATTTTTTTTTTTTTTTTTTTGCAGTACACGGGCCTCTCACTGTTGTGGCCTCTCCCGTTGTGGAGCACAGGCTCCGGACGCGCAGGCTCAGCGGCCATGGCTCACGGGCCCAGCCGCTCTGCGGCATGTGGGATCTTCCTGGACCAGGGCACGAACCCGTGTCCCCTGCGTCGGCAGGCGGACTCTCAACCACTACACCACCAGGGAAGCCTCCTAGGGAGGCAATTTTTGAGTTCAAATTGTGTTTAGAATCCTTCTCATACCAATTAAGAAAGCACACCATTGGACAGTTAGAATTTTGCTTTGTTTTTTGTTCTAAGATGCTTCTCAAATGAGTAATTTTGTCCATATCAGATTTCCTCCAAAGTGGCTACTAGGACTTCCCTGGTGGCGCAGTGGTTAAGAATCTGCCTGCCAATGCAGGGGACATGGATTCTAGCCCTGGTCCAGGAAGACCCCACATGCTGTGGAGCAGCTAAGCCCATGCGCCACAGCTACTGAAGCCCAAGTGCTTAGAGCCCGTGCTCCCCAACAAGAGAAGCCACCACAGTGAGAAGCCCATGCACCGAAAAGAAGAGTAGCCCCCCCTTGCTGCAACTAGAGGAAGCCCACGTGCAGCAACGAAGACCCAACGCAGCCACAAATAAATAAATAAATAAATAAATAAATAAATAAATAAATAAATAAATAAGTGGCTACTATAATTCCAAATTATAATTGCTGAAATTGAGCCAGTGAGAAAGATACGCACGGGCATTAGCATCATAGTGAGAACACGTTCAGGGAGCAGGTGTTTCAGAGTTTTAGATGGATAAGACCCCGGAGAACTGGGTGTGTGTCCAGAGGTGTGTAACTTTTCCTCTTGGAACTTGTCAAAGGCCAGTCATCACCAATCAGAGTTTTCAGATGCGTGGAAGACAAAGGTCTCAGAGCACGAATTTTAAGGGTTGGACACTGTGGTGAGAGCAAGTGAAATCTTAAGCTTGGTAATATTGTCAGCAAGCTGAGTTTCCAAGCTCAGTGAGATGAGGTATGAGTTAACATTCCTGGGGGAAGCTGCCCTTGTGTGTACATGTTACTGAGTCCAAACTCATAGTGCTCGCCACAAGGCAGGCCAGTAAATCGAGAGACGAGTTGTTGGGGCCGGGTGTAGTGACTTTATTTGGAAAGCCAGCTGACCGAGAAGATGGTGGACTTGTGTCCCAAAGAACCATCTTCCCTGAATTAGAATTTAGGCCTCTTTTATGCAGGAAGGGGAGGGAGTAAAGTCCTGGTTCCTGTCAAACTCTGGAGGGGACGTGTTAATTTCTCCCTTCCTGCAGTCATTCACAGGTGGGCCTGGTCAGGATGTTTGCTGTGAGCTAAACAGGTATTTTTGCTTAATGCTGATTACCTAGGAGGCAGGGTTCCCAGAGATGGGCCATTATGTATAATTTAAGCTTACAGGCAACATCCCTTTAGTGATTAACTTGTAATAGAATACAAAGGTTCTTCCCTATAACAGACAGAGATGGGAGTGCTGGGGAAAGAAGTGGGAGACTCACTTAGGCCTAGACAAGTAGCAGGAGGGGATAAGTAGAGCCAGGGAAGGAGGAGACAGAGGGCTTTTCCCTCACCTTAGCAATGGCCTCATGCAAAGGACAGGCTCACAGCAGTCCCTGGGAAGAGTCAAGGCCACAAATGCCCAGGGGAGAAAGTTGTCGGTGGCAGGCTGCCGGGTGGAGAACACCTGGGGGCATAGAGGAGACTCAGCAGTGCTTCTGGACTGCCCTCCTTCAGGTGGGCTGCACCAGGCAGATGAGAAGAGGGGAAAAGCCTAATGGGATGACCTGGGGCCAGTCTAAGAGGTCCGCCATTCCATCTCCACCAGCGTGATGGGCTGGACCCTGTAACACTTGGCAGTTGCTGGGTCCACAGTGTGGGGCAGCCCCAGGTCAGAGGCAGCTTGGTGAAGATTCAAGGTGGTCCTGGGCTGGGGCAGAATCTCAGTTAGCAGATGGTAAAATGGGGAATGGGTCTAATTCTCAGGGAGCTGAGGCTGTGAAGAGGTTGTGGGTCCAAGGCTGAGCCAAACCCAGGGAGTGGCTCTGTGAAAATCCCTAACTGAAGAACCCCTGGCATCCACTATGCTAAGAAGAAACTAACCTTGCCAGAGGAGGGCATCCTCCCTTGTCTGTAAGTTTATGTCCTGGAAAAAACAGACACTGCTTGTGGAGACACACAGTGGGACTGGCAAAAGTCAGGAACTATGGGAAGGGGAAGGGTGGGTGTCAGGGACACCTCTAGGTTGGGGATATCAGACACTATGACAGAGGGGACTGGAGCAGGAGTGAGGTGTGTTTGTGGCTGTGCCGGAGAGATCTGAGGTCACCAGGTGGAATCAAGGCTGGGATAGGGTGGGAAACGCTTTACACAATAAAGATTGGGTTGCTAGGAGCCCCTGGTCTTCTACTGCTCCTTCTCCTCTCTGAAGCTCCCTCCACAGACTTCTCCCCCCAGCACCTCCTGACAGGTGAGCTTCAAACCCTTCATACCTTTTTAGTCCCCTAGCTCCTGGCCAGCCCCTACCTGTTCAACCCACCAAGCCCTTGCTACCAGCCACCCTGACTCTGGGAATCCCTGCAGGATGTGCTGACTTCCTCATGGCCTTGTGGACCATCAGGGGAAGGTGGGGGAAACCTCTCTGCCTGAGGGCAAATTGGAGCTTCATGTAGGATGCAGGTGTCAGGACCTTGAAAGCTCGTTGACTTGGTTGATGTTCTAGGTAGTGTAACTTGATGTTTCTCAGGACCTTGAAAGCTCGTCGACTTGGTTGATGTTCTAGGTAGTGTAACTTGATGTTTCTCAGGACCTTGAAAGCTCGTTGACTTGGTTGATGTTCTAGGTAGTGTAACTTGATGTTTCTCAGGGGTGACAGTCACTGTCCACTTTCAGGAAGGTGAAGCAATTATCAAGCTTGACAGAAGGAAAGTAGGAAGAGTCTCTGGACTGGCTAATAGGCCCACACCAAAGGCAGGCTTACCCTGAGCTCAGGAAGAGTCAGCTTTGCAGCCTCTCTCTTGCACTGTTCCTGGAAAAGTGTTCTCATGGTGTATGAGTTTGTTGCTGCAGTAATAAATGACCACACATTTAGCTGCTTGGAACAAGAGCCATTTACCATCTCACAGAGCCCGAGTCTGGCAAGTGTGGCTTGGTACGCCACTTAGGGTCTCACAAGACCACCATCAAGGTTTTGTCCACCCTGGGCTCTTACCTGGACGCTCTGAGGAAAATCCACTTCTAGGCTCATTCATTTTGTTGATAGAATTGATTTCCTTCTTCATGGTCTTCACTTGGTCCCTGCCATCATCAAGCCAGCAATGGTGGGAAAGTCCTTCTCATACTTAATCTGTCTTCCACTTCTCCTTCTGCTCCATTTCTCTGATCCCAGCCAGAGAAATCTCGCTACTTTTCAGAGCCCAAGTGATTAGATTGGGGCACCCAATCTATCTAAGGTGATACAGGATAATTTCCCCCTAGTTTTAGGTCCATAATTTTAACTACATCTGCAAAATCCCTTTGGCCATGTAATAAAACATATTTACAGGTTCCGAGGATTAGGGCAAGGACATCTTTGGGGAACAATTCCACAGACTACACATGGTCATGTTTTTGTAAAATTTGTAAGAGTGATTTTTTTTGTCTTCATTCGTAGAAGCTCCAACATTCTCCATTCTCCTCTTAATCTCAGACAGTGTTTTTGAAGCTATAGTTTATTAGTCATTGCTGCTTCCCTTATAAAATGAGTTTAAGGAATGGCAAAGAGCATTTTTTAAAGGAATATAGGAAAACTCAATTGCATAGGAAAATATCAGAGACCGCTGCACACAACCATGCACATTCCATGAAATTGTTATCATTCATCCATACACACGTGCACATTCATTCACACAAACACACACACACACACACACAAATATATCTGAACTAGATCAAGATGTAAAGAATACTTTTTAGTATGCTTGGTTAAAATTTTAAAATTTGAAAAGTTAATTAAGAAAAGACCCTAGGGACTTCCCCTGCGGTTCAGTAGTTAGGACTCCCTGCTTTCACTGCGGTGGCCTGGGTTCAATCCCTGGTTGGGGAACTAAGATCCCACAAGCCCACGTGGCACTGCCATTAAAAAAAGAAAAAAAAAAAAAGAAGAAGAAGAAGAAGACCCTCGAGTTCATCGGAGCCTCCAGGTAGGCCTGCTTTTGGTCCTGGGAAGATTTCTGGAGCATCTGGGACGACAGAAGCCTAGCACAATTTGTTTACAGAAGCCCGGGGCTGGCGGCTCCCTTTGATGCTGGTTGTTGTAGGTGGAGCCCTCCCTCAGTATGGACGGCTGAAGACCCTCCTGTGTTGTCTCCATTTTCTCCTTTGCAAAGATGTCAAAGAGTTCGGACAGGGGAAGAAACCTCTAGATTTTTCTGGGTAAACGAGATAACTAGAGAAATCACCTACCCTCCGCTGAGGGCAGACACACCCGCAGCTTCTCCAGCTCCGGTAGAGAAGCCAGGAGAGAGACCCAGATCTCAGCGCGGGAGCGTGCAGGGGGGAGTCCTCCCGGCGCCCAGGGCTCAGCCAGCACACGCGCAGAAGGCCGCGCCTCCACGCCGTCCCAGGGCTTCACTGGAAGAGACTGGCTCCCGAAACTCCGTCCCAACTACACCGACCCATCTCTCCCGGCCAAAGCTGGAGCCCGGAGCCCCACGCTGTTCTCAGCAATTCCTGTCACCATCTCACCGCCAGGAGGCGCTCCACTGCCATTCGGCCCCCTTGGGCTAGCGCCTCTGCCACAAGCCTCTACCTTTCCTCCCAGCCCTTCTGTGCGCCCCCTGCACCTTCACCTGCAAGCTGAAAAACGTCCTTACTGGGAATAACCGATTTTCCTTCTGAGCCTGAGAGAATGTGCCGGGGCACGCCCTCTGAGCATCTGTCTGAGCCATTGTCGCCTGCCACCTGTACGCCTTCATGCCCTGCAAGGACCATTCCGCCTCCCCTGCAAGCACTCAGGACCCTCTGTGGAATTCTTATAGGAATGTGCCCAGTGTTTTCAAACACCATATAAATTTAACTTAGATTTTGACACATAATGTTTTCTAGAACGTCCTTTACCTCTTGAGACATCTTGGTGTTTTTAGCTCTTTGGGGTTCAAGAATCCAATTCTAATGTTGGCAGCAGAGTAATAGTTGCCAGCCAGAGCCAGAAGGATCCCCCACTTGGTTGAGATAGGAACAAGCCAGGATGAGTGGGACCCGAAGGCCTGGTGTCCCTGGGCACAACCTGGGGCCACCTGGGCTTGGGGGCAGCATTGAGGGCCAGCCTGGGCCCTGATCAGAAAGGAGCTAGAGCTGGGGCTGGAGGGACAGCCTGAGGCCAGGGGGCCTTTGGGCAGAGAGCCCCAGCCCCAGCCCAGCTCTGTGCCTTCCCTGGTGGAACAGGCTCTGGGTGATGCTTTGGGGGGCCAATGAGCAGCCGCTTGGCCCTCCAGGAGTGGAGTGACTGCTGCCTACTGATGCAGCCATGTTGGGCAGGAGGTGGTAAGTGGAGGCTCTGAAACACACTGTCCCAGCCTGAGGATCCCCGGAAACGTCAGTTCTCTGGGCTGGAGATTAAAGGCCTGGGGTCCAGCGTTGATTCTCTGGCTAATGACCCTCTGACGCAGCCAGGACCCCTCCTCTCTTGGCCTCAGTTTCCCTCCCTGCATGACGTGGGAGTGAGCAAGCCTGTCTGCACTTCTGCTCAACTGCACAGTCTGTGTTCCCAGGAACCAGGACTGTGTTCCCAGGAACCAGGACTGGGTGAGGCCCCGGGGACACAGGGGGCCTGGAGGTCAGGCCTGGGGTGGGGTCAGCTGATGCCAAGGGCATGACTGCTTCTGAGAGTGGCAGGGGCCATTAGCTCCACAGGGTGGGTGGTGGGAGGACCAGAGTACACTCTCCGGGCTCCCTGCTGGTTGGCCTTGACAAAGACCTCGCTGTCATGGCTGGGGGTGCTGGCCTCTGAGGCAGAGCTGTTGGGGCCAAGCCCCCAGCCCTGACCTTGCAGGGGCTCTTAGCCTCACTCCCATCCAGCCCCCAAGAGTCCCAACAAGTGTCTCAGAGAGGCCCAGAGAGGTTCAAGCTCAGCCTGGGGCAGGGACCAGGGCTCAGTCTACACCAGCAGAGTCCCCAGGGTAACAGTGACTGTTATAAATCCCATGGACAAAACCGTCCAAGCCCTTCTGGGACAGCATGGCTTGGTCCTCTACTTCATGACCTCTCAGGGTCACTTCCACTGACAGTGTATATGTGACAAAATCTTGGCAGGAGTTTCCTGTCAAGTTTGGCCTGATTGTCCACGGGGTCTCTAATCTGGAAAGCCAGCCAGCAGTGGGTATAACCCTCACCTCCAACACTCTCCAAGCAAGTGGATAACAACAAAGGCCCTGCAGTTAACGAAACCACAGTTTCGTTAACCTGCAGTTAACGGAACCTCCAAGGCTGGAGGTACTGCTGAATCAGGTGTGCATGTCCTACTTCCTCAGTGGCCTCCTGGCTCTGTTTTAGAGAGCTCTCTTAGCAATACTGACTCCATTTTTATTTTCCTTTCACAACCTGGAGATAGCATCAGATTTCACAGGCCAAGGGTTCAGTCCTACAAGACTGCCCACCCTGTCCCCCACGTCAGACACCAGTTGCAGGGCCAGGTTGTCACCTGTGCATCTGACCCACTATAGATCAGAGGTTCCCACAACCCCTTCCTCAGGTTTGATTAATTTGGTAGAACAGCTCACAGAACTCAGAGAAACATTTTACTTCCTAGATCACCAATTTATTATAAAGGGATAAAACTCAGAAACAGCCAGATGGAAGAGATGCCTAGGGCAGGGAACGTGGGAAGGGGCACAGAGCCCCCAACCCTCTCTGAGAGCCCCACTCTCCCAGTACCTCCCGTGTTCACTAACCCTGTCTATTGGAGGGTTTTATGGAGGTTTCATTACCTTACAATGGTTAAATCATTGGCCAATGGCAATTGACTCAACCTGTGGCCACTTTCTCCTCTTTGGAGGTCAGGGGGTGGGACTGAAAGTTCCTACCCTCTAATCACATGGTTGGTTTCCTGGGCAACCAACCCCCATCCGCAGGTGTTTGCAAGAGTCACCTCATTAACGTAACAAAAGACACCTTTACACTCTCAGCACTCAAAAAATTCCAAGGGTTTTAGGAGCTCGGTGCAGGGAGTAGGGACAGGGATGAAGACCAACAATATATCTCTTATTATAAATCACCATATCGCACTAACTGAGCAGGACCCCTTATTCCCCTTGTGTGCTAATGTTTTCATGCAGCCATCAGCCCACCCTGGGAGACCCTGAGCACCTACGGCCCCTTCACTGGGTGAACCTTCCAATGTTATGCCAAGCTTGGTGCCTGCCCAGAGAAGGCCTTGGGAAACACTCCACAAAGGATTTCAAGACCCCCAAGACTGCAGGACTCCCTTCCTCAGAGTGCTCATGATCACGTAAAGTACCTGTTCCCCTGGGGCTGGGCCCCCTTGGCATCCTGATCTTACCTGTTCCAGGTCACTGTGTGCTGCAGGATGCCTTTGCTGATGGGCTGACCTGGAGCCAAGAGCCCCCGGGGCCTGCACATCCCCGCTGGTGACCTGCATGGACGGGGGTCCTGAATGGGGAGGGGGCTGTGAACCTAGGTTGCTCTGACACTGGCCGCATGAACATGGGCAAGCAGCCCATGAGCCCGGCCCCCGCCCCACCCCAGGTGCTGGAAAACAGGGCTGTCTTTTGTGCCCCCAGCCGGTCGTCACTGAGCCTCTGAGTTACTCTGGTGGTCTGTGTTGCTTCCCAAGTGATAGAATCACCACATCCTGATTCTGGTGAGTTCTCTGATGGTCAGGAAGTTCTTCCTCCTGTCTAGCCACTGCCTACCTTGCTTTGACTTAAGCCAATCCAAAGGTACCTGGTTAACTGTCCAGGATGATAGACCAGGATGATAGGCCAGTGCGTGAGGAACATGCAAACCTCAGGCTATCAGGGGGAAAATGGCCCCATGGACCGCCAAGTTCTCCGCTCCCCCTTGTAGAGTTCTCCTCTCCCCAAGGAAGCAGTTTTGGTCAGAGCAGAGGGATCCGGCCATCCCAGGCGGTGGCCAGGGACAGAGGGTAGGCCTGAACGGCTGGCCCTGCAGATGGGCAGTGGGGAGGGTCCTGGGCTGGGAGATGCTGGATGGCTTCAGCTGGCTCTCTGTGCAATGATCCCTTGGCCCTGGGTTCCAGGGTCATGTGCAGCACAAACGACCCCGGCTTGGCCCAGTCCCCCATCGCACTTTTGGTGTGTGTGTTGCTGGTCAAGGGCACAGGGTCCTCTGTGCGGTGTCCCTGAACTTGTCAGGCGTGTTTCAGAGCCAGCTTTGCCCGCTATCATGCGGTGACACGTGCTGAACCTTCCTGCCCAGGGCTGTGGCTGGGCAGAGCATAGAGGGTTTGTGCTCTGTTTGTTTTGGCCACACCACTCGGCTTATGGGGTTTTAGTTCCCTGACCAGGGATCGAAACTGGGCCTTCGGCAGTGAGAGCGTGGAGCCCTAACCACTGGACCGCCAGAGGGCTTGTGCTCTGGAGCCAGTGGGTCTGGGTTTGAGGACCGGCCTCTCCACTTCAGGGCATGTTGAACCTCACCTAGAGGATGGGGTGGGCCTTGCCCTGCCCCCGCTCGGGAGGCTTTAGCAAAGACTTCAGCTGGAGTCACCCTCCAACAGCTTTCTGTGCTGAGACCACTGGCCCACTCCCTCCCTCCTGTACCACCTGGAGGCTCCTTTCAGGCTTGCCTTCCAATCCCGTGCCTCTCCTGCTGGCTGAGAGCCGAGTGGGTGGGTCCTGCCCTGACCCCCGTGGATGGGGGCATCCTCCTGCTACCCGCCACTGCATGCTCTGGGGAGACTGCTGGGTTGGGACAGCTCCCACCTGTGCCGTCTCCTGTTCCAGGCCACACGGTGGAGGGGCTATCGCACCTTCCTGGTCTCATCTCGGACTTGGCTCGGTGAGACAAGGCGGGAAGTGAGACCCAGCCCGGGATGGGCCGTGGGTGCTGCGTGGGTCCCAGAGTGGGGGACGAGGGGCTGGCCAAATGGGCTGCACCCATGAGCTGCACCCTGAGCCATGTGGAGCTGGACATCACCCTTGTGGGTCACGCGCTGGTTCTGGCTGGGATGCACCTGATCTTGGAGAGATAGCAGTGAGTGGTGGCTTGAAGCAAGATCTTAGTTCTCTGCCCAGGAACTGGACCTGCGTAGCATGGATGAAAACCAGGAATCCCAGCCGCTAGTCCACCAGGGGCTAGAGGCTGGAAGCTAAATTCCCCTGGCCCTTGCCTCCATTGAAAAACGCATTTCTCAAGAAGGCAAAACCTGTAAAAACAGGTACAAAGTTTATTATTAGAGACACAGCACAAGTGGGAAAGCACACAGAGAAACAGTTTGTTTATCTAAGATAGAAGCAAGGCAGAAATACACACCCGGAGAGAAAGGGTGTGGGTATCTCCGCTAATGAGGGGGAGCACGGGAAAGAGGCAGTTAAGTCATTTATATAGGGCAGTTCTTCCCGCTCTTTGTTTATCTTTGGCCCATTATTTGGTTTCTTTTTCCACTGCTGACCTGCCCTAGCACCCTCCCCGACATGGATTCCAGCCCAGAGGCCTATGGGGGGCCTTGGCATCACCTATTATGGGGTGGCGCCCCCTCCTTTTTGACCCCCAAGGAGGCTTTCTGCTCATGTGCAGTGTCTCCCTTGCTCCAAGGATGGGAAACATGTGACCTCTTTATTTTTTACTCAAATAGGGTTTAGCCCCTCTCTGTCCCCTCCATGACTGTTATCTTAAAGTGTCCTCAGGAGACAAAGTCCAGCTACTTACCCTGTTGCTGTTGTTATTTCTATCTCGTAGTGCAGACAGGAGGCTAGTGGTAAATACCTAGCCTAGAGCCCACCTGCCTCCTTCCTCAAGAAATGTAAACAGGAGGCCAGCGGTCAAATGCCCAGCCTGGAGCCCACAGCCGGTGGGAAGCAACCAGAGCAGGGTTCTCCAGGGCACTCCCAGGTCCTAAACTCCCCCATGAGCCCGCTCTTGGCCTGCCTTGGCTTCACAGCGCCTTACTTGATTCAGAAGCCCTGTGTTCCTCTCCTGTCGGTTTATACCAAGGCAGGTTCACGCTGCAGGGCCTAACTGTGCAGACAACAGGACCACAGCAGCTCTTCCAGAACACATTCAGGCTTCCCCCACCTGAGAAATGTCACAGAGGCTGTGAGCTTTTTTTTTTTTTTTTGGTACGCGGGCCTCTCACCGTTGTGGCCTCTCCCGTTGCGGAGCACAGGCTCCGGACGCGCAGGCTCAGTGGCCATGGCTCACGGGCCCAGCCGCTCTGCGGCATGTGGGATCCTCCCAGACCGGGGCACGAACCTGTATCCTCTGCATCGGCAGGCGGACTCTCAACCACTGCGCCACCAGGGAAGCCCGAGCCTGTGAGCTGGAAGAGGTGGGCTGTGGAGGCCGAGCCAGCCTGCTGTATCTCAGCACCAAGGATATAGTCAATAATTTTTTATTTTTTTAAATGAATGACCAGTATGCTAGCTGGACTCAGAAGGCTGGAGCACCTGTGCAGGATTCTCTAGGTGGGGAGCCCCCAGGAGGAGCGAAGCCTGGACTCATCCCCAAGGCTGGAGGTACTGCTGAATCAGGTCTGGGTCCAATCACAAGACGGTTTCAACAGGGAAACAATATAAAAATTGGTAAATTTTGTCTGATCAGGTCACCCAAGATGGCTGTTCTTTTGCCCTCTGTACATCCCCTGCTCTCTGTACATCCCCTGCTCGACCAGCCCCTGCTTTACCTATGCCTTATTCACGTGACTGACCTTCCCTTTCAGTCGTAGAGCCTGATCAGAAAATGCCTGTGTACTTGCCCCTGGCCCCAGCTGCTGATTGTTCTCATCTTTAGATGAGCGCTCTCTCCACTATGCTGCTTTATCAAAGGGGCAGTGAGGGGCGTGCTCCTCTGCTGGTTTCTCTGGCAACCAGTGAGTCAGTCTGACGTCAGTTCCTCCTCTAACTGGTAACCTCCTCCCGCTCCTCTACCCCTGGAGTGAAGACTGCCGCCATGTCCTGTCCGCTGTTTGCTGCATGCCATGGGTGTCTCGCTCCAGGACCTTGCTTCAGACGTGTAAGATCCTCCTATCCATTAAACCATTGGGCTTGCTTTTGCTGACTCTGGGCTGCTTCTTCTGGCTTGAGGCTCTGTGACATGGGCAAGTACAGGGCTTGCTGGCTTGAGGGGTGCAGCCCAACAACTTAGATAAAATAATGACTATAAGATGTAATAAAACTCAATATGGGCCCTAGGGCTGAGGGAGAGCCCCCCAGGAAGAAAAAAGCTTGGAAGGGGTCCTCTCTCGAGGTCCCGTGTTCAGGCCTCATTGGTGGCAGAGAAGTTGGCTGGGTTGCTCCTGCCGTGGCTCCCCAACCACTGGGTAAGCAGGAAGCAACTCTCTGGGGCACAAACCAGGTGCAGGCAGGTCAGCTGATGGCTAGGCCTGTGGACAAGCAGAGGAGGTTGGAGTGCCAGTGTGGGCAGGAGGCCCAGTGTTTGCAGTGTGTTGATGTTACTGAGTCCAAGCTCATACTGCTTGTCTCATGACAGGCCAGTAAATTGAGAGACAATTTGTTGGGGCAAGGAATAGTGACTTTATTTGGAAAGCCAGCAGACCGAGAAGAGAGTGGACTAGTGTCCCAAAGAACCATCTTCTCTAGAATTCAGGCTTCTTTTATACTAAAAGGGAAGGGAGTAAAATCCTGGTTCCGTTCAGACTCTGATTTCTTCATTCCTGTAGCCATTCACACGTGGGCCTGGTCAGGATGTTTGCTGTGAGTTAACAAAGATATTTTAGCTTAATGCTCATTACCTGGGAGGCAGGCGTCCCAGAGGTGGGCCATTATGTATAATTTAAGCTTATAGGCAACATCCCTTTAGTAATTAACTTGTAGCAAAAGCAGTAGGTTACAAAGGTTAAAGTAAAAGAAACAGATCTGATATGGAGTCAGATTTGTCTTCTCTGTTACATTGTGAGGGCCACGAGTTCTGCGCCCATGGCTGGGCAGGTCTGCACCAGATGCCATCACGCCTACACTTGTGACCAATCAATCTTGCAGCCTCCAAAACCAGCAGGAGAGCCCCTCTCTCTGCAATGTCCCCCTAGCGCCCTCTACTGGAAAAGCTTACCATTGTGCTCACTCTGAAGGACAGAAGCTTAAAGGAATCCTGTTCATTACTGCAGAGCATGTGTGAAGGGTGGGTTGGAAGTTGAGCAGCAATAAAGGGGGAACTGGCACAGAACACCCGTGACGCAGCTCTATCCTGGAACCCATTGGCCCAAGAAGAAAAGAGAAGTGCTGTGCACAAAAAAACTCACAACTAGCCAATTAGAAAAGTGAGAGGCTGGATCCAACCCAAGTGCCCAACGAATAGGGCAGGCTCAGTAGAGGCTGGAATCATGGGAGACCTTAACTTTGGGGGTGTGAGCAGATGTGAAATAATGCCAGGTGGACTTGGTGTGACACCCACAGATGGTGGCTTCTCTCTGCAAAGTCATTCAAAGGCAGAATGAAACAAAGGGGAGTTTATAATGGTGATCCCGTCACCAAATGTAATGGATTGCATGCTGGCTCCAAAGGATGTGTCATGTCCTAATTCCTGGAACCTGTGAATTTTACCTTGTATATTAAGGTATGTGACTTAGTTACAGATTTCGAGAGGAGGTGCTTATCCTGGATTATCCCATGAGCCCTGCATGCAGCCACATGCTTTTATTAAAAACTTCATAGGAAGAATTTTATATTTTTCAATAACTTGTCTTTAATATGGGTGCAATTTACATCATTTTCACTTTCATTTTACCTAAAGATTTGGTAATGCTCTTTTTTTAATTAAAAATTTTTTTATTGAAGTATAGTTGATTTACAACATTGTGTTAGTTTCCGGTGTACAACAAAGTGATTCAGATATATATATATATACACACACACACATATATGTATATATATATTATTTTTCATATTCTTTTCCATTATAGTTTATTATAAGTTATTGAATATAGTTCCCTGTGCTATACAATAGGACCTTGTTGTTTATCTGTTTTATGTATGGTAGTGTGTATATGTTAATCCCAAACTCTTAATTTATCCCTCCCCCACTTCCCCTTTGGTAACCATAAGTTTGTCTTCTATGTCGGTTTTCCCCTGACTCTTGTGGGGCACGTTCACCCCTTTCTAAGGGAAAGAGGCATAGAGTCGCATGTAGTCATGGCATCAGGCCAGGATCTCAGAGTGAAGCACAGTTTTTGCTGTTTTATCCTCTTACTTTTAATTCAGTTTTAAAATAGGCAAAACATGTATAGGTTTCAAAAATCAAAGCTAGTGCTTCCCTGGTGGCGCAGTGGTTGGGAGTCCGCCTGCCGATGCAGGGGACGCGGGTTCGTGCCGGGGTCCGGGAGGATCCCGCATGCCACGGAGCGGCTGGGCCCGTGGGACGCGGCCGCTGGGCGTGCGCGTCGGAGCCTGTGCTCCGCGGTGGGGGAGGCCACAGCAGTGAGAGGCCCATGTACTGCAAAAAAAATAAATAAATAAATAAATAAAAGCTAAACACAAAGTTTACTCAGGAGTTTCACTCCCATCCCAATTTCATTTACCCCAATCCCATTTTTATTCATTTCTGGGTTGTTCTGCCTGGTTTTTGGGGGCAAAAATGGAGATAAGTATCAAAAATTAATTTTGAAGATTTAGCCCTTCACTAACAGGAAATTCTCTCAGCTGCTCATGGGACTGTCATAGCTGAGAGTGGTGTATTATAATAAATTAAACAAAAATAAATGGACTGTTCCTAATTTCAGATCACACTGTGTTTCTGAGAAGAGACCTATAGGGATAAGAAGCACAGTTATTATTTATGCCATTTCTTGGAGCTGTTCCGTCACTAAAAGACATTTCTTTTTTCACTTAACAGTATATCCTAGAAATCACTCCATGTCCTTTCATATATATTGCCCGTGTCACATTCTTTCCCCTTTTTTTTCCTTTTGGTTGTGTAGCACTCCATTGAATGAAGATACCATAATTCAACCAATCTCTGGATAGGCATTTTAAGAGCCTTTTATATAGAAAGAAATTAGCTCTTTACTATGAAATAACTTGCAAATATTTATTCCCAGTCAACTTTTGTCTGTAGACTCTTGTGTGTGTGTGTTTTCCTTAAAAATGTGTGGTTTTTTATGTGTTCTTTTTTTAAGATTTTTTTAAAAATTTACAACATTGTGTTAATTTCTGCCATACAGCACAGTGATTCAGTTATACAGAAATATGTGTATAGTTTTTCATATTCTTTTCCATTATGGTTTATCACAGGATATTGAATATAGTTCCCTGTGCTATATTAAGTTTTTAAACTATCTTAGGTAGTTGGATTTATCATTTATTATCATTTATCATTTATTCCTTGAGATATTCAGTCATAGTTAGGCTTTTCCCACATCTAAGGTATAAAGGAACTCGGACATGTTTTCTCTAGTACTTATGTGGCCACATTTTTTTTTTTTTACACATCTCATCCCTATGGAGTTCCATGTTGTAAGGTGTGGATCCAATTTTATCCTGTACTGAGGAGCTATGAAATCCCACCATTTTTTAATACTAAATTCTTTAATGCACTCAATAATGTGTTTAAAAGGTCGGGATATAATTTCTGATGTTTCCTTGTTCTATTTTGTGTATAAATGCCTCTTAATATTGTTTTCCAGGAAGTCAATGAAAATTCTCTTAAGAGATTAAGTGCCTACTTAGAAAACCTCCAGAAACCAGGCTTCAAGTCTTTGAAACCAACCCAGCTTATGTTTTATGTAAGACAAACAGACCAGAACTCTTCTGATGGCCAGGAACACTTCAGCACTTCCGGTACGTTTCTTATTTCTCGTGTGTCCCTTGCAGGCTTGGTGTGATGTGTCAAATCTGTCTAACGTTGCTAGAAGACCTTCGAGTTGAAGCCTTGTCATAGGAAATAATATCATTTAATTGAGTGTTTTCCTGGAGTTAGAGTCTATTCCTGGCTGCATGTGTTTGATGAGCCATTTTTTATGTTTAAACTTTTCTGACTAGAAAACTGAAGTGTTCCTATTTGTCCCCTTCCTATTTCAGTGCTGTTTTAAGTATTAAATGTCTATATAACAATTTACATCTTTAAAAAATATAGCTTACATTCTCTAATTTAGTCCTCAAAGTACCCTGTGAGGAAGGTAGTATTTGCCCAATTGTAACTTAAAAATGTCCCAGGACCATGGAGACAGAATAGGGGTCTTGAGCCCTTTAACTCCAGCCTCATGCTGTTCCTAAAATCTGATCAGTCTTCATGTACAGCCTTCTGTTTGTCCTTTGTCACTCCTTTAGCCATGATCCAGTGATCCTTTAAACTAAGGATGAATGTGGGTCTATCCATCCTTTCCGTGATCCTTGAGGAAATAACTTTATTTTTAGAATGAACTTTAAAACAGTTTAAAGATTTACTAAGAGCTTTCTGTGAACAAATGCTAAAACAAATAACTGTCGTGAGCGCTGGCTGAGTAAAGAGAAAAATCCTCCACTTTCAGTTAATGGTTAACTTTGAACCATTTATTAAATGAAAGTAGATTATAAAAAAATAAATTAGTGGGAATTCCCTGGTGTTCCAGGGAATTCTGCGCTCTCACTGCCAAGGGCCCAGGTTCAATCCCTGATCAGGGAACGATGATCCCACAAGCTGCATGGTGCAGCCAATAAATAGATAGATAGACAGACAGACAGACAGACAGATTTCCCTGGTGGCTCAGTGGTTAAGAATCCGCCTGCCAGTGCAGGGGACACGGGTTCCATCTCTGGTCCGGGAAGATCCCACATGCTGAGGAGCAACTAAGCCCGTGCGCCACAGCTACTGAAGCCCAGGTGCCTAGAGCCCGTGCTCCACAAGAGAAGCCACCGCAGTGAGAAGCTAGCGCACCGCAACAAAGAATAGCCCCCGCTCGCCGCAGCTAGAGAAAGCCTGCACGCAGCAACAAAGACCCAACACAGCCAAAAATAAATTAATTAATTAAAAAAAATAAATTATATATATATGGAGTTCTTAGAAGTCAAAAAGAAAACAGACTAGCTTAGTTACAAAAATGGGCAAACACAGTGACTAGATAGTTCAGGAAATAATACACATAAATTGCCAATAAGCATATAAAAATGTTTAGCCTCAGTAATCAAATGCAAACTAAACTAATTAGTTAATATTTCCCAATAAAAGTTATGTGCAGTCTGGCACAAGCATTCCACACTATATAGCAGCATTTACATTGGATTAAATAATTAATGGTATTGATAAGAGAGAAACTGAGATTTATTCCTTGACTTACCTCTTCTGAGGATAAACTATTTCTTCATAACTTCAAATGCAGGAATTTGCATTTTCCTTTCCTCTTTCACTGACTAGAATAATTTTCCTACCAGTATTTCTCACTTTATCATCAATGATTCAACTAAAAAGTCTTTCTTAGTTTGCATGTTATAGATTCTATAAATCTATGTGGCAGGCATAGCAGGTATATCTGAGAATGATTTAGATTGTGGTGACGGTCATCGTGGCAAAGAAAACACAGTCTTGTATGCAATGGTGAAAAATTAAAAACAACTTTTATGGTGATCAGTTTTGGCAGTGTTAAATAAATTGCACTACATTGATTATGTGGATTAGTATAGAGCTACTGAAAAGAAAGAGAATGATGTATACATACAGATAATGGAAGAGTCACCAAGGTTAAATAACAAAAGCAAGTTCAAAGTAATAGATCCAGGGAATTCCCTGGCAATCCAGTGGTTAGGACTCTGTTCTTCCATTGCAGAGGTCCCAGGTTTGATCCCTGGTCAGGGAACTAAGCTACTGCAAGCTGCGTAGAGCGGCCAAACAAATAAATTAAAAAAAAAAAAAGTCATAGGTCCAGAATGGTGCAGTTTATATGTTAAAAAGGAACAATTCACACTGTGGGTGTGTGTTCATGCAGACACAAAAGCGTATATGTCATATATAACATACACACAAAGCACATAGGAAAGGGCTAGAGCAGTGCTGTCCAAGAGAACTTTCTGCGGAGAGGTAACTGTTCTGTATGAGCGCTGTCTGGTACAGCTGGCACTAGCCCCATGTGGCTACTGACCACTTGAAGTGGGGCTAGTATGACCAGGAACTGAATTTTAAATTGTATTTAATTTCAATCAATTTAATTTTAGCCATAAATAGCCACATATGGCTGGTAGCTACCGTATGAGGCAGTGCAGGTCTCAATGCTTGTGTACCTAAATGTTAATGGGGTTACATCTAGTGCAAGTGTGAGGTTGTGTGCCTGTCAACAGGAGACTTTTACTTTGTATATATAATTTTACAAGAAGGATGTACGTATATAACACTTGTATAATTTTCAAAACTAATTTTAAAAATTTTTCCAAAAAAAGAGCCAGCATGTTATGATGGGGAAAATGCTTCGCTTGCTGGCAGCTCAGATCTCAGCCCTCACTTCACGCTTCTTAACCTCCTTGAACCTCCGCTTCTTCACATTTCAAAAGAGAGATAATAATGGCACTGGTGAGAGTGTTCATTGAAAAGTTATGTACATTCTACTAGCGCCATGTTTAATACCCAATAAAGGTGCAGGGGAACCAGTAGATTTCCTACTGTTGACGTAAGTTAGATTACTACCCTGAGCCCAGGGACTACTTGCATTAAAGTCAGATTGTGAAGTGCTAACTTTTAAAAAATTAGGGAACTTTGAGTCACTTCTGAAAATATTGTGTCCCTAGCTAGTTGGAGGGGGGAGTATGAGGACAGTCTCTTTCAACCGTAGAGAAAATTTGAGATGGGTTTCTGTGACCCCTGAGACTGGATTGGCCCCCCTCCTTGAACCACTGAAGCAGGGCAGCCTGCCCCACCCTCCCCCTACCTCCACCTCCCCCTTCTCTTTAGTGCTGGACACCCTCTCTGGTGGACACTTGCTCATAGGAGAGCTTTTCCATCCCTTAGACTGTAGAGACCAAATTTATGAACAGCATTGAAAATATTCTCAATCCCCTTCTTGGGCTGGCGTGGGTTTGGTCACTGGCGCCAAACTAGAAACGGGAGCTGACAGAGGACTTCATGAAGATGGAGGTAGTGTGGTACAGTTTTGGAGAAGGGATGTAGTTTTCCATTTACAGATGATTTTCCAATAGGATGAATTTTAATGAGTAATGGAGTGTTCTAAAGATTTTGATTCTATAAATGTTGTATGAAAAGAAATGTTTTTCAAGTAAAGCAAATAATCATCTGTATTAACTGTTTGGGGGAATTATATTCTCTAGGATTTCGAGCAGTCAAATTTACTTTGCACACCAGAGATCTGCTAAGCACAGTGTTATATATTCTCAACTCCTGCAGTTTATCTATTGAACATATCCAAAGCTTGAATACTAATGTGCACTCCCAGCCTCTCAAAGAGGCCACAAGGATATCTGACAGGCCCATCAAATGGGACAAGTCTTACTACTCCTTTACTGGATTCAAGGACCCTGATGAAGACCTCGAGCAAGTCTGGAGAATGGAAACAACCCTAACGTACGTAAGAGTTTTTATTTAACTGAACTTATTTGTAGTTAGTAGTCCCCACTCGCCTCGACTAGAGAAAAGCCCGCATGCAGCAACAAATACCCAATGCAGCCAAAAGGAAACCCCAAAAAAACATGAGCTAGAAGAGAGGGTCTCAGCCTTGCACGCACTGGGATCCAGCCCATGAAACTTATGCTTATACCCGTTGCTCTAACGATCTCACAGTGTGTCCTGATGAACAAAAACTTGGGAATGTCTGACCTACCTTTTGGTATAGAAAAAAAGTGGGATTGGATAAGTCAGGGCATAAAAGCAGCAATGAGAGTTGTTGGACCTTAAGTCAAGAGGCTTTAGAATAACATATTAAAGAAATTCAGCAATTAGTCTGTGGTTCAGTTGAGTGTTTCATAGGGTACAATTTTGGTCTGGAGCTAGATGTGTAGCCATCATGAAAAGATTGTCCCAAGGACCCAGAACTCAGAGTTAGTCAGCTGGCGAACAATGAAAACGGACTGGAACTGGGAAAAGCCAATTCACCAAGATAAGTGCTATTCCATTGGTTCCTTGTCCAAGCTGAGTATTTATAATTTCCTTATTTGTATGTAGTTCATCCAATAAAATTCTTCAGTCTTCAATAAAAGTAAACACTCTTACATTATATTATATTACATGTTACTAGATAATGCATTTTTAAGAGTAGGGAACATGTTTTAATCATCTTTCTACTAATCTGCTTCGTAGATTCATAAAACCCAACCAGCGTTTTTATTTCATTGAATTAAAGAATTGTTGGAAAAGTGTGAATGTGAAGTGCTGGAGGCTGGGTGTGGAGAACTCAAGGTTTAATATGGAAATGTAAAGTAGCTTAATACAGATGGTAGCAGAAGAAGTGAGTCAGCAATGAATGCAGAGGATCATTTTTTTTAAAACAGTGCCTCTGTTAGTTTCATTACTGTTGACTTAAAGTATCTGCTGTTTTTAACAAGAGATACATTGTGTTAAGGAAATTTTCTAGTGTACATGAGTTGTGTTACTATGAATTCTTCATTTCCTCCAGAGGGATACTTTGTTTTAAATTCAAGCTCTCATGTTGACAGTTACCAGCACAAGCTCAATACATGTCATTTTGATTTGTCTACTCTTAAGGAAGATAGCAACATAAATTAAATAGACCACTGTTTTAGAAATTGAAATCAGTGGAAATATAACGGTCTAATTTATTGATCATTATTATCCAAATTCAGTTGTCAATAGCTATGTATCTTGTCAAACAATGAAGTAAATCCATTCATAGCCAGATAGAACCTTTGTTTTCTTAGCTTTGACAAATGAAATTAACAACAATAAAGCATTACATGTTTTATCCCTGTTTATAAGAGAGATCTTGCATTCACTTTAAAACTGTGATTTAAAATTAATATTGAATTATCCTAAATGAAACAGACAGTATTTAGAGTTTCTTACAGAAGAGCTGGAATAGGGTTGTGGCTGGTTCTTGGTGTAATGCTGTTTCATATCTTTTACTTCCATATATTTTTCTTGGGCTAGAGAATATTGAGAGTTGACTGGTATCACCTTAAATCTTCCTACTCAAAGCTTCTCTTCTAAAATCGACCGGTTAGAGATTTCTGTTTTGTTTAGTTTTTGATGCTTGTATCGGAGGTCCTTGGGTTATATTTCTTGAACATTGATATGTTAGTGACAGATCATCACACCTCATAAAGTTTGAGTTTAGCTTATTAGGTATAATTTTAGAGCAGAGGGTCCAGGCTGGGTAGGATAGGAGAGGACAGCTCTACACTGAAAAAGGCAAGAAAAGGAATACATGCTGCTCTTTGGGCCCTTTGGGTAAATTACAGTATTGACTAAATGCCGCAAAAAAAAATCTGTTGCCTTTACCAGCATGCCTTAGAGGGCCGATGCCCCGGTTACGACAGTTGTATGAATTTGGAAGATTTCATATCTCTTATTTTCATAACCTAACCTGGTCTCCCTGGTCCAGTGTGTTCACACAGGCCCGGCACCCCTTTCCAATCTTGACCTTTTCCCAAATATGGATGTTGCCCAGTTTGCAGGAACCCTGATGAGGGTTTGTTCAAGGTTTTGTTTTATGTTAGTTTTTCCCAGTAAGGATTCCAGGAGCTTACGTCATCAAAGCCAGTTTGTATCAGTTTCTTGTTTCAGTTATTAATTTTTTATTTGGCCACGCCACGTGGGACGTGGAATCTTAGTTCCCCAACCAGGGATCGAACCCAAGCCCCCTGCATTGGAAGTGTGGAGTCTTAACCACCGGACCGCCAGGGAAGTCCTAATTTTTTTAATTTGTTATTATTTTGCAAATAATTATAAAATTGTTGAACCATTTGACAGGTTTCAAACCATATGAATGGAATGACTGTCCCATAGTCAGGAGATTTAGGGGCTGTAACTCGGACAAAACTTTTTTACCACCATGGTCATTTTGGCCATATCCGGTTTGTTTTTATTTTCATTCTTGTATTGTTTACCTCATCTTTATTATATCTGTAGTTATAGGAGAGGACGCATAAGGAGCACATGCTGAGTTACACAGTTCAGAGGGAGCATAAAAATAATTCTGCAAATTTACATCCAGCTGATCTTCAGCTGGTTTACAAATTGCATTCACCTGATCAAAATTTAATCTTGAAAGCATGTTATTTCTAATATTTCAGGATGTAATGTTAAAAAGAGAAAATATAACAGTTCTATTTAGTGTAAACTTTCAAATAATTTTCCTTATGTTTCCGCAGAGACATGCAGGCTGAAATAAAACACAGAAATTATGAAAAGAAATCAATTGAGTTTTTAAAAACACAACATAGAAGAATTATCAGGTCATAAAAGCTCCATTTAATCTATTTTCTTCTTATATCTGGCAGTTACATTTCAATCTACATTTTAGGACATGCTGTGTAATTTGTATTTCTCAGCAAATTATGCTTTATCTTACTGTAAAATCACTTTATAGTGATAAAAACACTATAGTGAAATGTTTAATATATAAGGTTTTCTAATTTTATACAATAATAAAAAGAATTTACCAGTCTAAACAAAATTAGAAAATGCTACTTTGTGTTGTAGTTTTTAGTATTTCCATATTTTGCATATATTCTCTGATTATCAAATAATTTTATAACTAAAATGTATTGCAATTATAGAATTTGTGTTTGCAAGGAGACAACAGGATCCATTTGTATCTAAACAAAATTATCCCATATGTAATGTCTACCCCACTGGAAAAAACATGTCATTGAACTATAGGAAGACCATTGAAATGCTATTCTTTTTTTTTTTTTTTTTTTTGACCAGGAACATGTCATTTTAACTTTTTTTTTTTAATACAACAGGTTCTTATTAGTCATCCATTTTATACACATCAGTGTATACATGTCAATCCCAATCTCCCAATTCATCACACCACCATCCCCACCCCGCCACTTTCCCCCCTTGGTGTCCATACGTTTGTTCTCTACATCTATGTCTCAATTTCTGCCCTGCAAACCGATTCATCTGTACCATTTTTCTAGGTTCCACATATATGCGTTAATACACGATATTTGTTTTTGTCTTTCTGACTTACTTCACTCTGTATGACAGTCTCTAGATCCATGCACATCTCAACAAATGACCCAGTTTCGTTCTTTTTTATGGCTGAGTAATATTCCATTGTATATATGTACCACATCGTCTTTATCCATTCATCTGTCAATGGGCATTTAGGTTGCTTCCATGACCTGGCTATTGTAAATAGTGCTGCGATGAGCATTGGGGTGCATGTGTCTTTTTGAATTATGGTTTTCTCTGGGTATGTGCCCAGGAGTGGGATTGCTGGGTCATATGGCAACTCTTTTTAGTTTTTCTTTTTCTTTTTTTTCTTTTTTGGCCAAGCAGCTTGCAGGGATCTTAGTTCCCCAACCAGGGATTAAACCTGTGCCCTCAGCAGTGAAAGCACAGAATCTTAACCACTGGGCCACCAGTGAATTCCCACTATTTTTAGTTTTTTAAGGAACTTCCATATTGTTTTAATAGTGACTGTACCAATTTGCATTCCCACCAACAGTATAGGAGGGTTCCCTTATCTCCACACCCTCTCCAGCTTTTTTTCTTTTTAATTTATTTTTGGCTGCATTTGGTCTTTGTTGCTGCACGCAGCCTTTCTCTCTACTTGTGGTGAGTGATGGTTACACTTTGTTGAGGTGCGTGGGCCTCTCAGAGCGGCGGCTTCTCTTGTTGTGGAGTGTGGGCTCTAGGGCATACAGGCTTCAGTAGTTATGGTGCATGGGCTCAGTAATTGTGGCACATGGGCCTATTTGCTCCACGGCACGTGGGATCTTGTCTCCTGCATGTCTCCTGCATTGGCAGGTGGATTCTTAACCACTGCACCACGAGGGAAGTCCCTCCAGCATTTATTATTTGTAGACTTTTTGATGATGGTCATTCTGGCCAGTGTGAGGTGGTACCTCATTGTAGTTTTGATTTGCATTTCTCTAATAATTAGTGATGCATCTAACCTTCTCTAAATCCTCTTTGTCTTTTCATATTGGTTATGTTAGACATCCTTGGAAACCTTTGCTTGACCCTCCAGTCCCTTCACCGTGATGTGGCCCTTAGTACACTGAATTCTGATTCTTGTTTTGTTTCCCTGCACCCTGACCATAAGTCCTGGGATACAGGGACACAAATTCTTATAATCTCTATACGCCAAGGGCCCAGTTTAGTGTTTAAGTACATGGTAGGTGCTTCAAAATAGAATTTAGGAAATGAAGGGAAATTCTGAGGAAACAGATTTGCAATTGAAATATGTAGACTTTATTTCTAAAACCCTTCTTTATTATACCATTTAATCTTTCTAACCTAATTTGAGATTCTTACCTGAATATTTAAATGTTAGTACTTAACACTTATTTTTATTTGGAACATATTTCTTTTCTTCTTCAATCTCTTCAATTCCTACCTAAAAGTTCCTAAGATTTACAGTGGTTTATTTTGAATATTAATATTTCCAGCACTCCATAGCTTTTTTCTTATTTCTTACTTGAACTTTCCTTCTAGGAAAATAATTTTCTTGTTAGAATTCCTCAATACCATTTATTGGAGTCCTAAACTTAAGACTATTAAAGTACCACAGAACTAAATATTTCTTCCTTTTTTTTAAAAAATACTGTAGCTTTTTGAAAGATTACCAAGTTATTTTGACCTGCAGAGGAGGCTGATGCTTCTGGAGGACCAAATAAGCTATCTTCTAGGTGGCATCCAAGTTGTTTATATCGAAGAATTACAGCCAGTGTTGACACTTGAAGAATATTACTCTCTTCTCGACGTGTTCTATAATAGACTCTTGAAAAGTCGAATACCTTTTCACCCTCGAAGTTTGCGTGGTTTGCAAATGATCCTTAACAGGCAAGTATCTAAAACAATTACTTTTATTCATTCAGTCAGATGGGCTGTGTGTGTCCATGCATGAAATTGTTTTGTATTTCCATGTGTGATTCTTAGGAATTAAAGAAAGGAATGTCACCACCTCTGTTGGCAACACTCTTTTACACATGAGAAAAGCCAACATGAGAGGATTGAAAGATTGAGTCCCTAGAACGTTCTGTAAATATATTGCCCCTTACAGGGCAAATCAGTCCTGTGGAAAACTTTATAGGGTTAAACTAATGTGAAATCAACAGTGTGCATATCAGGCACCGTGCTTGGTACTTAAATGCATTATCTCTTCAGCTCTCACAACCTCACCATGGAGTGGGTTACTACCCCCATCTTACAGATGAGGAAGGTCACAGGGCCAGGAAGGGTGTGGTCATCCTGATAGTGTGTCCCTTTGGGGACAGCAAAACTTCAAGTCAATTCTGCTATACAGGAAGTCCACTACATATGAACCTTCAAGTTGCAAACTTTCAAAGATGCAAGCATACATTCACGTGTCCAATCTCATAAGTTAGTTCATGTGTCTGCTGTACATTGTCACATGCGTGCATCCTCTACAAGTGGTTGTGCTTTTGTGTACTTCACTGTACAGTACTGTAGAGAGTACAGTAGTACAGTATCTTTATTTCAAGTGTTTGTTTTTTAAGTATTATTTGTGTGAAAAGTATTATAAACCTACTACAGTACAGTGCTATATAGCCAATTGTGTTAGTTGGGTACCTAGGCTAACTTGTTGGACTTATGAACAAATTGGACTTAGGAACGCACTCTTGGAAAGGAACTCATTCATATGTAGGGGACTTACTGTACCTTTAAGGTAGACTTTCTTGATGAGTTCCTTTTCCATTAATCAGACTAAGAAAATCGTTTCTATGGGGGTGGAGAGGTTGCTGATTTTTCCTTTTACGTATGCTTTATTACAGTGACAGATATGCTCCAAGTTTGCACGAACTTGGGCATTTTAACATTGTGATCCTCTGCTATCAAGCAAACCTCCAGTGGTTTATTCTCACCAAAGCCCAACAGGCAAGAGAGAACATGAAAAGAAAAGAAGAGTGAGTGCTCTTAGCCCTCTTCCTGTCTTACCATTCCGTCTACTCGTTAAAAATATTCAGGTACGGGTTTCCCTGGTGGCGCAGTGCTTGAGAGTCCGCCTGCCGATGCAGGGGACACGGGTTCGTGCCCCGGTCCGGGAAGATCCCACATGCTGCGGAGTGGCTGGGCCCGTGAGCCATGGCCGCTGAGCCTGCGCGTCCGGAGCCAGTGCTCCGCAACGGGAGAGGCCACAACAGTGAGAGGCCCGCGTAACATAAAAAAAAAAAAAAAAAAAAAAAAATTCAGGTAGTCAGAACTCATAAGTATGGGAAATTAAAACTGTATTGAACTTAGGATATCAACTGTATTAAGCTGTATGTCACTTAGGAGTAACATTTATTTTTTCCCTCCCGGTTGTGCCAGGCATTGGATGTGGCTGTTTTCTCAGTATAATAACCTCAGTTGCATTCCCACCATGTACCTCAATTTGAGAAGCAGGGCTTGTTAATATAAAAGTCAACTCAGAAGCAGAGTGAAAGATAAGAGTATCAGAAAGAAACTGTGCAGATGGAAAAGGGTGGCAACAAGGGGGGAAAACTCAGTTACTACTTGAGTAATTAGAATCTTCACTGTTTAAAATTTTGAAATCTGCTGAAGGAAACAAGCCTCATCTGCACTGTCATTAAATTGAGAAGAAATCTTAAAGTGAAAAAGGTTTTTTTGGTTCATAAGCAGTGCTGTCTCTGTGCCATTTGTATCTTTGAAGGAATCCTGTTATAGTCAGTAGTTTTGTAGGCAGTAAGATAGTGTTGATGATGTTTCATGGATCTACTATGAAGAAAGGGAGAATATTATATTCAAAACAGGGTGGTTTTCCTAAAGATGTGGCCTAAGGAGGTTTGGCTAGCAAGGATTCATTCATTCATGCAGCCGTCATTTGCTGTGACCGTTGTGGATCGGAAGCTGTGCAAGCCGCCACTGGTAGAAAGATGAAGGCCTGGTCCCCAGGCTCGCAGGAGACGCAGGTGCCCTCAGTGTCAGGGGTGGTGGACGGAGAGGGGTCATGCGTGAGAGGAGCCAAGGCTGATGCTCTGGAAGGGGAACAGGAAGCAGAGGCTGTGGCCGAGGAGGCCGAGGCTGACGTGTCCGGGGAGCAGGGTAAGGAGGGCGGGGGCAGGAGCCTGGTGGGTGGAGGACCGGGGTGATTGTCCGAGTGTGCTGCTGGGGCCCCCCTCTGGTTACTTACTTCTCTGGCCTCGCTGCCGTTCTCTCCTCGACCTACACAAATTGCTTGTTTAAAAAGCCAAGGATGTGAAACAGAGAAAGGGTGGCCACGCAGGAGGGCTGTGGACATGATCCGTGTCCCAGGAGATGATGGGGTCATTTTATGCATCAGATAAGTGAAGGAGTCACATATCTGTTTCACTTGTGGAATTGGTGACAGTTCCTGGCCAGATCCTATTGGACAAACAGCCTGCTTCTTGATTGGTTGGTGAGCATTTGTGTTTGTGTCGTTACCTTTTCTAACCATAAGTTTGTTTTCGAACTCTATGAGTCTGTTTCTGTGTTGTTAATAAGTTCATTTGAATCACTTTTTCTTTAGATTCCACATGTAAGTGATATCATATTTGTCCTTCTCTGACTTCCTTCCTTCCCTTTGTATTATCATCTCTAGGTCGATCCATGTTTCTGCAAATGGCATTATTTTGTTCTTTTTAATGGATGAGTTATATTCCATTCTGTGTGTGTACCACACCTTCTTTGTCCATTCTTCTGTCAGTGGACATTAAGGTTGCTTCTCTGTCTTGGCTCTTTTAAATAGCACACGAATGTTCTGGTGCATGTGTCCATTGGAATGATGTTTTTCTCCAGATATACGCCCAGCAGTGAGATTGCCGGATCATATGGTAGCTCTAGTTTGAGTTTTAAAAGACCCTCCATAGTGGCTGTTACCAATTTTCATTCCCACCAAGACGTAGTAAGGTTCCCTTTTCTCCACGCTCTCTCCTGCATTTATTATTTGTAGACTTTTTTTTTTTTTTTTTTTTGGCAGTACGCGGGCCTCTTACTGTTGTGGCCTCTCCCGTTGCGGAGCACAGGCTCCGGACGCGCAGACTCAACGGCCATGGTTCATGGGCCTAGTTGCTCCACGGCATGTGGGATCCTCCCAGACTGGGACACGAACTCGTGTCCCCTGCATCGGCAGGTGGACTCTCACCCACTGCGCCACCAGGGAAGCCCTATTTGTAGACTTTTTGATGATGGCCATTCTGAATGGTGCGAGGTGGTGTCTTGTTGTAGTTTTGATTTGCATTTCTCCAATAATTAACGATGTTGAGCACATTTTCATGTGTTTTTTTTTTTATACAGTGTGAGGAAAATGTACCTTAAGAAGCTGGCTTCCTGAAAGTCAGCCCTGTTTTGTTTTCCTTTTTTTTTTTTTTTAACATCTTTACTGGAGTATAATTGCTTTACAATGGTGTGTTAGTTTCTCCTGTATAACAAAGTGAGTCAGCTATACATATACATATATCCCCATATCCCTTCCCTCTTGCATTTCCCTCCCACCCTCCATATCCCACCCCTCTAGGTGGTAACAAAACATTGAGCTGATCTCGCTGTGCTATACGGCTGCTTCCCACTAGCTAGCTATTTTACATTTGGTAGTGTATATATGTCCATGCCACTCTCTCACTTCATCCCAGCCTACTCTTCCCCCTCCCCGGGTCTTCAAGTCCATTCTCTATGTCTGTGTCTTTATTCCTGTCCTGCCCCTAGGTTCTTCATAACCATTTTTTTAATATTCCATATATATATGTGTTAGCATACGGTATTTGTTTTTCTCTTTCTGACTTACTTCACTCTGTATGACAGACTCTGTCCATCCATCTCACTACAAATAACTCAATTTTGTTTCTTTTTATGGCTGAGTAATATTCCATTGTATATATGTGCCACATCTTCTTTATCCATTCACCTGTCTGTGGACACTTAGGTTGCTTCCATGTCCTGGCTATTGTAAATAGTGCTGCAATGAACATTGTGGTACATGACACTTTTTAAATTATGGTTTTCTTAGGGTATATGCCCAGTAGTGGGATTGCTGGTCATATGGTAGTTCTATATATTTTTTTTTGCATTACGCGGGCCTCTCTCACTGTTGTGGCTCTCGCATTGCGGAGCACAGGCTCCGGATGCACAGGCTCAGTGGCCATGGCTCACGGGCCTACCCACTCCGCGGCATGTGGGATCTTCCCAGACTGGGGCACGAACCCGTGTGCCTTGCTTCGGCAGGCGGACTCTGAACCACTGCGCCACCAGGGAAGCCCTATTTTTGTTTTTTTAAGGAACCTCCATACTGTTCTCCATAGTGGCTGTATCAATTTACATTCCCATCAACAGTGCAAGAGGGTTCCCTTTTCTCCACACCCTCTCCAGCTCTTATCATTGTAGACTTGTTGATGATCACCATTTTGACTGGTGTGAGGTGATATCTTGCTGTAGTTTATTTTTTTTAATTTTTATTTAATTTTATTATTTTTTGGCTGTGTTGGGTCTTTGTTGCTGCCCGTGGGCTTTCTCTAGTTGTGGCAAACGGGGGCTACTCTTTGTTGCGGTGCGCGGGCTTCTCATTGCGGTGGCTTCTCTTGTTGCGGCGCACAGGCTGTAGGCGCGTGGGCTTCAGCAGTTGCAGCACATGGGTTCAGTAGTTGCTGCGTGTGGGCTCTAGGGTGAGTGGGCTTCAGTAGTTGTGGCACGCAGGCTCAGTAGTTGTGGCTCGTGGGCTCTAGAGAGCAGACTTAGTAGTTGTGGAGCACGGGCTTAGTTGCTCCATGGCATGTGGGATCATCCTGGCTTGAACCCGTGTCCCCTGCCTTGGCAGGCGGATTCTTAACCACTGTGCCACCAGGGAAGTCCCTGTTTAATCTATTTTAAGTATAGTAGTGTGTATATGCTAATCCCAAACTCCCGTTTTATCCTTCCCCACCACCCTTCCACTTTCGTAACCATAAGTTTGTTTTCTAAGTTTATTTGTACATGCCTTTTTGTTACTGAGTTGTATGAACTATTTGTATATTTTGGGAATAAGCCTTTTCAGTCAAATTGTTTGCAGATATTTTATTCCAGTCCACAAGTTGTCTTTTCATTTTGTTTATGCTTTCCTGTGCTGCACAGAAGGTTTTAAGTTAGATTAGGTCCCATTTGTTTATTTTTGCTTTTATTTTGTTTGCCTTGGGAGACTTACCTAAAAAAATGTTGGCACGATTTATGCCAGAGACTGTTTTGCCTGTATTCCTTTCTAGGAATTTTATGATGTTACATCTTATATTTCAGTCTCTAAGTCATTTTGAATTTATTTTTTTGTATGGTGCAAGGGAGTGTTCTAACTTCGTTGATTTACATGGCCCTATCCAGCTTTCACAGCACATTTTGCTGAAGAGACTGTCTTTTCTCCATTGAATATTCTTGCCTCCTTTGTTGAAGATTAATTGACTGTAGGTGTGTGGTATTATTTCTTGTCTTTCTGTTCTGTTTCTTTGACCCATATATGTGTTTGTGCCAATACTGTACTGTTTTGATTACTGTAGCTTTGTAATATTGTCTGAAGTCTTGGGGGGGTTATGCCTTCAGCTTTCTTCTTTTTTCTTAGTTTTGCTTTGGCAATTCTGGGTCTTTTGTGGTTCCATATCAATTTTAGGATTATTTGTTCTAGTTCTGTGAGAAATGTCATGGGTAATTTGATAGGGACTGCCTTAAATTTGTAGATTGCTTTGGGTAGTATGAACAATATTCTTCCAGTCCAAGATCATGGGATATCTTTCCATTTCTTTGAATCATCTTCAATTTTTTAAAATCAATGTTTTATAAGTCTCAGTGTGTAAGTCTTTCACCTCCTTGTTCAGGTTTATTCCTAGGCTTGTTTTTTTCTTCTTTTTTTTTTTAAGGTGCACTTTTAAAAGGGATTGTTTTTTACTTTTCCTTTCTGATATTTTATTAGTGTAAAGAAATTCAACAGATTTATGTATGTTAATCTTGTATCCTGCTACATAGCTGAATTCGTTTATAAGTTCTAGTAGTTTTTTGTGTGGAGTCCATAGAGTTTATACATACAGTATCAAGTCATTTGCATATAATGTCAATTTTACCTCTTCACTTCCACTTTGGATATCTTTTATTTCTTTTTCTTGTCTGATTGCTGTGGCTGGGACTTCCAATACTATGTTGAATAGAAGTGATAAGAGTGGGCATCCTTGTCTTGTTCCACATTTTAGCAGGAAGGCTTTCAGCTTTTCACTGTTGAGTATTATATTGGCTTTGGGTTTGTCATAAATAGCATTTATTATCCTGAAATATGTTCCCTCTATGCCCACTTTTGTAAGAGTTTATATCATAAATGGATGTTGCATTTTATCAAATGCTTTTTCTGCATCATTTTAAATGATCATGTGGTTTTTGTCTTTTGTTGATGTGGTGTATCACATTGATTGATTTTGTGTATGTTGAACCATCCTGTGACCCTGGTATGACTCCAACTTGATCATGGTATATAATCCTTTTTATGTGTTGTTGCATTCAGTTTGCTAATACTTGGTTGAGGATTTTTGCATGTATGTTCATCAAAGATACTGGCCTGTAATTTCTTTTTTGGTAGTGTCTTTGTCTGGTTTTGGTATCAGGGTGATGGTAGCTTCATAGAATGACTTTGGGAGTGTCCCTCCCCTTCAATCTTTTGGAAGAGTTTGAGAAGGCTTGGTATAAGTTCTTCTTCTTTGTATGTTTCATAGAATTCCCCAGTGAAGCCATTTGGCCCTGGGCTTTTGTTTGCAGGGAGTTTTTAAAATTACAGATTCTATTTCACTTCTAGTGATTAGTCTGTTCAAATTACCTATTTCTTCTTGATTCAGTTTTGGCAGGCTGTATATTTCTAGAAACTTGTCCATTTCTTCTAGGTTGTCCAATTTGTTGGTATATAGTTGTTCATAGTATTTTCTTATTGTTTTTTGTATTTCTGAGGTATTGGTTGTTATTTCTCCTCTTTCATTTCATATTTTGTTTATTTGGGTCCTCTCTCTTTTCTTGGTGAGCCTTCTCAGAGGTTTTTCAACGTTGTTTATGCTTTCAAAAACTGGCTCTTGGTTTTATTGATTTTTTTCTATTTTTAAAAAATCTCTATTTGTTTCCTCTCTGATCTTTATTATTTCCTACCTTTTGCTGACTTTAAGTTTTGTATGTTTTTCTTTTTCTGATTATTTTAGGTGATAGGTTAATTCGTTTATTTGAGATTTTTCTTGTTTTTTTTTGAGGAAGGCCTTTATTGTTATGAACCTCCCTCTTAGGACGGCTTTTGCTGTATCACATAGATTTTTGTATCGTTGTGTTTTAATTGTCATTTGTCTCAAATATTTTTAATTTCCCTTTGATTTCATCATTGACCCACTGGTTTTTTACTAGCATGTTGTTTAGTCTCCATGTAATAACTTTTTTCTTGTTTCTCTTTCTGTGGTTGATTTCTAGTTTCATGCTACTGTGGTCAGAAAAGATGCTTGAAATAATTTCTATTCTTTTAAATTTGTTGAGGCTTGTTTTGTGTCCTAGTATGTGGCCTATCCTAGGGAATGTTCCATGTGTGCTTGAAGAATATGTGTATTCTGGTTTTTGGGGGGATGTAATGTCCTGAAAATATCAATTGAGTCTAACTGTTCTATTGTGTCATTTAGGATCCCTGTTGCTTTACTGATTTTTCTGTCTGGAAGATCTCTCCCTTGATGTCAGTGGATTGTTAAAGTCTCCTACGATTGTTGTATTCCTGTCAATAGCTCCCTTAGTCCATTAGTATTTGTTTTATGTATTTAAGTGCTCCTATATTGGGTGTATATATGTTAATAAGTATAATATCCTCTTCTTGTATTGATTCTTTTATATAGTGTCCTTCTTTTATGGCCTTGGTTTTAAAGTTTGTTTTTGTCTGATGTGAGTATTGCTACCCCTGCTTTCTTGTCATTTCCATTTGCATGAAATAACTTTTTCCATCCCTTCACTTTCAATCTATGTGGGTCTCTTATAGGTAGCATATTGTAGGCTCTTGTTTTATTATCCAATCTGTCACTCTGTCTTTTGATCAGAGCATTTAGTCCATTGACATTTAAGGTAATTATTGTTAGATATATATTTATTGCCATTTAAAATCTTGCTTTCCAATTGATTTTGTATTTCTTCTTTGTTCCTTTATTTTTCTTTTTGTTTTCCTTTTGTGGTTTGATGGTTTTCTTTTGTATTATGTTTGAGTTCTCTTTTTTTTTTGTTTTTTGTTTGTTTTTTTGTTTTTGTTTGCGGTACACGAGCCTCTCACTGCTGTGGCCTCTCCCGTTGTGGAGCACAGACTCTGGATGCGCAGGCTTAGCGGCCATGGCTCATGAGCCCAGCCGCTCTGCGGCATGTGGGATCTTCCTGGACTGGGGCATGAACCCATGTCCCCTGCATCGGCAGGCGGACTCTCAACCACTGCGCCACCAGGGAAGCCCTATTGTATGTTTTTGATTTGTGGTTACCCTGGTTTTCAAATATGTTAACCCATTATTGTATCTACTTTCTTTAGACTGGTAGTCATATAAGCTCAAAAACGGTCTAGAAAAAAACCTACATTTTCTTACTCCCCTCTCCCACATTTTATGATTTTTTTTTTTTTTTTGCGATACATGGGCCTCTCACTGTTGTGGCCTCTCCCATTGCGGAGCACAGGCTCCGGACGCGCAGTCCCAGTGGCCATGGCTTACGGGCCCAGCCGCTCCACGGTGTGTGGGATCTTCCCGGACCGGGGCACGAACCTGTGTCCCCTGCATTGGCAGGCGGACTCTCAACCACTGCGCCACCAGGGAAGCCCGAGGGAAGGGTTTTGAGTGACCAGTAGGACCGGGCTGCAGTGGGAGGGGCGTGGAGGGAAGAGGGTCACATGGCGTTGACCCAGGTCTGTGCTGTCTGGTCACTGGCTGCTCCACCTCCTCCTCTTCTTCCTCGTCCAGCTGTTAAGCAGCAACAGGCACCTGGGCTGGTGGCTAAGGACCATCCAAGGGAGGACTCTGTTTTCCTGGGACAGACTCACTGGGGGTAAGAAGGAGCTCCAAGAATGGGCATGTTTCACAGATGGGGAGACTGAGGCCAAGGGAGGGGTGGGTTACAGGTTCCAAAGGTGAGCTGGCTCCTGAGGCAGCCCTGGTTCCCCTTGCCCACCTGTCCACCCCTCAAGGCCCATAGCCCCTCTCATGAGCTCAGGGAGGCTGCCTGGAGGCAGAGTCTTTGAAGAGAGAAAGGAGGAAGCAGGGCCTGGGGAGACCTGTCCTGTGGACAGACGTGGCTCTGGACATACGCCTCCCTGACTGGACAGCCTGGGCATAGGGTACAGCCCCCAGGCAAGCTCATGGCCTGGTTCTTCCTTGGGAGAGCTCTGGCCTGAGGCTGGAGCTCAGGTCCCTCTGGAGATCATTTCTGACCCAAGGCTTTGAGGTTAGAGGGGTCTCATCCTGTCCTAGTTTTCAGTGGTGAGAGAGAGTTTTCCAGAACTTTTATGTTCGATTGGAAGAGGAAGTCAAACAGGCATAAACAGGCCACCAATTTTTTGTAGATTCCTTTATGTTGAAATAGTTATAAACTATTAACAAATGAATAATGAGAAAACAATTATCTGGTTAGCGTATTACTTATTATGTAACAATTAGTTCTGAGACAAAGTCCAATTCAAAACATATTACTGAGGATTCTATATTAGTTGATTTTAGAAATGGCATAATCCAAACCTATTTTTCCATAAATTATTATTTTTTTGGCCACACTGCATGGCTTTTGGGATCTTAGTTCCCCAACCAGGGATCGAACCCTCACCTTTGGCAGTGAAAGTGTGGATTCCTAACCACGGGACCTCCAGGGAATGCCCTCAAATAAATTTTCCTATGTAACCTCTAAAGAATTTTTCACTCCCATCATTTGGCTCTGGAAAACTTACAGGCAACAACATTTTTATATGAGAAAAAAAAATTAAGTACAGTTGTTGGGCACAGCTTAAAAGGGGTGATATGCACAAACTATAATAATTACAAATCAATACTTATTCAAACACATTTGAATTTAAAGCGTTCAAATAATCATAATCATTCAAATAATCAAATAATCTCGCACCATGCTTCGAGAATCATTTTTAACATCTCTTTTCCTTTCTAACGCACTATGGAAAAAATTCCTTTCTTATTTCTTCAGCAGTAAGAGCCTCAAAAATGTTGTTACAAACCTGGATTTACCTTGTCCTCTTGAGAAACAAGCTGAAGAGGTTTTTGGATATGGTTAAAAATATTATCCTAAGGGAAATATCCACAGAGAGAAGCCCTGTGTCTGTCTATAGGGCTTGGGGCTGGGCTGGGTGGTGGGTCCAGGAAAGTCCACACAACTATGGACAGGGGGTGACTCAGAGGGGCTCTAACCAGCGTTCTAATCATTGGAAGACCGGGGTTGAGAGGGGTGGCAGATCCTGAACGGCCCGAATCATTTTAAACTTGGCCCTACTTGATGGAACTCTTTGAGAAACAAGGATTTTTCTGGATAGTGTTTGTCCTTGAAACAAATGAATCACCTCATTCAGTGTTTCAAAAAAATTCACTGTCTCTTGGTTATAGGCTATCAACAGTTAGGCTATCTTAATGCATAGGGAATGCATTCTGGAAATGCTTTAACAAACTGTATCAGACAGCTTATGATAATGTCAATATCATTTATTAATTCAGTTGCTTTTTCCCATCTACTCTCTCTTTAGGCAAATTTTTTTTTTTTTTTTTTTTTGCGATACGCGGGCCTCTCACTGTTGTGGCCTCTCCCGTTGTGGAGCACAGGCTCCAGACGCACAGGCTCAGTGACCATGGCTCACGGGCCCAGCCGCTCCGCGGCATGTGGGATCCTCCTGGACCGGGGCACAAACCCGTGTCCCCTGCATCGGCAGGCGGACTCAACCACTGCACCACCAGGGAAGCCCCTAGGCAAAATTTGATTAACGAATTTTTACTACCCATCAGTCATCTGTTTTGGACTCAAACTGTCCATAATTGGCTGTGAAATACAGGTGTGTGTATCGATACATGTGATGTAACTATAAAGTCACATGTTGAATTGTTACAGGTGGAAATGAGTTCCGCAACTCCAGAGCTATATTGAATGAGACCTGTTTATACTTACCAACATTCACTCATAAAAAAAATATATATATATATGTGTATGTATATATATATATATATATATATATATATACATACACATATATATATAATCTTTCACCCTGTAGAATCCTTTCTTTCTAACATCTTTTCAGCCAGTCCTGCCAATCAGATAAGAAACACTACAAGATTGGGAGATAAAACCTTTTTAAAACAAGTTTCCTAATAGAAATTAATTTTTAAAAAGTCTACTTTTAAAGCAGCAGTTAGAAACTTTGTTTTTGTAACATGTCAGTAATACTGTTACATCAAATTGTGGATTTAAATAAGTTTAGCAGTTTCTTATCTCTTTAAAAAATAATACAGATTTCTGTGTTATTTAATGGCTTCTCCATTCTTCCAATTCCAAGGAATACAAAGGTCTCCATCCTGCATAACAGAGTAAAAATGTGAAATGCACAGGTGCATCCCTTGTAGATAAGGCAGTGATTGTTCTAGAAGTCTCTTACAACAATCCACCATTTGTATACTTGAAACGCTGGGCTCCTTATAAAACTTTTCCAGAGAAAATTTCTTCATGGAAGCCTGCATCAATTCGTTTTCAATGACTTTCAACCTGTTATGTTGAAAACAAACATCTGATTGCCACAAGCTATAACCAAATAAAAGAACATAAAATGTAAAAAATATTTTTGTATATTGGGCCATAACTTTCTACTCTCAACACTGAAAATGGTATCCACAAAGGCCAAATTATACGCTCAGAAGACTGTCCATAGGTATCTTGTAGCACCTATTATTACCACATGTATCTCTAAGTATTTGTTAAATCTTTTTACCAGTAATGGGGTAAAGATAATTAATACAATAATTTTTTTGGCTTTTTAAAAATTTTTATTTAAGTTTAACTTCTAATTAAAAAATGTTTTTAATTGAAGTATAGTTGATTTACAATGTTGTGCTGGCTTCTGGCGTACAGAGAAGTGGTTCAGTTATACATACATATATCTACTCTTTGTCAGATTCTTTTCCCTTATAGGTTACTACAAAATATTGAGTATGGTTCCGTGGGCTCTACAATAGGTCCTTGTTGTCTAATTAATGCGTAATTCAAAAGCCTCTTATCCCTTCTCCGGGAGCAGCTGTTGGTGACTGAGAAAAGCAGGAAGCTGAGAGCACCACCGGCAGCTTCAGGAGGCCCTACAGTCCAACCTTGACCCGGGCAGGAGCGACTTCTGGAGATTCCTGAAAAACCCCAGGACCAGAGGCTGGAGGAGGCCGCCCTCCCCACCAGGGCACAGGTTCTGTCTTCTGCCCGCCAAGGGTAAGACACAGGCGCTGAAAGTCAGGCAACCTGGAGAAGTCGTGCAGGGGCTGGAAGGACAGGACCCAGATGTTAGCTTAGAACAGTGGTCTTTAAACGGCTCAGCAAGCCGAGGGTGGTGCAGAGGTGCTCTGAGGGCCCTCGTGGGTATGGACGGCCTCCAGTTCCTTTTCCTCTTCAACTGGAGCACCTGCCAACCTTGATCTTTCTTTATCAATTGGGTTGCCACTTGAGAATCCACTTTATAAAGAGAGATGCAGCTCAAAGTGTCTGAAAACCACTGTCTCAGAACAGGCTTCATCTAAGGCAAGAAGGCTGTCTAACCAGCACTGAGTGGCTGCAATGCAGGCGGCCAGACTAGGGAGGGACCGCGGCGCAAGGAGAGGAGAGAAGGCAGCGGGGAGGGGAGACTCAGCCGGACCGGGGCAGACGGCTGTAGGGGGCCCAGGCCAAGGGGGCAGGCGGGACGGGACCAGCAGCAAATGGCTTCTTTACCCTCCGTGTTGGAGGGGACAGGGATGAAGGCTCCGGAGCCCAGAGCCAGAAGGAGACCAGGGAAGCATGAGCGTCAGTGGATCCAGTCGGTGAGTATTGACTGAAGCCTCCCATGTGCCAGGCCCCGACCCCGGCACTGGAGCGAACAAAAGAGACAAAGCCTCTGCCCTCATGAAGCTCACATGCTATCTGGGGCGGCGGGGGTGGGGGGCAGACAGTAAATGAACAAGGAAAGCAGCGTGTCATAGGGAGATGGGTGGCAGGTGGGAGGGATGAGGGGAAGCTGCTGGGTGGCAGGGGAGCTGAGACCTGAGGCTGGGAAGGGGCGGAGCCTGAAGCCATGGGGGAGAAGGGCTCCAGGCAGGGTCAGAGCGCGTGTCCTTGAGGAGGTAAGAAGCTCCTCTGGCAGGAGCAGCAGGGGTGAGGGCAGCGTCTTAGGAGGCGAGTTCAGGAGGCCGCCGGCAGGGCCTCGCAGGCAGGAGCACATCCGGGCTCTCAAAGGACCACTCGCTCCGGCTGCTCGGCTGAGAATCCGCTGGGCGGGGGCGTGCATGCGGAGGCGCGGACACGGGACAGGGCATCACAGGATGGTGGAGGCTGAGACCCGGGCGCAGCGGGAAGGGACACGAGACGGGCGGGATTCTGGAGAGACGGCGAACGTGGAGCTGAGAGGTCTGCCGGCCCGGATGTGGGGAATGAGGAAGCAGGACAGGAATCAAGATGGATCACGGGGTTGGATTTACCTCAGCATCTGGTGGATGAAACGCTCAAAAACTAAAATATTTGATTTTTATTTCTTTTTATTTTCCTTCCTTAAAAATCTACTGGCACTATTTCAAAGCTATAGAATGCCCAGTGCGAAAACAGAAAAAGCAGCAGATACGATGTAGCAAGATCCTCAGGCCTCACAACGGAAGGTAGGTGAGACTTACAATTAATTAATTAATTTCTGGTTTATCCTTCAGTGCTTATTTTTTTAAAGATTTTATTGGGGTATAGTTGATTTACAACATTGTTAGTTTCAGGTGTAAAGCAAAGTGATTCAGTTATACATACACATATATTCTTTTCTCATGTAGATTATCACATTCAGTAGAAGTCCCAGTACTATACACTAGGTACTTGTTGTTTTTCTATCTTACATGTAGTAGTTGTGTGTATGCTAATCCTAAGTTCCTGATTTATTCCTACCCCCGCAATGGTTCCCCTTGAGTAACCATAACTTTGTTTTTGAAGTCTAAGTCTGTTTCTGTTGTGTAAGTTCATTTGCATCATTTTAAAAAATGAATTCCACATATGAGTGATAACTGTATTTATCTTTCTCTGTCTGACTCACTTCACTGAGTGTGATCATCTCTAGGTCCATCCATGTTGCTGCAAATGGCATTATTTCGTTCTTTATTATGGCTGAGTAATATTCCACTGTATATGTGGACCACATCTTCTTTATCCACTCCTCTGCTGATGGACATTTAGGAGGCTTCCATGTCTTGGTTATAGTAAGTACTGCTGCAGTGAACATTGGGGTGCATGTGTCTTTTCAAATTATGGTTTTCTCCAGATATGCCCAGGAGTGGGATTGCCAGATCATATGGTAGTTCTATTCTTAATTTTTAAAGAAACCTCCATAATGTTCTCCAAAGTAGCTGTTACCAGTTTCCATTCCCACCAGCAGCTTAGGAGGGTTCCCTTTTCTCTGCACCCTCTCCAGCTACTATAGTTTGTAGACTTTTGGGTAATGGCCATTGTGACCTGTGCAAGGTGAGACCTTGTTGCAGTTTTGATTTGCGTTTCTCTGATAATTAGGGATGTTGAGCATCTTGTCATGTTTTGTTTTGTTTTTTTTAAACAGTGTGAATAATGTTACCTCTTGAAATTGGCTTCTTGAAATACTGCACTGATTTGAATTCTTTTTCGATTACTTATCCCAGGACATTTCTTGAGGACAGAGGTGTTATTTATTTACAGCCCTGCAGGCCTTGTGAATATTAAGACCTGGGCAGGTGTCACATCCCTAAAGCCTGAGCAGGCTTGGTTCCCAAGGCTGGACTGTCCTGGGGCTGAGGGAGCTGGGGAGGATATGCCAGCAAATGAGCCCCTCCTTGGCCCTCTAGTGCCTGGTCCCCTCTGGATGGAACCACAACCTCCAGATCCAGGTGGGCCCTCCTACAGCTAAACCAAGCCTACTGCACCCAAAGGATGGTGGACTCTCTGGGCTGGAAGAGTTTGAAAAGTCACCTGGTCTCCATGTCTCCTAGTGGTGGGGCTCCCACCTCCAGCTCCGTCCGTACAGTCGCCCCGCCTCCGGACGACAGCACACTCAGCAGAGCGGTTTTGCAGGGGTTGGGTATTGTCTGGTGGTGAAGGGTAAGGGGGAAGGGGCAGTGAGACAAAAGCCCTTGGGTGTTTGTTCTAATTTACAACCCAGAAACAAGAGTTTCCCTAAGGTTCTGGGTGCCCAAGGCAGCAGAGCTGGCATGAAGAAATCCTGCCACCTTGTGGCCATTTTCCAGAAAAACAAGTTAAAAACCAGTGCTGATGGGCACTTGTCACAAGGCCGGGGGGGGGGGGGGCTGTAAATGACACCTGCCCTCAAGAAATGTCCTGGGGTTGGTAATCGCAAAAGAATTCAAACAGGGCAGACTTTCAAGAAGCCAATTTCAAGAGGTAAATTTTACACTGTTGAAAAAAAAGGCACATGAAAATATGCTCAACATCAGTAACTTTTAAAAAAATATTTTTATTTTTTAACATCTTTGTTGGAATATAATTGCTGTACAATGTTGTGTTAGTCTCTGCTGTATAATAAAGTGAATCAGCTATATGTATACATATATCCCCTTATCCCCTCCCTCTTGTGTCTCCCTCCCACCCTCCCTATCCCGCCCCTCTAGGTCATCGCAAAGCAGAGCTGATCTCCCTGTGCTATGCGGCTGCTTCCCACTAGCTAGCTGTTTTACGTTTGGTAGTGTATTTATGTCAATGCCACTCTCTCAGTCCGTCCCAGCTTACCCTTCCCCCTCCCGTGTCCTCAAGTCCATTCTCTACCTCTGCATCTTTATTCCTGTCCTGCCCCTAGGTTCTTCAGAACCATTTTTTTTTTTTTAGATTCCATATATATGTGTTAGCATATGGTATTTGTTTTTCTCTTTCTGACTTACTTCACTCTGTATGACAGACTGTAGGTCCATCCACCTCACTACAAATAACTCAAATAACTCAATTTTGGTATTTTATGGCTGAGTATTCCATTGTATATATGTGCTACATCTTCTTTATCCATTCATCTGTCGAACATTGCTAATTATTAGAAAGATGTAAAGCAAAACTACCATGAGGTACCACCTCGCACCAGTTGGAATGGCCATCATCAAAACATTTACAAACAATAAATGCTGGCGAGGCCACGGAGAAAAGGGAACTCTCCTATGTCACTGGTGGGAATGGACATCAGTAACAGCCACTATGGAGAATACTATGAAGGTTCCTTAAAAAAACTAACACTAGAGCTATTATAATATGATCCGGCAATCCCACTGCTGGGGCGTATATCTGCAGAAAACCATAATTCGAAAAGCCACATACACCCCAACATTCACTGCAACACTATTTACAATAGGCAAGACATGGAAGCAAGCTAAATGTCCATAGACAGAGGAGTGGACGAAGAAGGTGTGGTGCATACATAGAATGGAATACTACTCAGCCACTAAAAGAGCAAAACAGGGCTTCCCTGGTGGCGCAGTGGTTGAGAGTCCGCCTGCCGATGCAGGGGACGCAGGTTCGTGCCCCGGTCCGGGAAGATCCCACATGCCACGGAGCGGCTGGGCCCGTGAGCCATGGCCGCTGAGCCTGCGCGTCCGGAGCCTGTGCTCCACAACGGGAGAGGCCACAACGGTGACAGGCCCGCGTACCGCAAAAAAAAAAAAGAACAAAATAATGCCATTTGCATAAACATGGATTGACCTAGAGATGATCATACTAAGGGAAGGAAGGAAGTCAGAGAAAGATAAATATGATATCACTTACATGTGGAATCTAAAGAAAAAGTGATTCAAATGAACTTATTAACAACACAGAAACAGACTCATAGAGTTCGAAAACAAACTTATGGTTAGAAAAGGTAACGACACAAACACAAATGCTCACCAACCAATCAAGAAGCAGGCTGTTTGTCCAATAGGATCTGGCCAGGAACTGTCGCCAATTCCACAAGTGAAACAGATATGTGACTCCTTCACTTATTTGATGCGTAAAATGACCCCATCATCTCCTGGGACACGGATCATGTCCACAGCCCTCCTGCGTGGCCACCCTTTCTCTGTTTCACATCCTTGGCTTTTTAAACAAGCAATTTGTGTAGATCGAGGAGAGAACGGGCAGCGAGGCCAGAGAAGTAAGTAACCAGAGGGGGGCCCCAGCAGCACACTCGGACAATCACCCCGGTCCTCCACCCACCAGGCTCCTGCCCCCGCTCTCCTTACCCTGCTCCCCGGACACGTCAGCCTCGGCCTCCTCGGCCACAGCCTCTGCTTCCTGTTCCCTTTCCAGAGCATCAGCCTTGGCTCCTCTCACGCATGACCCCTCTCCGTCCACCACCCCTGACACTGAGGGCACCTGCGTCTCCTGCGAGCCTGGGGACCAGGCCTTGATCTTTCTACCAGTGGCGCCTTGCACAGCTTCCGATCCACAACGGTCACAGCAAATGACGGCTGCATGAATGAATGAATCCTTGCTAGCCAAACCTCCTTAGGCCACATCTTTAGGAAAACCACCCTGTTTTGAATATAATATTCTCCCTTTCTTCATAGTAGATCCATGAAACATCATCAACACTATCTTACTGCCTACAAAACTACTGACTATAACAGGATTCCTTCAAAGATACAAATGGCACAGAGACAGCACTGCTTATGAACCAAAAACCTTTTTCACTTTAAGATTTCTTCTCAATTTAATGACAGTGCAGATGAGGCTTGTTTCCTTCAGCAGATTTCAAAATTTTAAACAGTGAAGATTCTAATTAATCAAGTAGTAACTGAGTTTTCCCCCCTTGTTGCCACCCTTTTCCATCTGCACAGTTTCTTTGTGATACTCTTATCTTTCACTCTGCTTCTGAGTTGACTTTTATATTAACAAGCCCTGCTTCTCAAACTGAGGTACATGGTGGGAATGCAACTGAGGTTATTATACTGAGAAAACAGCCACATCCAATCCCTGGCACAACCGGGGGAATAAATAAATATGTTACTCCTAAGTGACATACAGCTTAATACAGTCGATATCCTAAGTTCAATACAGTTTTAATTTCCCATACTTACGAGTTCTGACTACCTGAATATTTTCAACGATTAGATGGAATGGTAAGACAGGAAGAGGGCTAAGAGCACTCACTCTTCTTTTCTTTTCATGTTCTCTCTTGCCTGTTGGGCTTTGGTGAGAATAAACCACTGGAGGTTTGCTGGATCGCAGAGGATAGGAATGTTAAAATGCCCAAGTTCGTGCAAACTTGGAGCATATCTGTCACTGTAATAAAGCATACGTAAAAGGAAAAATCAGCAACCTCTCCACCCCCATTCCACCCCCAAAGAAACGATTTTCTTAGTCTGATTAATGGAAAGGAACTCATCAAGAAAATCCACCTCAAAGGTACAGTAAGTCCCCTACATATGAACGAGTTCCGTTCCGAGAGTGCGTTCCTAAGTCCAATTTGTTCCTTAAGTCCAACAAGTTAGCCAACTAACACAATTTGGTTATATAGCACTGTACTGTAGTAGGTTTATAATACTTTTCACACAAATAATACATAAAAAACAAACACTTGAAATAAAGATACTGTACTACTGTACTCTCTACAGTACTGTACAGTGAAGTACACAAAAGCACAACCACTTGTAGAGGATGCACGCATGTGACAATGTACAGCAGACACATGAACTAACTTATGAGATTGGACACGTGAATGTATGCTTGCATCTTTGAAAGTTTGCAACTTGAAGGTTCATATGTAGTGGACTTCCTGTATAGCAGAATTGACTTGAAGTTTTGCTGTCCCCAAAGGGACACACTATCAGGATGACCACACCCTTCCTGGCCCTGTGACCTTCCTCATCTGTAAGATGGGGGTAGTAACCCACTCCATGGTGAGGTTGTGAGAGCTGAAGAGATAATGCATTTAAGTACCAAGCACGGTGCCTGATATGCACACTGTTTATTTCACATTAGTTTAATCCTATAAAGTTTTCCACAGGACTGATTTGCCCTGTAAGGGGCAATATATTTACAGAATGTTCTAGAGACTCAATCTTTCAATCCTCTCATGTTGGCTTTTCTCAAGTTTAAAAGAGTGTTGCCAACAGAGGTGGTGACATTCCTTTCTTTAATTCCTAAGAATCACACATGGAAATACAAAACAATTTCATGCATGGACACACACAGCCCATCTGACTGAATGAATAAAAGTAATTGTTTTAGATACTTGCCTGTTAAGGATCATTTGCAAACCACGCAAACTTCGAGGGTGAAAAGGTATTCGACTTTTCAAGAGTCTATTATAGAACACGTCGAGAAGAGAGTAATATTCTTCAAGTGTCAACACTGGTTGTAATTCTTCGATATAAACAACTTGGATGCCACCTAGAAGATAGCTTATTTGGTCCTCCAGAAGCATCAGCCTCCTCTGCAGGTCAAAATAACTCGGTAATCTTTCAAAAAGCTACAGTATTTTTTTTTTTGAAAAAAAGGGAAGAAATATTTAGTTTTATGGTACTTTAACAGTCCAAGTTCAGGACTCCAATAAATGGTACTGAGAAATTCTAACAAGAAAATGATAAATTATTTTCCTAGAAGGAAAGTTCAAGTAAGCAATAAGAAAAAAGCTATGGAGTGCTGGAAATATTAATATTCAAAATAAACCACTGTAAATCTTAGGAACTTTTAGCTAGGAATTGAAGAGATTGCAGAAGAAAAGAAATATGTTCCAAATAAAAATAAGTGTTAAGTACTAACATTTAAATATTCAGGTAAGACTCTCAAATTAGGTTAGAAAGATTAAATGGTATAATAAAGAAGGGTTTTAGAAATACAGTCTACATATTTCAATTCCAAGTCTATTCTTTCAGAATTTCTATTCTATTAGAAAGTCTGTTCCTTCAGAATTTCCCTTAATTCAACTAAATTCAATTATGGAGCACCTATCATGTACTTAAGTACTAAACTGGGTCCTTGGAATATAGAGATTATAAGAATTTGTGTCCCTGTTTGCCAGGGCTCATGGTCAGGGTGCAGGGAAACAAAAGAAGAATCAGAATTCAGCGTACCAAGGGCCACATCAGGGTGAAGGGACTGGAGGGTCAAGCAAAGGTTTCTAAAGATGTCTAACGTAATCAATATGAAGAGATAAAGAGGATTTAGAGAAGGTTAGACACATTGCTAAGCATTAAAGAAATGCAAGTCCAAACTACAATGAGGTACCACCTCACATTGGTCATAATGGCCATCATCAAAAAGTCTACAAATACCAAATGCTGCAGAGCATGTGGAGAAAAGGGAACCCTCTTACACAGCTGGTGGGAATGTAAGTTGCTGCAGCCACTATGGAGAAAAGTATGGCGGTTCCTTAAAAAACTAAAAATAGAGTTGCTATATGATCCAGCAATCCTACTCCTGGGCATATATCCAGACAAAACTATAATTTGAAAAGATATATGCACCCCAATATTCATAGTGGCACTATTCGCAATAGCCAGGACATGGAAACAACCTAAACGTCTATTGACGGATGGATAAAGAAGATGTGGTCCATATATACAATGGAATATTACTCAGCCATAGAAAAGAATGAAACAGTGCCATCTGCAGCAACATGGATGAACCTAGAGATGACAAAACTAAGCGAAGTAAGTCAGACAGAGAAAGACAAATACCATATGATATCACGTATATGTGGTATCTAAAATATGACAGAAATGAACTTATCTACGAAGCAGAAACAGACTCACAGACATAGAAAACAAACTTATGGTTACCAAAGGGGGAAGGAGGTGGGGGAGGAATAAATTAGGAGTTTGGGATTAGCAGATACAAACTACTATATATAAAATAGATATACAAGGTCCTCTTGTATAGCACAGGGAACTATATTCAATATCCTGTAATAAACCATAATGGAAAAGAATATAAAAAAGAATATGTATATGTATGTATAACTGAATTACTTTGCTGTATACCAGAAATTAATACAACACTGTAAATCAACTATATTTCAATGAAAAAAAAAAAGGAATAGAGAAGGTTAGCTGCATGTGGGAAAGTTTCAGGGGAAGAAAAAAGCATGTGCAAACCTGGAAGGACCAATAGGGACAAAGCAGGTTCAAAAACAAGGAGATTGGTGTGGCTGGAGGGTGGCACACGTGGCCTAAGTGGAAGGAGGCGAGGCTGAAGAGGCAGGTGGCGCTGGGTCGGGGAAGGACCTGTGTCCTACATTACAGACTCAGATTTTATGCAGAAAGTTGCAGTTATATTAGAGGAGTTGAAAGGCATCAAAAACTCTGCTATAATAAAAGCAATAGCAGTATAAAAATTCCACAAAGTATTTATAATATACTTCTAACACTTTTTGAAAAACAATTTTACTACCTACTTTTCAACTTTTTTCTCAACGAGTTATTCATGTGTAAATGGTAGCTACGTTTTAAACACCTTTAATTTTGAGATAACTTTAGATTCACACGTCTTTCACCCAGTTTCTCCAATGGTGACATCTTGCAAAACTATATACAATCACAACCAGGAAACGGACATGGCTACAGTCCACTAACCTTGTTCAGATTTCATCAGTCTTACTTGCACTCGTGTGGATTTAATCATATGCAGATTTATCACACGTAGAGATTCATGGGACATGACCACAGTCAAGACATAGAAGAGTTCCATCACAAGGATCCCCTCTGCTGCACTTCCATAGCCACAGACACCTCTGCTCTCTCATCCCCTGATCCCTGCAACCACTAATATGTTCTTTCTATAATTTTATTATTTGAAGAATGTTATATAAATGGAATCATACAGCATGTATTCTTGTGAGATTGACTTTTTTCACTTTGTACAATGCCCTTGAGAGCCACCCAAGCTGTTGCCTGTATCAGCAGTTCATTCCTTCTTACCACCGAGTGGAGTTCTGTTGCATCGATGTGCCAAGGTTTGCGTCACCATTCAAATACTGGAGGGTATTAGGGTTCTTCCTAGTTTTTTGCTATCACGAACATTTGTGTACAGTTTTGTTTCTCTAGTATAAATGCCCAAGAGGGCAGCTGCCAAACCCCATGATAAACATGTGTTTACTATTATAAGAAACTGCCACACGCTTTGCCAGGGTGCCTGTGCCATTGTACATGCTCAACAGGAATGCATGAGTGATCCAGTTTTTCTGCATCCTCGCCAGCATTTGGTGGTATCATTATTTTTCAGTTTAGCCATTCTGACAGGTGTGCAGTGACATCTCATTGCCTTTCCCTATGGTTTTTCATGTGCTTATTCGGCATCTGTATGTCCTTTTCTGTGACATATCTATTCATGTTCTTTGCCCATTTTCTAATTGTTTATTTTTTTTACTGTTGAGCTTTGAGTGTCCTTTATATATTTAGATACAAAGACTTTGTCAGGTAGGTGGTTTGCAAATATTTTCTACCAGATATTGGATTTGAACAGATATTTCACCAAAGAAGATATACGGATGGCAAAAGAGCACATGAAAAGATGCTCACCACCATTCATCATTAGAGAAATGCAAATTAAACCCACAATGAGATAGAACCACACACCTCTTAGAGTGGCTAAAATTAAAAAGATGACCATAGCAAGTGTTGGCAGTTTTTTTTTTTTTTTTTTTTTTGCGTTACACAGGCCTTTCACTGTCGTGGCCTCTCCCGTTGCGGAGCACAGGCTCCAGATGCGCAGGCTCAGCGGCCATGGCTCACGGGCCCAGCCGCTCCGCGGCATGTGGGATCTTCTCGGACCGGGGCACGAACCCGTGTCCCTTGGCATTGGCAGGCGGACTCTCAACCACTGCGCCACCAGGGAAGCCCAAGTGTTGGCAGTTTCTTAAAAAGTTAAAATACCCTAACATATCTGGCCATTCCACTTTTAGGTATTTATCCAAGAGAAAAGGAAATATATGTCCACATTAACTTTGTAGATAAATGTTCACAGCAGCTTTATTTCTAGTAGCCAAAAGCTGACGTAACCCAACATCCATCCATAAGTGAATGGATAAACAAACTGGTATATCCATATGATGGAATACTACGTGGAAATAAAAAGGAATAAATACACACAATAGCATGGATGAATCTGAAATTATGCTAAATGAAAGAAATCAGATCCTAACCCCAACATACTCTGATTCCACTTATATAAAACTCTAGAAATATACACTAATCTATAGTGACAGAAAGCAGACCAGTGGTTGCTGGGGTAGGGGGTGGTAGATGGAAGAGAGGGTTTACAAGGGACATGAGCATTCTTTTGTGGGTGATGGATGTGTTCACTATCCTGATTATGGTAATGGTTTCATGGGTATTTACATACGTAAATATACATATTTACCCACTATAATATACCCACTAAATTATACCCACTAAATATGTACAGTTTATTGTAAGTCAATTATACCACAGTAAATCTGCTGAAAACAAAACAAACAAAACAACAGAATGAAGGCCTTTAGCCTATGCTTCAGAAAAGACTATAAAATTTCCAGATAAAAACGGACTTAAAAATCAGTCCTCTAACAATTTAAACTACAAAATATTAAGCATCTGATCTGCAAACAGATGATTCAAATTTTTTTTAGTTTACTGACATATTAGCATAGTTTGAAACAAAAGTATGTCGATAACAAATTAGAGATTTTTTTTTGCTTTTAAGCTTTTTCTTACTTTTGTCCAGTGATGATGGACATCCATTGTTCCCAGCATCACATGGCCCACTGCACTCATCCCGGACCGGTCTGTAAATATTATTGTACATCCTGATGATAAAGCACAAACCTTTGGTCACTGTCCAGAGAGGCTTCATTCTTTCAGCACTGTGCAAATAATTACGTAAATTTCATGTATCAACTCAGGATTAAATTCGGTAGAAGCTTAAAGCCTAATTTTATGTCACTGTTTAAGTCAAAGGAACAGATTTTAAAATTCAGCTGATATAAAGTCACATCTATCAATACAAAGACTTTTAACACTTAGCTTTCTTCTAGAATTTACAGATGTGTATAGCCGTTAAGGGATATGGATTTCGGAAGTGAATGGAAATTGTTTACCTTTTGCATTTTTAAGGCTTTCCAAGTTCTGCTGGGCTAAGCGGCCTAAACTGTGCAGCTGACTGCAGCGGTGGGCGATGCCCCAGCTCCTCTGCCACCTGGTCCAACAGAGCACACAGCCCATTAACACCCGTGTCCCCCCAGAGGGAGGCACACACTCGCCCCCACTGCTTGACTCCCGTGAAAGCCGAGGAGTTGCTTTCTCAAGGAGACACACAACATGTTTCCAAACTAACTCATTTTTCAAGAAGCAGCCGAATGGGAAATGAATCGTTTACCAGAGGGTAAAAATCTTAGCACTATATTCAGCGATCCAAAGACTTAAAACAAGCAAATACACTGTGTTGTTTCTCTTAAAATAAGAGGAGGAAATGGGGAAAACTTTGACAAAGATCTTTTTCTTCTTTATGTTGTTTAATGACAGTGTTGTCTTAGATTTAAGTTCCAACTAGGAATTCCAGTTTGGTTTATCAGGATTTTTTTTTATCATATTCTAGAGAAAATGATTTTTACGACATCATGTAATCTGCTCATTTTATAGATGAACATTATTACACCTCAGTGACAAAATGGAACTTGATATTCACATGTCACAGAGGCACTTCTGTGTATGTGTAAAGAGCACCGGTATTAAGTGGTACCAGAAAACCAAACTTCGAATTCTAATTCTGTGATTTACTAGCTCTGTGACCTTCAACAAACTGCCTCTAGTCTTCCTAAGGTTTCTCTTCATGCTTGCCCAGTGGGGACACTTCTTACAGCACAGGTAGTGTACATCATAGGGGATGAACATGTGAAGGAGTAAGGCGCTCAACAGGCTTTCAGAAAACTTAGGTTCCTTCTTCATGCTAACACCAATTCTGATGAATGTCATTTCTGATAAAGTGAAATCGGCTTTCAAAATTATTCCTTTAACACACAATGTCATCAGTCACAATGCTTCCTTTCGTTGGAGACTTGGTTAATTTCCCAGGAAGCCGAGACACTCACGTCCGTGGTCCTTAAATGTTTTGGTCTCGGGACCTCTTTGCACTCCTAAAAACTGAGAACCTCGAAGAGCTTTTGTTTATATGGGTTATAGCTATTGATATTTACCATAGCTGAGAAATTTCTCCATTATATTGTAAAATAATGTTTATTTCTCTTTATGTTTAAGAAATCCTTTCATTTTCCTGATCCATTCTGCCTTCTCACATCTCTTAAAATTTATTTAGAAAAAGTTATTTTCATGCATATTAATTTGGTTTTTTATATACCTGTAAGAAGGATCTTATTATTTTGTTTTTAGTTAGTGAAGTCTATGTTACTAGATTATGGAATTGGAAGGGCCCCCTCTAATCACAGCTTGGATGTGATGAAAAGACAGCAGTTATCAGCACAAACCCAAACATGCCACACAGTCCAGGTGTAAACACTTTCCTCTGAAATTTGAATCATCTTGGACAACTATGATTTGAATACGTAAGAATAGAACATATAAGTACTATCTGTATTCTGCAAGCCCAGGAAAAAGGTGCTGTTACGATATCCAAGTGGTCATTTGGTTCAATTTAAGTACAAAGTCCTGATAATGATGGCTGAAAACAACAAAACAGGCTACAGCAAAGAGTAACAGAAGTTTAAGCTCCAGACCAGATGACAATACCTCAGGGTTCTTGTAATGCAGAGTCCCATGACTGAATCACACCACCCCCTCCTTAGGGTTGTGACAGCTGTTAAATCTATTTTTATAATAGATAAGGATTCAGCATGTATCTTCATACAACTGTGATTTCTAAGTTTATGAAAACATTTAAAAAGTCATGTTATAGTGACTACAGGTAATGATACTGTATTGCATTTTGAAAGTTGCTTGAAGAGTAGATCTTAAAAGTTCTCATCACAAGAAAAAACTTGTTTTGTAACTATGTATGGTGACAGATGTCAACTAGACTTATTGTGGTGGTCATTTTGCAATGTATACAAATAATGAATTATCATGTAAAACACTTGGAACTAATATAATGTTATATGTCAATTATACCTCAATTAAAAAAAAAGTCATGTTATATAACACAGAATAAAAGAATACAACATTTATTTTTTATCTCCCTTCCTCTTTTTTTTTTTTTTTTTTTTTTTTGCGGTATGCGGGCCTCTCACTGTTGTGGCCTCTCCCGCCGCGGAGCACAGGCTCCGGACGCGCAGGCTCAGCGGCCATGGCTCACGGGCCCAGCCGCTCCGCGGCATGTGGGATCTTCCCAAACTGGGGCACGAACCCACATCCCCTGCATTGGCAGGCGGACTCTCAACCACTGCGCCACCAGGGAAGCCCTCCCTTCCTCTTTTTAAACTTAAGTACCAGTCTTACATGATTGGGAAATAATTATTTTTTGTACATTATGGGCATAGGAAAAGTATATTTTTCACAAGCCCATTATGTTAAAAAAAAACTATTATGCTAAAAATATCAGTATCTAAACTTTACTTCACTATTTTAAGCAAGAAATTCATATGGATTTTCTTACATAAACATTTGATTACTTTCATAAAAAGATAACTGAATATTGAGTGAACACAATAATTAAAGATGCAAATATTTAACTGTTAGAAATCTTTACCAAAGGTAATCTCTAAATTAGGTTTTCTCTTCTTCATTACCTGATATCCGAGAGCTGCAATTGATGGGACAGTTCATCTTTTAAACGATCTAGTTCTTTTCTAAGTGGCAAACTATTCTTCAGCTTTTTAACAGCACTTTTCCCATTATTATCTAACCAGGATCTAGAAAGAAAAAAAACAGAGATATACACTTTGCAATACTAACTATAATGCAGACATTTCTACTATTGAACGACGTGTTCATTGACTTAAAGCAGCCCCAGTGTTAAACCGAGTTTGCCATCAAACGTTTGCCAAATTATAAGTACTGTTGTGAAGTCTATTCTTTTAGAGTAAATACTTCTAAAATAGGTTTCTTGGAAAACTGCCAGCATCTGTTAAATCATATTCTACTTATGACAACTTGCTTTGTCTCTCAAAAATATTCAATTTAAATTACACCAAGCCTGTTGCTAGATTTCCAAAGATGGGATGATTTTTAAAGAATTAAAGATACTTCAAACCTCACTTATGTTTATTGCACTCTTAGGCAGGCTATACTAGACCGTCACCTACATCAGTCATCTACAGGCGACCCTTTTCCTACTGGAGCAAATGAGCAGATGATGTTCTAGTGCAGCCAGACGGTGAAAAAGTCAATTCAGAAGACACACCTAATGGTACTGGTGACATTCAAAAGGCAGTATTTCCTGATGAAGGGATTTGCGAAGGGAACTCTGTGGATTCTAACTGGGTAGATCCAGTCTCTTCCTTTGTTTTCGTCTTGGTTGTTAGCACCCTGAGCCTCCCTGCTCACCCCCTCAGCGCTCTGTCCAAATGCTCCCACTGGTCAGACCTCACCAGTCTTGGTGTCTCCATCCACATGCTCCTGTCGGGTGGGTCTGTTTGCCCCTCAGTTCCTTTCCACCCAACCAAATGCCCAGCTCTAGTCTCACCTCTCTCCACCTTTATTTTTTCCCCCCGTCAACTACATCATAGGCTCAGCAGAAAGATGTTCTTTTAATTCTGCATTTCTTAGAACGTTTACTTCAGTGAAGTCTTAAAAGAGAAAATAAACATCAAATTTGGTAAGGATTAGAAGGGGAGAGCTTTCAGAAAAGAGCTGAGGGCAGCCTGGGTGGCCTCGTACCGAGCAGCATGGCCTCTTGGGAGGTTATCACTTCCTCGGTGTTATAATGGTCATGGCACAAGGGATGCTGGCTGTCGCTCAGAGCCTCTAGTCTCCTAGGGGAGTCTGGACAAACGAGAGGCCTGGGTGGTGCCTAGGAGGCTGAATGGCTGCTGCAGGAGTAGGCAGGGCAGAATGGCAAGGTGACTTGGGGATCAGAGGAACATTTTGGGTCCAAGATGTAGTGGTGGAGTGGGCCCTGGGTACAGCCGTGCAAGAGAAAGCTCCAGGGGGTTAGGGGAAAAATGGTCTAAAGCACGCCATCCCCAGGCCACCTGACACCCCCTGTGGGACACCTGTCAGTGACTGATGGTCAGGTGTTAGGATAACTCTGCAGAAGGGCTCATATGTCCATCTCAGAAGGGCTTGCCAAATAAACCTTTTGAAGGTTCCTTATTAAGTCACTTTAAAGGTTTGAGATGTTGTGATCTAAAACATTTAAAAAATAATCAAGTTCAGGGAATTCCCTGGTGGTCCATTGGTTAGGACTCCCGCTTCCACTGCAGGGGACACTGGGTCCTATCCCTGGTCGGGGAACAACCATCTGGCACACTGCACAGCGCGGCCGCAAAATAATAGTAATCAAATTGAAACTTTCAGAACCAATCAAATCATTATGCGTGCATCAAATATTTATCCTGAAAGCCGAACAGTGTGTTGTGTTGGGAATCTAAGGAAGATACATCTAGTAAGGAACAGAGAGAGAAGCAACTGGAAGAGAATATATGAGCTTCTAGGAGAACAGAGGAAGAATTAACTAATTCTGCCTGGAAGGTTCTAACCTGAGAGATGGACCAGATTTTCCCAGGCAGATTAGTGAAAGGGAAGGGCATGCCAACCACGCCAGTGCACAGGGAAGTATAAGATGAACCAACGTGCCCAGATCACACGATGCCTAGAGGGAGGGTGGTGTGAGATGAGACTGGAGAGGCACATATGTGTGTGTGTGTGTGAGATTATAAAAGGTCTTGCACATTGGGGTAAGGAATTGGGATCTTTTCCTCTAACTAAAGATGTTCCACTTTGTTTTTTTGGCCATGAGGAGGAGCTTGCAGGGATCTTAGTTCTGGAACAGGGATTGAACCTGTGCCCCCTGCAGTGGAAGCTCGGAGCCCTAACCACTGGACCACCAGGGAATTCCCTATATTCCACATTTTTTTGACTCACTAAATGTGTGCAGTCATTAATAATTCTTCCTACTCCCCCTTTAAGAATACTGGTAGTGATTTTATTTCTGCTTTCTGTGTGAGAAATAAGAAAATAATATCTTACTTTATATCACGATTATTAGCTATTACAATTTTTCAACCTTTTCGTCATTTATTAAGTCATATGTGTTAATCAATTTACTTTAAATTATGTAATAGAAAGGATGCTTTTTGCCAAATGAATTACCAAATGGCATACTATGTTGGGTTTGGGGACCAAATGTCTTAAACTGTAGAATGAAATATAATCTTACGATTATATATATTCATGACCTGATTGTTGGAATTCTTACATTTAGTGTATAAAATTTAACTGATCTAGTTTAACAATTTTTGTGTTTTGTGTCTAAACACGGAGATAAAAATGAAGGTTCTACACATGGCATTTTCTTTCTATCTATGTAGATATTAGATCTATCTATAGATATAAAGACAAAGATACATGTATCCTAGCTCTGGCCACTGAGAAGTTCAGTAGCAATTGAGACATGCACCACCCAGATCTTGGTTTCTAAAAATCATTCCCTCCTAAAAAGAACCAGAGCTTCTTGGCAAAATGGTTCAATCAAACACTGGGCCAGGGAAAGTCCAGATGAGCCTGGAACACCTTGGTGAACCAGGAAGTAAGAGAGTTCTCAAAGAATGATGGGGACATAGGAGCCGGCTTGAAGGGATGATAAGGTTAGAGAATTGCCATTTGGCAACCATCATCATAATATGTGATTCAGGCAAAAATCATCAATGAGCACTAGAGCTAAGGGGTAAAACTTCAGTGTTAAAAGGATATTTACACAGCCCTAAGTATCTGCTCAAAAGAAACTAACTGAAGGGAAAAATAGTTCCTTTACTGGGGAAAAAACTGGGAGACACCACCTTAATCAAATGATCCAAGTTAATATCACTAGTAATGGGATAATCAACATCATATGCCTCCTATATAACATTGAAAACAACACACTTCACTTTCTGGGTATTCCTGCCAAATATGAATAACCTGACTCTAATTATGAGAAATACCAGATAAACTCAAAACACTCAAATTGAAGGACATTCTACTAAATAACAGCAAGGCAATGGAAGACAAGAAAACACTGAGGAACCATTCCCGATTAAAGGAGGTTACAGAGACTAAAGTTATGACTTATAATTTGAAAAACAATGACTTAGCCTATAAATAAGGAGAAGACTGAATAAGTGTATTACATGAGTTAAAGCATGATTATAGCATTTCCAAATATCCTACAGAAATAATTCCAATATTGTAATTGTCCAATGTGGCATTTTGTGGACACTAAGAGGATTCAGAGCTTAGACAATGCAAGTGAAATAAATCTTTGTGTGCAAACTTCAAATAGAAAAAATGGAAGTCTGACACTTACTAATATCTCAGTAGTTAACAGAATAGCATTTCAATGGTCTTTCTATAGTTCAATGACATGTTTTTTTCAGTGGGATAGACATTACATATGGGATCATTCTGTTTAGATACAAATGGATCCTGTTGTCTCCTTGCAAACACAAATTCTATAAATGCAATATATTTTAGTGATAAAATTATTTGATAATCAGGGAATATATGCAAAATATGGAAATACTAAAAGCTACAACACAAAGTAGCATTTTCTAATTTTTTTTAGGCTGGCATATTCTTTTTATTATAGTATATAATTAGAAAACCTTACATATTAAACATTTCATTACAGTGTTTTTATCACTATAAAGTGATTTTACAGTAAGATAAAGCACAATTTGCTGAGAAATTCAAAATTACACAGCATGTCCTAAAATGTACATTGAAATGTAACTGCCAGATATAAGAAAATAGATTAAATGGAGCTTTTATGACCTGATAATTCTTCTATGTTGTGTTTTCAAAAACTCAACTAATTTATTTTCATAATTTCTGTGATTTATTTCAGCCTGCATGTCTCTGCGGAAACATAAGGAAAATTATTTGAAAGTTTACACTAAATAGAACTGTTATATTTTCTCTTTTTAACATTACATTCTGAAATATTAGAAATAACATGCTTTCAAGATTAATTTTTTTTTTTTTTTTTTTTTTTTTGCGGTATGCAGGCCTCTCTCTGCTATGGTCTCTCCCGCTGTGGAGCACAGGCTCCGGACGCGCAGGCTCAGCGGCCACGGCCCGCGGGCCCAGCCGCTCCGCGGCACGCGGGACCCTCCTGGACCGGGGCACGAACCCGCGTCCCCTGCATTGGCAGGCAGACTCTCAACAACTGCGCCACCAGGGAAGCCCCAAGATTAAATTTTGATCAGGTGAATGCAATTTGTAAAACAGGTGAAGATCAGCTGGATGTAAATTGCAGAATTATTTTTATGCTCCCTCTGAACTGTGTAATTCAGCATGTGCTCCTTATGCGTCCTCTCCTATAACTACATATATAATAAAGATGAGGTAAACAATACAAGAATGAAAATAAAAACAAACCGGATATGGCCAAAATGACCATGGTGGTGAATAAGTTTTGTCTCAGTTACAGCCCCTAAATCTCCTGACTATGGGACAGTCATTCCATTCATATGGTTTGAAACCTGTCAAATGGTTCAACGATTTTATAATTATTTGCAAAATAATAACAAATTAAAAAAACTAGGACTTCTCTGGTGGTCCGGTGGTTAAGACTCCACACTTCCAATGCAGGGGGCTTGGGTTCGATCCCTGGTTGGGGAACTAAGATTCCACGTCCCACGTGGCGTGGCCAAATAAAAAATTAATAACTGAAACAAGAAACTGATACAAACTGGCTTTGATGACGTAAGCTCCTGGAATCCTTACTGGGAAAAACTAACATAAAACAAAACCTTGAACAAACCCTCATCAGGGTTCCTGCAAACTGGGCAACATCCATATTTGGGAAAAGGTCAAGATTGGAAAGGGGTGCTGGGCCTGTGTGAACACACTGGACCAGGGAGACCAGGTTAGGTTATGGAAATAAGAGATATGAAATCTTCCAAATTCATACAACTGTCGTAACCGGGGCACCGGCCCTCTAAGGCATGATGGTAAAGGCAACAGATTTTTTTGGGCAGCATTTAGTCGATACTGTAATTTACCCAAAGGGCCCAAAGAGCAGCATGTATTCCTTTTCTTGCCTTTTTCAGTGTAGAGCTGTCCTCTCCTATCCTACCCAGCCTAGACCCTCTGCTCTAAAATTATACCTAATAAGCTAAACTCAAACTCTATGAGGTGTGATGATCTGGTTCAGGTAAGTCAATAACATATCAATGTTCAAGAAATATAACCCAAGGACCTCCGATACAAGCATCAAAAACTAAACAAAACAGAAATCTCTAACCGGTCGATTTTAGAAGAGAAGCTTTGAGTAGGAAGATTTAAGGTGATACCAGTCAACTCTCAATATTCTCTAGCCCAAGAAAAATATATGGAAGTAAAAGATATGAAACAGCATTACACCAAGAACCAGCCACAACCCTATTCCAGCTCTTCTGTAAGAAACTCTAAATACTGTCTGTTTCATTTAGGATAATTCAATATTAATTTTAAATCACAGTTTTAAAGTGAATGTAAGATCTCTCTTATAAACAGGGATAAAACATGTAATGCTTTATCGTTGTTAATTTCATTTGTCAAAGCTAAGAAAACAAAGGTTCTATCTGGCTATGAATGGATTTACTTCATTGTTTGACAAGATACATAGCTATTGACAACTGAATTTGGATAATAATGATCAATAAATTAGACAGTTATATTTCCACTGATTTCAATTTCTAAAACAGTGGTCTATTTAATTTATGTTGCTATGTTCCTTAAGAGTAGGCAAATCAAAATGACATGTTTTGAGCTTGTGCTGGTAACTGTCAACATGAGAGCTTGAATTTAAAACAAAGTATCCCTCTGGAGGAAATGAAGAATTCATAGTAACACAACTCATGTACACTTAGAAAATTTCCTTAACACAATGTATCTCTTGCTAAAAACAGCAGATACTTTAAGTCAACAGTAATGAAACTAACAGAGGCACTGTTTTAAAAAAAATGGTCCTCTACATTCATTGCTGAGTCACTTCTACTGCTACCATCTGTATTAAGCTACTTTACATTTCCATATTAAACCTTGAGTTCTCCACACCCAGCCTCCAGCACTTCACATTCACACTTTTCCAACAATTCTTTAATTCAGTGAAATAAAAATGCTCGTTGGGTTTTATGAATCTACGAAGCAGATTAGTAGAAAGATGATTAAAACATGTTCCCTACTCTTAAAAATGCATTATCTAGTAACATGTAATATAATATAATGTGAGAGTGTTTACTTTTATTGAAGACTGAAGAATTTTATTGGATGAACTACATACAAATAAGGAAATTATAAATACTCAGCTTGGACAAGGAACCAATGGAATAGCACTTATCTTGGTGAATTGGCTTTTCCCAGTTCCAGTCCGTTTTCATTGTTCGCCAGCTGACTAACTCTGAGTTCTGGGTCCTTGGGACAATCTTTTCATGATGGCTACACATCTAGCTCCAGACCAAAATTGTACCCTATGAAACACTCAACTGAACCACAGACTAATTGCTGAATTTCTTTAATATGTTATTCTAAAGCCTCTTGACTTAAGGTCCAACAACTCTCATTGTTACTTTTATACCCTGACTTATCCAATCCCACTTTTTTTCTATACCAAAAGGTAGGTCAGACATTCCGAAGGTTTTGTTCATCTGGACACACTGTGAGATCGTTAGAGCAATGGGTATAGGCAAAAGTTTCATGGGCTGGATCCCAGTGCGTGCAAGGCTGAGACCCTCTCTTCTAGCTCATGTTTTTTTGGGGTTTCCTTTTGGCTGCATTGGGTATTTGTTGCTGCATGCGGGCTTTTCTCTAGTCGAGGCGAGTGGGGGCTACTAACTACAAATAAGTTCAGTTAAATAAAAACTCTTACGTACGTTAGGGTTGTTTCCATTCTCCAGACTTGCTCGAGGTCTTCATCAGGGTCCTTGAATCCAGTAAAGGAGTAGTAAGACTTGTCCCATTTGATGGGCCTGTCAGATATCCTTGTGGCCTCTTTGAGAGGCTGGGAGTGCACATTAGTATTCAAGCTTTGGATATGTTCAATAGATAAACTGCAGGAGTTGAGAATATATAACACTGTGCTTAGCAGATCTCTGGTGTGCAAAGTAAATTTGACTGCTCGAAATCCTAGAGAATATAATTCCCCCAAACAGTTAATACAGAGGATTATTTGCTTTACTTGAAAAACATTTCTTTTCATACAACATTTATAGAATCAAAATCTTTAGAACACTCCATTACTCATTAAAATTCATCCTATTGGAAAATCATCTGTAAATGGAAAACTACATCCCTTCTCCAAAACTGTACCACACTACCTCCATCTTCATGAAGTCCTCTGTCAGCTCCCGTTTCTAGTTTGGCGCCAGTGACCAAACCCACGCCAGCCCAAGAAGGGGATTGAGAATATTTTCAATGCTGTTCATAAATTTGGTCTCTACAGTCTAAGGGATGGAAAAGCTCTCCTATGAGCAAGTGTCCACCAGAGAGGGTGTCCAGCACTAAAGAGAAGGGGGAGGGTGGAGGTAGGGGGAGGGGGGGCAGGCTGCCCTGCTTCAGTGGTTCAAGGAGGGGGGCCAATCCAGTCTCAGGGGTCACAGAAACCCATCTCAAATTTTCTCTACGGTTGAAAGAGACTGTCCTCATACTCCCCCCTCCAACTAGCTAGGGACACAATATTTTCAGAAGTGACTCAAAGTTCCCTAATTTTTTAAAAGTTAGCACTTCACAATCTGACTTTAATGCAAGTAGTCCCTGGGCTCAGGGTAGTAATCTAACTTACGTCAACAGTAGGAAATCTACTGGTTCCCCTGCACCTTTATTGGGTATTAAACATGGCGCTAGTAGAATGTACATAACTTTTCAATGAACACTCTCACCAGTGCCACTATTATCTCTCTTTTGAAACGTGAAGAAGCGGAGGTTCAAGGAGGTTAAGAAGCGTGAAGTGAGGGCTGAGATCTGAGCTGCCAGCAAGCGAAGCATTTTCCCCATCATAACATGCTGGCTCGTTTGTCTTTCTTTGGAAAAGTTTTTTAAATTGGTTTTGAAAATTATACAAGTGTTATATAAGTACATCCTTCTTGTACAATTATATATACAAAGTAAAAGTCTCCTGTTGACAGGCACACAACCTCACACTTGCACTAGATGTAACCCCATTAACATTTAGGTACACAAGCATTGAGACCTGCACTGCCTCATACGGTAGCTACCAGCCATATGTGGCTATTTATGGGTAAAATTAAATTGATTGAAATTAAATACAATTTAAAATTCAGTTCCTGGTCATACTAGCCCCACTTCAAGTGGTCAGTAGCCACATGGGGCTAGTGCCAGCTGTACCAGACAGCGCTCATACAGAACAGTTACCTCTCCGCAGAAAGTTCTCTTGGACAGCACTGCTCTAGCCCTTTCCTATGTGCTTTGTGTGTATGTTATATATGACATATACGCTTTTGTGTCTGCATGAACACACACCCACAGTGTGATTTGTTCCTTTTTAACATATAAACTGCACCATTCTGGATCTATTACTTTGAACTTGCTTTTGTTATTTAACCTTGGTGACTCTTCCATTATCTGTATGTATACATCATTCTCTTTCTTTTTAGTAGCTCTACACTAATCCACATAATTAATGTAGCACAATTTATTTAACACTGCCAAAACTGATGACTATAAAAGTTCTTTTTAATTTTTCACCATTCCACAGAAGGCCGAAATGTGTTTTCTTGTCTTTGCCACGGATGAAAGTCATTGCAATATAAATCATTCACAGAGATACCTACTATGCCAGCCACATAGATTTACAAAATGTAGAACATGCAAACTAAGAAAGATCTTTTCGTTGAATCATTGACGGTAAAGTGAGAAATACTGGTAGGAAAATTGTTCTAGTCAGTGAAAGAGGAAAGGAAAATGCAAATTCCTGCAATTGAGGTTAGGAAAAAATAGTTTATCCTCAGAAGAGGTAAGTCAAGGAATAAATCTCAGTTTCTCTCTTAATTTATCAATTCCATTAATTGTTTAATCCAAGGTAAGGGCTGCTATATAGTGTGGAATGCCTGTACCAGATTGGATATATCCTTTATTGGAAAATATTACCTAATTAATTTAGTTTGCATTTGATTACTGAGGCTAAACGTTTTTGTATCTTATTGGCTATATATGTGTATTATTTACTGAACTGCCGAGACATTGTGTTTGCCCATTTTTGCAACCAGGCTGCTCTGTTTTCTTTTTGACTCCTAAGAACTACTTATATACTAACATTATCTTTTTGTCACTTATGCTGTATGTTTTCTCCCATTTTTAATTTATTTTTTTATAATCTATTTTCATTTAACAAATGGTTCAAAGTTAACCATTAACTGAAAGTGGAGGATTTTTCTCTTTACTCAGCCAGAGCTCACGACAGCTATTTGTTTTAGCATTAGTTCACAGAAAGCTCTTAGTAAATCTTTAAACTGTTTTAAAGTTCATTCTAAAAATAAAGTTATTTCCTCAAGGATCATGAAAAGCATGGACAGACCCACATTCATCCTTAGTTTAAAGGATCACTGGATCATGGCTAAAGCAGTGACAAAGGATAAAACAGAAGGCTGTACAGGAAGACTGATCAGATTTTAGAAACAGCATGAGGCTGGAGTTAAAGGGCTCAAGACCCCTATTCTGTCTCCATGGTCCTGGGACATTACTAAGTTACAACTAGGCAAATACTACCTTCCTCACAGGGTACTTTGAGGACTGAATTAGAGAATGTAAGCTATATTTTTTAAAGATGTAAATTGTTATATAGACATTTAATACTTAAAACAGCACTGAAATAGGAAGGGGACAAATAGGAACACTTCAGTTTTCTAGTCAGAAAAGTTTAAACATAAAAAATGGCTCATCAAACACATGCAACCAGGAACAGAATCTAACTCCAAGAAAACATGCAATTAAATGATATTATTTTCTATGACAAGGCTTCAACCCGAAGGTCTTCTAGCAACGTTAGACAGATTTGACACATCACACCAAGCCTGCAAGGGACACACGAGAAATAAGAAACGTACCGGAAGTGCTGAAGTGTTCCTGGCCATCAGAGGAGTTCTGGTCTGTTTCTCTTACATAAAACATAAGCTGGGTTGGTTTCAAAGACTTGAAGCCTGGTTTCTGGAGGTTTTCTAAGTAGGCACTTAATCTCTTAAGAGAATTTTCATTGACTTCCTGGAAAACAATATTAAGAGGCATTTATACACAAAATAGAACAAGGAAACGTCAGAAATTATATCCCGACCTTTTAAACACATTATTGAGTATATTAAAGAATTTAGTATTTTAAAATGGTGGGCTTTCATAGCTCCTCAGTACAGGATAAAATTGGATCCACCCCTTACAACATGGAACTCCATAGGGATGAGATGTGTAAAAAAAAAAAAATGTGGCCACGTAAGTACTAGAAGAAAACATGGCTGAGTTTCTTTATAACTTAGATGTGGAAAAAGCCTAACTATGGCTGAATATCCCAGGTAATGAATGATTGATAAATCCAATTACATAAAAAAATTTAAAAACTTAATATAGCACAGGGAACTATATTCAATATCTTGTGATGAACCATAATGGAAAAGAATATAAATACATATATATGTATAACAATCACTGTGCTGTACGGCAGAAATTAACACATTGTAAATCAACTATACTTACATTAAAAAAAAAACTTAAGAACACATAAAAAACCAAAAAAACCACACACACACACACACACACACACACACACACACACACACACACACTAAGCAGTCTACAGACAAAAACCGAGTAGAAGAAAATATGTGCAAGTTCTTTCTTTTCTTTTTCTTTTTTGGCCGCCCTGTGCAGCTTGTGGGATCTTACTTCCCCGACCTGGGATTGAACCCAGGCCCACCGCAGTGAAAGCACCAAGTCCTAACCACTGGACCACCAGGGAATTCCCCAATTTGCAAGTTATTTCATAGCAAAGAGCTAATTTCTCTCTATATAAAGGGCTCTTAAAATGACCTTTCAGAGATTGGTTGAATTATGGTATCTTCATTCAATGGAGTGCTACACAACCAAAAGGAAAAAAAAGGGAAAGAGTATGACACAGACGGTATTTAGGAATGTACACAGAGTGATCTCTAGGATGTACTGTTAAGTGAAAAAAGAAATGTCTTTTAGTGAAGGAACAGTTCCAAGAAATGGCATAAATAATAACTGTGCTTCTTATCCCTATAGGTCTCTTCTCAGAAACACAGTGTGATCTGAAATTAGGAACAGTTTGTTTGTTTTTGTTTGTTGAATTTAGTACAATATACCGCTCTCAGCTATATTGTGTTGGGGGTTTGATGATTCACTAGAAGGATTTACAGAACTCAGAAAAGCTGTTATACTCACAGTTACAGTTTATAACAGCAAAAGGATACAGATTAACATCAGCAAAGGGAAAAGGCATGTAAGGTGGAGTCCCGTAGGGACCAAGCGCAAGGTTCCAGTTGTTCTCTCCCAGGGGAGTTGTACAGACAGTGCTTAAGCCCCCAGCAAGGATATGTGACAACACATGAGAAGTGCTGCCAACCAAGGAAGCTCATCCAAGCCTTGGGGGCCAGGGCTTTTACTGGGGCACTACATGCCCACATGACTGACCATAGCTATGCAGTCTCCAGCCTCCCCAGAGGGCCTCAGACATGAGAAAACAGGCATTCACCATAAAATACATTGTTAGCATAAACTATCTGGTGTGGCCCAAGGCCCCGGCACACAAAAACATTCTTATCAGGCCAGGATATCCCAGGGGCTCAGAGCGCATCTCCCAGGAGGCAGTGAAGGGCCAGCACTGAAGCCTGGCATTTCTTTGCAACAAAGCAACCCAAGCCTGCTGAGTTCACCTTTTATAGCACACAGAAGTTTTAGTAAAAAAAAAAAAGGTACACTTGTAGAGGAGGGAACCCAGTCACCTAGTACTAAGCTTAATTTTTCCTCACACGTTGGATTTAAAAACTTTACATTATTAAACATTAAATTAAATTGTGTTAATTTATGACACCCCCAATAATTTGTATTAAATTATTACATCTCCAAGGTAGTATTTTTCTGTTGATTCAATTTACTAATTACTTAAAAAGTATATGACTTCGAATAGCCTATATATATATATATATATATATATATCAACTATCATAAACAGAATATTTTCCTAAAGCAAAGAAGCAAAACTGATTTATTTTCCATGGCAAGTAGAAAAAAGCAATACAGGAAATTCCCTGGCGGTCCAGTGGTTAGGACTCCTCGCTTAGTTGGGGAACTAAGATCGTGCAAGCCGCAAGGCATGCCCCCCCACCCCCAAAAAACGGGGAGAAGCAACACAATAATGTTCTAATTTTCAAGAGTTTTAAATTCCTTTTCATGTTAAACCAGGTGTCAATGTTAAGGAAGATAAAAGGAACCAATGAAATTATTCCAAAGCATCTGGCTTTGTAATATATTATCTAACATTAAAAAATAGTGACCTTCCTAACTAAGTTCATCATGAGTTTGTATTCCTTGAGAAGACATTAACTGATGATATAGGGAAGTGGACCAGCAGCATGCAACATAAGGAAAAACTATTTGGGCACTGAAAAACCCTCCTTGCATCAACCTTAAAAAAAAAGGACTGATTTGGGTATCAGAGCCCTTAAATTTTCCTTCAAACCCTCAATTTTACTTTCAAACCTGGTACAGAAAATATGATTACTAATACTCTAAGGAGTTTACATGATATCTTTATTGCCTGCATAAAACATGACAGCTTTCATTAAAAAAAAACAATAGTTTTAGTTTCAATTTTCAGTATCTATAGTTCAAAGCACTGATTATTCCACCGTGACAAAACAACCCCAATTTATAGAACTCTCTGTATTATACTGTAGCAAAGGTAAATAAACTAAACAAAAACATAGACTAAATGCTAAAAAGTAAAAAAATAATTGTTTACCCTTTCCCTGGGGTGCTGTCCAAAGAAATCTGGATGTACAGCAAAATAGAATGGCCTCAAGGCATTGACTGCTTCAGCTCCCGATAAAGCTCTTGAGTAGAGAAACCAGTATGGAAATATCTTTCCTGGACATAACCTTTTTAAAAGATATGGATTTATTATTCACCAGAGCACTGACATGGACACAAATCCCCCGTGTATAAAGTGACAGTAGCATTAAGATTATTGTGTATGGAAAATACCGTAGAAATAAGACAGAAACCAAAGTGTAACATTTTGTGGGGGTTTTGAAATCTACAAAAGTTTTGAAAGCAGTGAGTCCCACATGATTTCTTTTTTCTTTTTTTAAAATTTACTTTTTTGGGGCTGCACTGGGTCTTAGTTGTGGCACGCGGGATCTTTCGTTGTGGTGCACAGGCTCCAGAGTACACAGGCTCAGTAGTTGCGGCGCGCAGGCCCTAGAGCGCAAGTGGGCTTCAGTAGTTGTGGCGCATGGGCTCAGTAGTTGCGGCATGTGGGCTTAGTTGCTCCGTGGCATGTGGGATCTTCCCGGACCAGGGATTGAACCCGTGTCCCCTGCATTGGCAGGCGGATTCTTAACCACTCCGCCACCAGGGAAGTCCCAAGACATTCCTTTTAACAATGACTATTTACTAAGACATTCATGTACATAATAGTTAATTAAAAGTACTAATTATTGCCAAATATGTTTTAGAAATCTAAAACTTCACATGTCATTTTTATGGAACAGATCCAATTTTATTTTGGTTATATACTTTGAGCCAAATAAACACTTTATTTATCTCTTTTGACTTGGCTACCAAGAAGCCAGAATGAAATTTGATGTTTGAATAATTGTCTCATCAGTTCTATTTTTTTAACAAATGATCTTTCTCTAGAGGGTATCTGGTCTCCATTTTGATTACCCTATATATGCCTATTACTGTGCCAATTAAATTTTACTGAACTCCTTAAATCCTTTCTTGAAGTAGAAAGGGTTTAGACTATCTACTCTTTACTACATAAATAGCAAATATGATAGTCAAATGACCTTACTATACAATTTAAATGTAACGTGGTTTTCTATATGACGGCAATAGACTTGAGGGCAACATGGTAATAAGAACTGTGCTAAGGACAAACTTTATCTTTTTTTCCTCTTAAACTTTTCACACTGAACTATTTTGAAAGATGGTATTCTTTTCACCTTCTACTCTGAATGGACTCTTGGGAGAATGGACCTGGATGTTCACATGAATTTTCTGTTTCTTTTTTTATTCCTGCCCTCCACCATATTATCCATTATATTATCCATTATTAATTAATAATGGATATATTATCCATATTATTATATCCATTAATAATGGATATATTATCCATATTATCCATTATCCACAAAATAGTTAGAATTTGATAAATTATAATAAATTGAAATTAGCTAAACACCTAACAGATTCCACACCCCTCCACCCCAACAAATACTAATAACAGATGGAACCACAAAGCTTACCTCGTCACAGGTCTCAGGTGGCAAAACATTTCTGAATATATATGTAGGTCAACTTCCAGGCATCCATTAATCACTTAAAAAGTTAAGCAGATACCAGTAATGAACAAGTGGAATTTGAAATTAAAAACACATTACCATTTACATTAGCACCCCCCCAAAATGAAATACTTAGTTATAAATCTGACAAAATATGTACAAGATCTATATGAGGAAAACTGTAAAACTCTGATGAAAGAAATCAAAGAAGAATTAAATAAATGGAGAGATATTCCATGTTCATGGATAGGAAGACTTGATATTGTCAAGATGTCAATTCTTTCCAACTTGATCTACAGATTCAATGCAATCCCAATCAAAATCCCAGTAAGTTATTTTATGGAAATCAACAAACTCATTCTAAAGTTTATATGTAGAGGCAAAAGACTCAGAATAGCCAACTCAATACCAAAGAAGAATAAAGTTGGAGGACTGACACTACTGGACTTCAAGACTTACTGTAAAGTTACAGTAATCAAGACAGTGTGGTACTGGTGAAAGAACAGACAAATAGATCAATGGGACAGAATAGAGAGCCCAGAAATAGACCTACAAAAATACAGCCAACTTATCTTTGACAAGGAGCAAAGGCAATACTATGGAGCAACAATAATCTTTTCAACAAATGGTACAGGAACAACTGGACATCTACATGCAAAAATATTAATCTAGTCACAGACCTTACACCCTTCATAAAAGTTAACTCAAAATGGATCAAAGACCTAAATGTAAAACAAAAATACTATAAAATTCCTAGAAGAGTACCTAGGAGAAAACTTAGATGACTTAAGGTATGTCAGTGACTTTTTAGATACAACACCAGACACATGATCCATGAAGGAAAAGAATTGATATACTGAATTTCATTAAAATTAAAAATTTTGCTCTGCAAAAGACAATGTAGAGAGAACAAGAGGACAAGCCACAGACTGGGAGAAAATATTTGTAAAAGATACACATATCTGACAAAGGACTGCTATCCAAAATATACAAAAAACATTTAAAACTCAACAATAAGAAAATGGACAACCTGATTAAAAAAATGGGCCAAACACCTGAACAGACACCTCCTGCAAGAAGATATACAGATGGCGAATAAGCATATGAAAATACACTCCACATCATAGGTCATCAGGGAAATGCAAATTAAAACTATGAGATACTGCAACACACCTATTAGAATGGCCAAATCCAAAACACCAACAACACCAAATGCTGGTGAGGATGTGGAGCAACAGGAACTCTCGTTCATTGCTAGTGGGAATGCAAAATGATACAGCCACTTTGGAAGACAGTTTGGGGCTTTCTTACAAAACTAAACATACTCTTACCATATGATCCAGCAACTACCCTCCTTAGTATTTACCCAAATGAACTGAAAACTTGTCTACACACAAACCTGCACACGGATGTTTATTGTGGCTTTATTCTTAATTGCCAAAACTTGGAAGCAACCAAGATATCCTTCAGTAGGTGAGTGGATAAACTGTAGTACATCCGGCCAACTGAATATTATTCATTGCCAAAAAGAAATGAGCTATCAAGCCATGAAGAGACATTGAGGAAATTTAAATGCATATTACTCAGCAAAAGAAGCCAATCTGGAAATATTATATACTGTATGATTCCAGCTCTATGACATTCTGGAAAAGGCAAAACTATGGTGATAGTAAAAAGATCAGTGGTTGCCAGGGGTTGGAGGAGAGGGAGGGATGAATAGGTGGAACACAGAGGATTTTTAGGACAGTGAAACTCTCTGTATAGTAATACTACAATGGTAGGTACATGTCATTATACATTTGTCCAAACCCGTGGAATGTACAACACCAAGAGTGAACCCTAATGTAAACTATGGACTTTGGGCAAGAATGAAGTGTCGATTTAAGTTCATCGATTGTAACAAATGTACAACTCAGATGTGGGAGGCTGTGTGTGGGGAGGGGGTATGTGGGAACTCGTACTTTGGTCAGTTTTGCTGTGAACCTAAAACTGCTCTAAAAAATAAAACTTATTTTTTTTAAAAGGTTAAGCAGATAAAAGGGGGAACATGATTTGAATCACATGGACTTTTCCAATAATTTAGAGCTTCAGCAAGAATTTCAACTATACTATAGTCTCCATGTCAACTGACCAAATGATTTTAAAAATTCTATGAGCAACCTGTCTTGAAATGCCATATTATTCACATGATAATCACCACGTAAAAAATTCTTTCTTCCCCCGGCTTATGAAGCTCTGAGCCTGTGGAAGAGTGTATTTGCTCAAAACAAACCACCACGTGGCTCAAGTCCTATTCTGTCAAATCTTAAGAACTAAAAAGTTTAAAAAATTTTTTCATAATGCAGTTAATATACCTGAACCAAGGTAATGAAGGAAAACTGCCATTAACAGGATAATAGAAAGATATATTTAAAAGACAATTCAAGAATTACCTATTTAAAAAGTGCATTTGCAAACAACAGTGGGTGCTTCCATTCATTTTCTGGTTGGCTGGTGTGGCAAGACCCTCTTGGATACAGAATGTGTTTATAGGTATTCATTTAAATGTTTAAAAACGTGATTTTTATTTAACCCTTCACCTTGCTATTTTGTTTGAGACAAATACGGATACCAGAAATACTCCTACCATTTGGAAAATTTCTGAGATTAAATGGAGATACAATGAGGAAGAAAGAACCATTTTGACTAAAGTTTCAGTGCTGCCCATGACCGACTGAATTCTCACTAAATGTCATCATGAAGTAACTGAACAATCTCGACTTAGTAAGACAGAACAGGTACAAGCCTCCAAGCTTGCAAAGAAGAGACCAGAAGAATATACATATCCAATCCAGCACTGGCTCTCTTTAGGTGGTAGGATAGGAAGCCCTTTACTTTTTTTTATTTCCTAGTTTATTTACAATGAGCACGCGAAGTATGCTCTTAAAAAAAAAAAAAATCAATGCTTCTAGCATACAAAATTAAACAATGAAAAGGAATAGAGCAGGTACGTGTTGTTCATTCAGTATTTAAGACAGGCCCCTGGCCCTGGGAAATCTGTCCAGTGACGGCCCTGGACTGTGATTCCAATCTAGCTCAAGAAGAAAACAGCCCCTCATCTTCACACACAATGACATTTCATTTTTAATATTAGTAAGAAAATTTATGCCACTTAACTGCAAAGATGCTAATAAATGAGCTAAAACTTGGGTAAGAAACAAGGAATAATACTCGAGGGGCATATGATCAACCAAGAATATGAATGGGCAAGAGATGAAAATAATATGCAGCCAAGTTCTAACCATCATCCTTTTCAGCATAAAATGATCTTATAAGAAGCCTTGAAAAGTCAGAAGTACTGAACTAAGTAGGCCTAGAACTTAGGCCTACCATTGCAACAATGATGTAACCTGTTTTAATGGTCTGTTGCAGCAGCATTTTAGAAGTTCATGAAATCACAAGGTCTCCATCTGATGTGCAATGTAGGTGATCCAAGTCATACTCTACTCCCCATTTTCCAAAGCAAGACATCAAAACAAATAAAACAGTGAAAAGGAACTGTCATGATCACTGATTTGAAACAGAAGTTAAAGCACACTAAAAAGACAATAAAATTTTTGGAAGTCGATTTAGAAAAGACTGGCTGTCTCCAATTTGATTCACAAAGAATTTGAGAGGCAGGCAGCCAAGTTACACTGTTTAGAAATGTACATATCTAAACATCTATAAATAAGAATTGTTAGGAAGGATTTCCCTGGAGTCCAGTGGTTAGGACTCGGTGCTTCCACTGCAGAGGGCGCGGGTTCCATCCCTGGTTGGGGAACTAAGATACTACAAGCCATGTGGCCAGGCCACAAAAAAAAAAAAAAATTGTTAGGAAAAGCTGATTTAGCGATTCATCTTAAGAGTTACTTCAGAATTAGTCTCCAAAGAGTCACTCACAGCAAAGTTGCAAAAATTAGGGATTGTATCCTCAGTGACTTTCAAACATGGAGCATAAAGTATGTTATGCAGAGAATTATAGAGCATGTTTTAGAAGTGATTCTGTCAAAAATAATCAAAGCCAAAAAAAAAAAAGTTTCTGTATTTAAAAGTCCGGGTCTTCAGTTGTCCAGAAAAATAATTCATTCATTGTTCACTCTGTAATCATAGGGTATAATTAAACTTAGTACTGAGCAATGACTAAAAAAAGGACATTAATACTTGGAAGAGTGACAAGAGATTCTCCCAATGAAAATAAAATGTTCTCAAATACAAGTCTGAACATTAAATCATGGTTTCTAGATTTAGAAAGAACTTAAAAAAAAATTAGGCTACTATAGGTTAAGAGTTAGGTATTTTCTGCCTGCTTTTTTGGTGAGTTGCCTATTTCCTAAAAAGGTTCACACTGCAGTAAAGAGAATTCGAATCTAGACTTGTGCTGCCTAATAAGGGAGCCCCTAGCACATGTGGCTACTGTGAACTGAGACGTGTTTTAAGTGTAAAGTACCCATTGGATTTTAAAGATTTAGTATGAAGAAAATGCAAAGTATCCCATTAATAATTTTTTATCCTGATTAGATGTTGAAATGATAATTTATTAATTTCACTTGTTTCTTTTTGCTTTTTTAAAAGCAAAACACGACCTGGTCTTTTGTGATTTACTACCAGAAAAATTTAAATTACATCTGTGGCTCATATTGTATTTCTGTTGGATGGCGCTGATCTAGGCCAATTCAAGGCAAATTTAAGTGAACATGACACTGTCAGGGAAAGCTCAGTAACTGTGGCGCACGGCCTGTTGCTCCACAGCATGTGGGATCTTCCCGGCCCAGGGCTCGAAACCATGTCCCCTGAATTGGCTGGCGGATTCTTAACCACTGCGCCACCAGGGAAGTCCTGTGCTGTTTAAAGTGAGGCATTACATCTTCTAGGCAGTTTCAGATCAAATTGAGTAGAAAGAGATATCTAAATTGGTGGAAAAGCCAAATTATGGGTAGTCTAAGAAGTTTTGTTTAAATTACATTCGATAGAAACCACGTTTGCCACACAGAGGTCCTAGTAACTTATTTGAACAGAGTTAATATCCTCAGGCTACTCTCATTTAAACTGTGACTTTCCTTAGTAACTATCTTGTAAGGTTTTAAAAAGTAGTTTGTTCTATCAAGGAGAGAGAAAATCAGGCAATATTTCACTGCTCTTCGGTTTAACACTTCTTAGGGAAGGGAAAAAGCAGGAAGCCCTTTAGATAAATTAATAAATTGCAGCAAAGCAAAGTATCAAGGGTTTTTAAGCTTCCTTTTGTAAATCTTTTGCTATGAGATTTGAATCATAACCATATCCTAGGATAAGTCAAAGACTTCGGGGAAATATAATAGTCGGAAACAAAACCTAAATCGTCTCAGGTTTCTCATTTCAAAACAAGTTAAAACAGATACTATGCGGGCGCTCCGATCCCGGCACTGCCTGGGTTCAAAAGTTAGCACGTCGAGCTAAGGCGACTCTGATCTCTGCCCACCCCGACCCCCACCCCCACCCTCGCTTCTGCCCCGAGCAGCCTGAAAGCACAAATGGAGCCCCTCTCGTCCTGCTCCTTACAGTTCTGGCAAGGGTCCGCCGCGAGGGCTTCCTCCTACCTGCTCCACCTCCCACCAGGTACCAGGAGGAAGGACGGTCGATCCTCTCGCAGGGCTCTGCAAGGGTGCGCTGGGCCAGGCAGGAGCGCATGCGCACCGGGGCGCCAGCCCGGCCAACGAGCGCGCGCCGCCGGGCCGGAGCTCCCGCCCGCTCTCGCCCCACCTGACGACAGGCTCTGACAGGCTCCTACCCGCGGTGCTGAGTCCCCACCCGAGAAATCTCAGCTGGGCGCGTACTGCTCCACCCGTCCGTCGGCGCCTGCCGCAGAGGCTTGCTCGAGAGGAGTCCGGGCTCTGGGTCGGGCCGCAGGTCGCGCTCTCATTGGCTGAAGCGTGCCAGGCCTTCCTCTCTGGGGCGCCTGCGCACAGCCCCAGGACGCGGCTTAAAAGCCTAGCGGTTCTCAGCCCCACCCTGACGTCAGCAACTAGGTGAACGCCAGCCTTCTCGCAGCGTGGAAGCTCCCGTCCCTCCGTCTTCTTACGGTCCGGCCCGGAGCGGGCTCTGCGCACTCAGCTGAAAGCTTTAGAAGGCGCGAATGAGCGCTAAGGGATAGGAAGGACTAGGCGGGAGGGGGTCGGAAAATGGGCGGCAGGTGGCCGGGCCTGGACCGAGGGTTGGTGGGGAGGGCAAGGAAAGAAGGACGACCGAGCGTGCGCATGCGCCGGCCCGCTTTCCGCGCCAGCCAGCTTTCCTCGCCAGCCAGCTTTCCTCCCCGGCCCGGGTCCCCCAACCCCCGGCGCCTGGGAGGGGAAGAGGCTGGCTTGGCGGATCAGTCCGTAGAGCGTTCGGAGCTGACGCCTTAGAACGACTCTCGCTTGAGACCTCCAGGTTTTAAAGGTCTTACTGAGTATAGCCTTTGGCTTTCTTTACATAAATACAGCTAATTAAAACTATTTTCTCCGGTTTGTATTTTCCTTTTGACTTTGGCCCTTAAGGAATTCTCCACTATCAGCTTGGGGTTTCTACTGTTAGCTGTATTTCGCTTCTATGACTTTGGTTATTCCCATAAACTGCCACAGATGGAGTAAGACAAATACAATAACCGCTCTTTTCCTACCTTTTGGCACCGTTGACCGAGGTGGGGGGAAAAAAAACAACCCCAAACCAAAAAATACCCCCAGAATACCAAAAAACAAAACAAACAAAACAACCAACCTCCCTTTGTTCCAGCCCTAAGGGTTCTTGACTTATCATTCATTAGAAACCATCTGGTCAATTTGTGGTTCGTTCCATCCAATCCCATTTTTCCTAAAAGCTTAATTTATCATCTTTCGCATCTTCATCCTTTCAAATACATCCTTGCCACCAGCATAATGTTATAATTGCCCACTTACCGTTCTTCACTTGTCCTCAAAGGCACTTCAAACTGATGGTGGTAATCTCCGAACCCAATTTATTTCTTAGGTGCTGAATTTCAGTAATGGCAGTTAGTCACCCAATTTGTTCATACTAGAGAACTGGGCCTCTTTTTTATTTTTTTATTTTTTATTATTTTGGGGGGGGGCCTCTTTCTTGATGTCTACTTATGCCTTACTTCCCATATCCCATTCATGAGAGTATTCATTCCACATTTTATCATAGTAAGGCATTCTGCTAAGCGCTAGGTTTTAACTTTTTTATTCTTGTGAGGTTATAGACTTATTCCAGTGATGCTGCCATTACCATATTTTGGGAACCCCTTTAAGAAATACTTTCAGTCTCCTTAGTTACCAGTTACTCTTTTATTACTCCCCTTACTCAGACATTTTCTCTAAATGATTTAAATTATGGTTTAAAGTATCAAATCTAAAGTATCAAATTAAGGATTAAGGATGACCACCTTGGAGAATGACTGCTACAGATTCTGCAGATGGGTTCAGAAAAGAAGCTTAAACTTCCCAAGGTGGCTTGAAAAGTACAAGTCTTGTTTGGATAGGTTCTGGTATATTTGTTTAAAATACTGATTACTTTAGTCATACCTAATGTAATGTACATAAATTACAAATTTTCAAGATACATATAGTATTTTAAGATACACTAAAGGAAAACTTTAGAGAATAATTTAAAATTTCTGGTATAACTCAGAAGGTACTCTGGAATTTTAGTGTTTGAGTCATTTTCCAGTATTATTTTACTATTCTATTTTACAAATGTACAATAGGCTTTAGAGACTGGACTGAGTGCTCACCAAATCTACTTCATAACCCTAAAGGTTGTTCTGAAAGCTCCAGACACCTGCTTGAATATTTTCCCCTTTATGTCTCCCTCTTATTAAATGCTGCACAATACTCAGTTTGTGATTTGTCATTGTTTGGATTTCAGAATAAATTGGGATTCACCATATTAGATTTACCTAAATTAAAGAGATGTCAAAAAGTAATCTGAAAAATCATTTGCAGTATGGGTAAAACTGTTATAAATTGCATACCTCAAAATTTTTAGTGTTTGAAAGCTACTGACGTACTATAAATCAATAAAGAGCAAAAGCTGAATATAGTGAAAACTGTCTTTATTTTCATCAATGATTACTTGAACTTAAAAAAAAAAAAGCCTTTAATAACTAATGGTTACTGAAAAGCCAAACCTTTCCAGCCCACTTCATATTCTCTTTCAACCATTTCAGGGCAGAACAATGTTCCAAACTATAAACCTGTTCCTTATTAACATTGACGGTCATGTGCTTAATGAAGAGCTTTGGATCTGATATACGAGCAGCCATAATTAATCTTTCCACTGCAGCTTGATAATCATCCTTGCTCCAAGATTTGTTTTCTTCACATCTACAAAGTGAACACCTCACAAAGTCAGAAACTCTAAAAAGAAGCTATATAGTTTCTTCAAAAGATAGTAATTTACATTTATTGGTTCTAAGCTATGACAGTCCCCGCGTCCCCTGCATCTGCAGGCAGACTCTCAACCACTGCGCCACCAGGGAAGCCCCTTTTTACTCTAACAGTGGCTTTCAAACTTGTTTGACCATGACACACAGTAATAAAGACATTTTATATTGTGACCCAATATATACCTGCATACATAAAAACTGAAAAGTTTCACAAAACAAGACTTACCCTTATGACCCTATTTTCTATTGTTTCATTTTTTTAAAATAAAATGGTTGCAACCCCCTAAACTGATTTCACTACACAAATGGGCCACAACCCGCAGTTTGGAAACACTGATCTAGAACACAACTAATAACCTCTCTCTTTGTATTTTCAAATTAACAACTGTATAATTATTCATTATAATTCATAAAAGAATAGTAAATTTAATCGAGTTTGGAGTTACTAACATTCATGTGTTTTACCTTGATATGGCTATTTTAAATTATAAGCATATACTTAATTTGTAGCTCACATCTGGTAACAGAAATTGTAGCTGTATGCCTTTATACTAAATTTTTATAGTATAATATTATAGTATATTATATAGTATATACATACTATAATATAGTATATTATATAGTATATATATATACTATAATATACTATATTATAGTATACTATAATATTTATAGTATATTCATATCTGAATAACTTTCTACTATTTTCAGTCCTGATTTAAGGTACTTCACTAAAGTGCTGGAATTTTAAAATAACTTATCTAACAGTCACCAAATTTCATAAAACTCATACCTTATGGCTGTTTCTCCTATGAGATAGGGAGTAAGAAGTATATAAAATAGAGATGTAGCTGTTATTAGGCATCACTTTCTCTCTGTGTTCACTGCATCCTGCTCTGGGCACCTAAAAGGCTCAGCAGCAAGGCCCGAGTATGAGCCTACCTGTGTTAGCACAACAGTGTGGTCTACAGAGTGGTGGGAGTAAGGACTTCCACTTTGAACAGGAATCAGTGATCATAGAGAGCAAAGATTGGTCAGGCCGCTTCTAGTACATTCTGGCTTAGGATTGGTGCCTGAAATCTGGTAGACTGGGCATACACCAACTATATGCAGTTTCTGAAAGTCTTAAGATGAATAAAAACTCTCTCAGAGGTTAATGTAACAAAGCAGGGCTTGGTATGATAACAGTAATGGAGAAAACAATATTGGTTAGGACAAAATGGAAGATCCAGGCATGTCACTAGTTATGTGCTGGCATCACAAATACCCCACAAATTCAATAATGAATAAACAGACTGCATATTTGGGGAATGGAAAGTTATGAGAAAACCAAACCCTCATTAGGATAATGGAGAGCCCAAATGCCTCACGCAACTGTAGTGCATAGTTGTAAACAGAAGGCCCTCAGGGAAATTAACAAAATTAACAAATTTTGTTAATTTTTTAAACCCACTAAAATTAACAAAAAAGCTAATTTTAGTGGGTTTAAAAAAAAAAGGTGGACCTAAAATAAATTCTCCTCCCCTTAAGTGTAGGCTGGATTGAATGACTTGTTTATCTCCAATAAATAGAGCAGAAATGATGCACAACTTTGGACACTAGATTGTTAGGTATCAATTTTCATGGTCCCTTGCATTTCTGGAAGTTCTGAGAGCAGAAACACTGATTACCCCTTGTTCCAGATTTCAAGGATGTTTAATATAGTGGACAACCTTGAAAGACAAAGATAGTTTCTCCTTCAGGAGCAAAAGACAGGTTTGCTTACAGCCTTACAAGGTGGAGATAGCGTTTCCATCTGAAGAGCAAGGGACAGGTATGTTTATTACCCATTGTAAAAGATTAGGGTTCCTAAGTTCAGGATTCCTCTCATGTAATGGAACCCACTGCATGTGCAGGTATCCATCTGGGCCCAAGTGTGGAACCTGGGAGCAAGAGGAAGAGATACAAATATGCAGATAACCATGCTGCTTGCTGTGCCACGAGTAATAAAGTCCTGTCTCCAACCCAGGAGGTCTTGTGTCTTATGCCAGGATCCGTGAAACTATGGCAGGCTGACTTACAGCCTGCAAATGGGGTGGAATCTCAGAGCCTTCACAGTTCTTGATGTAAGATCACAAAAGGCACTGCAGCTTCCTCCTTGTGTTCTCTCTCCTGGATCACTCACTCTGAGAGAAGTTAGCTGTTGTGTCATGAAGACACTTAAGGAACCTATGGAGGGGCCCATGTGGTGAGGAGCTGAGGCTTCTTGCCAACAGGCATGAGTGAGCCAGCTGGGAAACGGATCCTCCGGCCACAGTGAAGCCATCAAGTAGGTGACTGCAGGTCCTGACCACATCCTGAGTCCAGTGACATGAGAGACCCCTAGCCACAACCATCTGGCTAAGCTACTCTAAAATTCCTGACCCACAGAAACTAAGAAAATACTTGCTATTTTAAACCACTAAGCTTTGGGATAACTTATACACTGTAATAGATAACTAACAGAATATTCAGTCTGAGGATCTGGTTTCTAACACCAGTAAACTGAAGCAAAATTCTTGTTAAGAAACGCCAAAACAGGAGTCCCATGAGATCCTTATATTACAAGTTTCCTAGATAAAGCTGACAAGAAATTGGAGTGGTGTAAAACTAAATTCTGGGATTTTGAACAAAATTATCTGAAGGGATGCCACTCTGGTCCAACAGCTACATTATAATATTTATGCATTTATAACAACATTTTAAAATATTGAAACTAGGCTGATGGCTTTATTTTGAACAGGATTCTTGACTGAACCTAATAAATTATCATATATTTCCCTTTTAGACCTGGTTCTTAGATCTTTTGTGTTGACCAAAAAGATAACTTTTAGGTACCTAACTAAAAACCACCAGTACACGAGAAAGGTCCACACCTAAAAAAGACCCATCTCGGGCTTCCCTGGTGGCGCAGTGGTTAAGAGTCCGCCTGCAGATGCAGGGGACGCGGGTTCGTGCCCCAGTCTGGGAGGATCCCACATGCCGCGGAGCGGCTGGGCCCGTGAGCCATGGCCGCTGAGCCTGCGCGTCCAGAGGCTGTGCTCCACAACAGGAGAGGCCGCAAAAGTGAAAGGCCCCCGTACAAAAAAAAAAAAAAAAAAAAAAAGACCCATCTCTTTGAACACCTAAACAAGATCTTTGAAGTTGTTAAAATGTTTACTGAAAGGTACTAACTTGTTTGGATTTCAACCTCAAATACGTAAAATCCTTTCTCAGTATAAATGCTACCAAAGTTTGCCAATACACACATGCACAAGTATATGAATATATAAATATGCAGTATATAAATATATAACTGTTTATATATATACAAACAAATAAAACATTTACATCCTAGGGCAAGTGTAGGGACATGATCTGCTTTCAGGATGCAGTCAGAAGTTATTTCAACCAACCTTTTTAAAACTATCTGCAGCATCTGTGTAGAAGTTCCAGGACTCTGAATACTACTAGCATTAGATACCATGAAGATTTCAATAGCTAAAAGCATTTCAATCTCAGACAAATAGGAAGGAATCAGTAGAAGTTTTCGGTATAAATTTCCCTCCAATGGTGGGTAGCAACCCAATGAAAGAGCACCTGAAAGTCAAGTAACAGATCAAACTTTACTAAAACCCCAGTAGGTGAAAACCTAGACTTCCAAAATATCCACAGGTGATAATTACTTTTGTTTCAGAATAATTCTTCACATTCAAAGCAGATTTATTGCATAAATTATATGGTAGTGAGCTTATCCTAGTACAACTGAGATCATTCTTTGTAAAATGGTTTTGAAACATTAAACATGAAGTGAGAAATTACAAAAAAAACAAACCCTGAAAAAGAACTTTTGAGCCTCATTGTAGCAAATGTCCATTTATTTTAAGCCATAGTCAACACAACATAATTTCAGAATAACTAAAAAACCAGAATAGCTACTTGGGTTTTGTTTTAATGGGATCTGGGTCTAATAGCAACTACATACAGTTATTATATATATAATATTATATATAATTATATATATAACTACATATCTTAAATTATGAATCCAAAATGAAGAAAATAGAAATTATAATTTGAAGATTTTACTTTCTATCACACAGTTTTATAGTATTTTTGAGTGTACTTATTTATAGTGCTGCTAAAGTTTGTGCAATAAATATTTGCCGTTCTTACAAATGTCTGGCGTTGTGCTAAACACTAGATATAAAGATGAGTAAGATACATTTCCATCATGTAGGTGCTCAGTGTGTTGTTCTCCAATTCATGTTCTAAAAATTTTGCTTTTCCAAAGAACAGATTCAACTTTTAAACTGTTTAGGTGCTTATTACAGGTGACATACAGGGAAATCCCCTATACATCAGTCCAGGACATCCAAATTGTATATAGGCAATATTATATTGTTGCCTTTTACTGAAACCAATTTAAATCTGTGTGTAAAATTTGTTTAAAATGTTTTATTAAGTTAAATTTCTTCAATAAATCTTTCTAATATGGATGATGATGACTAATCTTTGAGGACCTACTATACGCCAGGTACCTGAGCTAAACACACAGGTTTTATCTAATTTTAACCTGACAGTTTACTACCTTTGCAGTTAGGTACAACAACTCCCATATTATAGATGGGGGGGCTTTGGGTAAGCGCCCTGGCCTTCTGACTCCAGATTTTGGAATCGTAACCACTAGGAAGTCCCACCTTCCTAGATCACTGCCAGGACCAACAAACGATTGACTCGTTAACACTCCTAAATATTGGTAGGTATAATTTACATGCACACCTGTTTTACTTCTGAGCAGAAGAGGAAAACAAAAGCCAAGAAACTAAGTAGAAATTTACTAATATTATCTTTTACCCTAAAATCAAATGTGAAAAGAAAAATACTCCTATTTGGTTTTAGCAGGGGAAAGTAAGGAAAAAATATACTAATAACATCTTCCCTTCCCGACTTTTCAGTTCTGACAGAAAAGCCGTATTTTTAGGACTAGGTAAGCACGTCAGGAGCATCAGGAAGGCAATTCTGCTGTCCCTGGACAATTTCCTTCTGGTTAGTTAGGGAACACAAGCAAAGCCATCAAGAAAGTAAAAGATAACTCCTGGAATAGAAAAAAAATTGAATTCATATATCTGACATGGGACTTGTATGTAGAGTGCATGTATACATATATGAATCGTATGTATTTATATGTACCCACACACATACTTAACACACTCAACAAGAAAAAACAAGAAAAACGCCTCAATTTAAAAAAGCACAAAGAAAAAAATGGGCAGAGGATTGAATAGACATTTCTCTACAAAGATATACAAATGGCTAATAAGCACGTGAAAAGATGCTCAACGTCATTAGGAAGATGCAAATCAAAACCTCAGTGAAGTATCACTTTATATCCACTAGGAAGGCTAAAATAAAAGACTCAGCAAGGATGTGAAGAAACTAGAAATTCCATACATGGCTGGTGGGAATATAAATGTAAAACAGATAGCTTCTTTGGAAAACAGTTTGGCAGTTCCTCAAAATGCCAGACATAGATATACCATACGAGCCACCAATTCTGCTCCAAAGAGAAATGAAAACCATACATCCACACAAAAACTTGCATGTGAATGTTCAGAGCAGTGTTACTTATAATAGTCAGAAAGTGCAAACAAAGCAAATGTCCATTAATTGATGGATGGACAAACAAATTCTGTACAATGGAATATTATTCAGTAATTAGAAAGGAAAGAAATAATGATATAGGCTAATGATATGGATCTTGAAAACACTGAAACCTTGAGAACATTATGTTAAGTAAAAGAAGCCAGTCACAAAAAACTACAAATTGAATGATTCCATTTATGTGAAATGCCCAGAACAGGCAAATCCATAGAGATAGATTAATTGTTGCCTAGGACTGGGTCGGGTGGGAAACATACATGGAATGGGGAGTGAATATAAATGTGTTCAGGGTTTCTTTTTCTAGAGGTGTTGAAGATGTTCTAAAATTAGATTGTGGTGCACAACTCTGTGAATAAAATAAAAATAAATGCACTGTAGGGACTTCCTTGGTGGTCCAGTGGTTAAGAATCCACCTGTCAATGCAGGGGACACGGGTTTGAGCCCTGGTCCGGGAAGATCCCACGTGCCGCGGAGCAACTAAGCCCGTGTGCCACAACTACTGAGCCTGCGCTCTAGAGCCCATGAGCCACAACTACTGAGTCCATGTACCACAACTACTGAAGCCTGCGTGTCTAGAGCCTGTGCTCCGCAACAAGAGAAGCTACCACAATGAGAAGCCCACGCACCTCAACCAAGAGTAGCCCCCAGTCGCTGCAACTAGAGAAAGCCCGCGTGCAGCAATGAAGACACAGCACAACCAAAAATCAACAAACAAACAAATAAAAATGCACTGTACACTTCACCTGTGTAAAGTTTATGGTATGTGAAATTATCTCAATAAAGCTGTAAAAAATATTAAAGAAAAAAGCAAAACAAAGGCACTGGTACTACAGCCTTAACAGTGCCTTGATGAAAACTTAACTGTAAGCTCAGAATCAAATATGTACTACTAGATGTGATTATAAGTCACGGAAAGGCTTTCCTAGCATGTGTCAACCTGTGTGTGAAGACAGATCCAAAGAGAGTTCCACTGATATTTTAAATGTCAACACTGTCAGGAAATGAGATGTCCTGAAGACTGATCAGTGACTATAAATTACTCACTTCATTTTATAACTCAGGCACATTAAAAACAAAACAAAACAAAAATACTCTTTACCCTATAACCTCACTTGCATTAGTTAAAGCCATTGAATTGTACATGTTTAAATGGGTGAACTGTGTGGCATTTGAATTATATCTCAATAAAGCTGTCAACAGAAAATTTTTTAAATGATTAAGTTTAGCTGTTTTAATACAAAATTTTATTTTCAACTAAAAAACAGAAAGATTCATAGAAATCTCATTTATGTGTTTCCAAGTTAACACGTTATTCCTGCGGCACATAAATGCCTTCTGATGGCATTTTTCCCAAATTGCACAATTATTTGAAAAAAATACCTCATTAACATCAATTCTAAAAACTAAAATCAAGAAGTTATAGCAAATAATACATATATACTTTGTGGTGTGATTTCTAGCAGTCTGCAGGGAAATAGTATAAGTAGTTGAAACATAACAACAAAATTGAAATGAGGTGTTATGAACAAATAATTCCACCTTGCCTCTAAATTTCTGATCATCCTTTTATAAAAATTCTGCTTTCAAAACGTTTTATTGTAACCTACAATAAGAAATACATTTTACATAATGCCCTAGCACACATATAAGAATACATGTAACTGAAATGAAAATTTGATCAAATAATATGTTATTTTACTACCTGTAATGCACACTAATAGTTTCTTTCCCATTTCACTGGGAAAAAAAAGTTACCACTTGCTGAACTGATCACAGCTGGGAACACTGAAAACACTTCCAAGTTCAGAGAGGTTTTTGTTGGTGTAAGATGGCTGGGATGTTTGACACATTTGGCACAGTGGTGACACAGAGTAGGTACTCAAATGTTTGTCATATAGTTGATAGTGGTAGAAATGGAAATTTAAGACAAATTACTGCATGAAGGCAGAAGAGAATTCCTTTCTAGATCTAGATTCTACACAGAATTGTTTTCTAATTAAAATACTTGCAAGGAGATTGGGACTAGAGCAGATATTCGTTTTCTAGGCTTACTTGTCAGAGAGGAACAGTTGTAAACATTACTAGGAGCCATGCGAAAAACTGTTATATATCATGTTGCGTTGTAATGACGCCCTCTGTACTTCCTATGTGCCTGTTATAACATATTCTAACCAAAAAGATCAGGGATATACCAGGGATAAATATGTATTCCTTAAGCTTCATTCTACCAATTGGTTTACTCCTACATATTTATAAAATATGCCAAACTGGTTCAAATTCTGTCATTTATTTCCTTTTCATATCCTCCTGTGGACATGCCAACATAGAAAGAAATAAAAATACAGCAATTAGAAATGAGAAATAACGTGGTTCAAAAGAGCACAAATCTATGTAGACCACTATTTTTAAATGTGTATCAACTGCTCTTTTTACATATTTAATGCCCCGCCATGAATATTATACATAGATTTCAGGTTAGAAAATCAAATTCAAAACCAATATATCAAAATTTAAAATTTTAAAATGTAACTTACTTTTGTAGTGGGCTCTGGCTTTGAGCCATAAACAACTTCTTCCTAAAGAAGTAATTAATCTTCTAAGAAAGGAAAAATCAATAGGGATGCTCTTTGAAATCATGAATTCTGCTACGGAGGATGATATACCAAGACTGTTGCTTTCTATACAGGCATCTAGAAGTTTATTAAAAAGAAGGCTATACTGTGAGACCTCCACAGTTTCTGAAAAGAAAAAAATCATTGATATAGTGAAACTGATCTATCTTCTCTCAAACTTCTCTCTTACTCCTTTCTCCTCTGCTCTCCTTGGCCCTTTCCTACCTGCTATAAGAGTCAGAGTCACCCGAATGCAATCATCTTACATACTAAGTTAACAAAGAAACAAAAGATTCAACAAAAGCAAAACGGTTCATTCACTTTGTAATGGAGAATGTGGAAGGGATATGATTTCAGAGGCTACATTAACACCTCTGTCCATGGTCCTCAAGTGTGACTGCATCTGCATGGTTCTGTTTGCATTCTATCTACAGTGCAGACCTCAGACTTGTTTTTCCCACGACTAAAAATAAATCATCCACTCATAAATATTCACTCTAAAATTTAAAAAAAAAGCAAACCTCCTTTCTTGGGTATGTCTACTCCTTTCTGCTTTTCACTCAGAAGAAAGTGAAGTCACCTTGGATACTTCCAACTCTTTTATCCCCTATATTCAGTCAGGTGGGTCTATGACCTAGACTCTAGGTCTTTATCACTTTAGGACTTTTTAGTGGTCTAGGCCTTATCAGGAAATTTATCTCCTTACCTTTAGTCTCTTTCTAAACATTACCACCAGAGGAACTTTCCGAAAATACCAACCACATTATGTAACACCCTGGCGCCAAAACTCTAGTGACCCCTTACTACACATGGAGAAGAAAATTCCTTTAGCCTGCCATTCAAGGTCTTCCAAAATCTGGCACAACTATCTGTTTGATCTCACTATTATACTTTGTTTCATTATCACGATAATTGTATATCAAAAGCCAGTTCTACAGCAGCCATTGTACCAGGGATACCACGATAAAGAAAACAATTGCCTTTAAGGAGCTTACTATCTAGAGGGAGAATCAGATAAGAATGTTAATGACAATACAGTATCTCAGTGGAATACATGGGAAAATGGAGAGTGATAAAGCACTGAGGGGAGGCCTTCAAGTTAACGTTTTCATTAAACATTAACCCACCACTCTGAACCCATTGCCCAGCTCATTCCTGACCCAAAGCTTTTGCTGTTTCCCTTCACAGGGACTCTCTCTTGCTGCCGACATATGACTTGCAAGCATTCAAGAGCACTGCCTGCCATTGCCCACACTGGCATTCTCTTTCTTTGAACCCATCATCTGCTTAACTTCCTCTATTCCATGTTTTCCTATGTTCCAAGGTAATGGAAACTATGTTCTCTGTTTGTTAAGTGATAAAAGAAAAGGTATTCTTTATTATGCCAATGCAAAAAATTATTTTAAGGCACAGTATAAAGCTTGCTGGGGTCACTTAACGTTGATTGCTGATGACTTGACAGAGGTTAGAAAAGGAATGATGAAATGCTCCTTGTAGGAACTGCTGATAAAAGATAAGCATCTCTGGTTTTTGTTCTTTTTTTTTTTTAAATCATCAGGAAAGCATATTCAGTTGGCAGAGAACACATTTTACAAAAAACATCATTAAAAATATATGCTGGAATATAAAATTCAACCAAAACAGGTGGAGAACTGTTTCTTATTAAATACCAGATGGGCCAGAGATAATTAAGCTAGACTTTTTAAAAAACATACCTTGAGAATTTTGAAAACCTGGTAGATTTTGCAAAACTTCAAATGTCTGTCTGTAAAGACTCTTCGCTAAAATTTCTTGTGCAATTGTACAGAGCAGATTATGCCGATTGAGCACATCCAGTCTATCACAAGGCCACAGTGGTGTATTGATGACCCACTCTGACTCTTACAAAAAGAAAAAGTACAAGTACTTTACACCATGAAAATTACATTTAACAGTATAATCACAACAAATGTTTTTAAGTATCTTTTGGAGAAAGTGGAAAAACTTAAATATGTGTACTCAGAAAGATAACCATAGCTCAAATTTATTAGAAACAACTTATATAGTGATGATCATCATCCTAAGAAGATGCAACTAATGACCATTTTATTATTTTTACCTTTTTACTAATTCTTCGTTTTTCTAAATGTACCAATCAGTTGTTGATTCTGAAGTTAATGATTATTTTTATATGACAAAATGTTCAGATTATAATGAGTATACATTATAAGGTAAAATATTGTTTGTGTAGACAAATTAAACAATTTTACAGTAAAGAATACATAATTTAATTAGTTTTGGTATTCTTGGGGAGCAGCTTTCCCCCACAATAACTGCCTATTCAAAAATTTTTAAATAAAATACTTGCTATGTACAGAGGAATATCTAACATATGGAAGTTACAAAAGTATAATAATAAAGTAATAAAAAGAATCCTTAGGTACCCATCACACAGCTTAAAGAAAAGAGAATATTACCTATAATGCTGAAGTTCCTTAATTTCTGCCCTGATTTTCACATTGAGAAAAACAATGGAAGACTGTAGTATAGAACACGGAGGTGTTAACATGTTAGAAATGCCAGCATTTTACCATTTACCTAATTCCCTCAATCATTTACACATAATGAGACACATAATGAAACGTTGTCATGTAACATTCAAATCACATTCCTGTGTTCTTTTTCAACTGGAGTAAGAGCAGGAGTCAATCCTTTTCTTTTGGGGCCTTCCCAGCACAGTAAATACAGAAAGTATTAAAGAAAGATTTGATAATTCAAGTATACAATGCCACATAAAGTCTTAAGTATCGAGTAGAAAACTTTAAAGCAGGAGCTTGTTTTTAAATTACTAGAGCTCCCTTGACTGGTTAACTTGATTTATACTACCTACGAGGCAGTGTTTTACAAATATTAGTGCTTTACAATTATTAACTCATTTAGACAGATACCTTCATTAATTTACTTCTCAATTGATTAAATCAATAATGATGAGAAATACTAATATTAAAAAACAGACCAAGAATGTGAACTGGTAATTCACAAAAGAATAAGTACAAATAGAAATAAAAAGAAAAATAGTTCAATTTTCTAATAAGCAATTAAATGCAAAACAAACCAGTGAATATCACTTTCATCCTGTCAAACTAACAAAGAGATAGGAAAAATAACAATGAATTTGGCAAGGGTGTTTGCTTCATAATATGCATCTTGAAATGCTGGCAAGATGACTATAATTAGTTCAACACTTCTAAAGGTGTAGAGTACTTCTGTATTCTATTCACAGAGGTAACACCTGGAATGGAATGTTCAGAATAGCCAGATTAGGGTTTGCATAAACTGAAGTGCGCCAGTCTGTCTGGTAACTAAAAAACATAAAATTGGGCACTAACATCTGGACTGTTTATGTGCACCTGTGATCCCTAACAGGACAATGACTGTATAGACAATACCTATGCAATTGTTCTCTAAGGATTTTCTCACAAAGGGAGGCTTTCTAATTAACTCAAAATAACTTGCTGCAAATCTGAATGGCAACAAGGGCAAATTTGCCAACATTTATCAAAAAGCTTTAAACTGCCCTTACCTTTACCCAGCAATTCCATCAGAATTTATCCTAAGGGCATAATTAAGATTTAGCAGGGATGTTTAGTAGGGATTTTGTTTATCATAGAAATTTAAAAACCAGCTAGTTCAAGAAAAGTGGACTCATGGACATATCTATGTATCTATGTTTATCTATATTTGTTTATAAGATGGAAAACTATGCAGCCCATTAAGTGATGTTGTAGAGGAATATTCCCTTTCACAGAAAGATGTCCACAGAAAGACTGTTGCCTGATGAAAATGAAAGGTACTAAAGAGTCTGTATAGTAACACTATAGTGTTATTTATAACACTGAGTGGCTGGCTGAATAAGGATTTTTTGTCATCAGTTTTGCTTATCCACCCCTTCTTATTTCTCTATAGAAATTTCTCTATATTTCATTATAGAGAAATAAGAAGGGGTGGATAAGCAAAACATATTATTAAATCGTAATAACCATGTATTACTTATATAAAGGCAATAAAAGTTATTTTAAAAATTCAAGAGCAGTTTCTCAATAAATAGCATATATAAATTTTTTTTTTTACAAAATTTGTATTCTAGAAAGTTAAGACATTTATTTTTCAGCCTCCAAACCTTAATTATAAAATTATAGTTTTAAGGGTTTTTTTTGATGCTGGTAAGGGTATATAAGGCAAGGTAGGAATTTGTTGTTCATTTGCCAGGATACAAGGTACCAATGCTGAAAAAGAGTTTAAAATGTGAAAGTGAAAATGTGTAAGGCCCAAACAATAGAGCAGGGGTCCCCAATCCATGGGCTGCGGACCGGTACTGGGCTGCACAGCAGGAGGTGAGCGCGGGCAAGCGAGCAAAGCTTCATCTGCCGCTCCCCATTGTTGGCATTACCATTCCCCGCCCCCCCCCCCGACCCCCCCCCCCACCGTGGAAAAATTGTCTACCACGAAACCGGTCCCTGGTGCCAAAAAGGTTGGGGGCTGCTGCATAATGGCTGCCACCCATTAAATAAAAATGTGGGCTTCCCTGGTGGCGCAGTGGTTGAGAGTCCGCCTGCTGATGCAGGGAACACGGGTTCGTGCCCCGGTCCGGGAAGATCCCACATGCTGCGGAGCGGCTGGGCCCGTGAGCCATGGCCGCTGAGCCTGCACGTCCGGAGCCTGTGCTCCGCAACGGCAGAGGCCACAACAGTGAGAGGCCCGCGTACCGCAAAAAAAAAAAAAAAATGTATAAAATATTCTACATTACTCAAATATGAGTAAGTGTATATAAACCCCTTCTTTAAAAAGTTTAGTAGGTAATAAATGCACATATTTTTAAAAGGAAAAAATATAGAAAAAATATGTAACAAGTTAATATGCCTCTCATCCCTGTCCTCCAAGCAGTCAATTCTTCTTCCCAGAAGCACCCACTATTACTAGTTTCTTGTGCATCCTTCTGCAAGTATTTTAAGGGTATAAAGCAAGTATGTATGTATCCATTTTATTTTTTTACAGAAGTGGTAGCATACTGTGTACACCGTTCAGCACATTCCTTTTTTCACTTGGTGGTAAATCCTGGAGATCATTCCAATGAGTATTTGCAGCTCTACGTCGTTCTATTCCATCATATGGCTGTCACACAGTTTCACTAACTGGTACACCCTTAACAGACACTTAAGTTACCTGGAATTCTTTGTTATCATTGTTGATGGTTTAAAAAAGAGATTCCATATAACTTACAGTGCATACCCCTGTACACATATATAAATGTGTTTGTAGGACAAATTCCTAGAAATGGAGTTAATAGATTAAAGGAAATATGCATTACTAAATTTTGATAGATATTTTGTCAAAAAGCCCCTAAAGACAATATATGTGAAGGCTCATTTCTCTATACCCTCACGAAAAGCATATCACAAAACTTTAATCTTTGCTGGTCTGACAGGTGTTTAGGATTTTAATGTTTATTTCTCTTAATACAAGTGAGTATTACTCTCACTTATTACAAGTGAGATCAAGCCATTTGTATTTCCTTTCTTGAGAGTGGCCTGTTCACTGCAGAACCTTTGAAGAACCAAAAAATTCTGGGGACAACTTAACATACTTCTGTGGGCCCTTTTTTTTCAAAGAAATAAAATTTTACTTATGAAAAATGACTTTCAATTGGAATGGTCACTGCAAAAGAAAATCCTGTGTTTGTAACTGATAGAATTTTAAAAGATAATCTCAAAATTGAAACAACAAAATTATAAAAATTTAAAATCTCCATAGACTACTCCACACCCCTCCCACAAACCCTCCCCCAGTCTCTAGTTTGAGATAGACTAGTTTTGCCAGAAACTTTTAGGCAGAAGATCATCCAGGCCCATTTTTACCAACTATTTTACCCTTTCCATTTCTTGCCACATTTTTTCTTTCTCACAGAGCTTGTGAGCTCTGGCTTGCATTTTGCTACTTCCTATTTTTATGCACATTCTATTTTGTATTTGTATATTTGTATTTTGTGTGGTATCTTTCTATTTTGATTAATCTTCCCGTCCTAGGAAAACTCACTGGTTACATTTGTTAAGTTGAAGAAAACCTTTTCCAACAAGCTTTTGATCACGAAGTCTAATCACAACCTCTATATTCCATAAACCCTCAGCAGTGAACAAATACGGTATTTTATGTATATATGAATATGTATGCATGCTAGTTTTGTGTGTTAGTGTAAAAGTTTTCTATTTTATTTACTTGTGAGTTTATTCCATCTTCCACCTAAACTGAGATTCTCGAAGTTTCTTCATTCTTATCTATCTCATTTTATCAAATAAAATCTGCTTGATGGTCCAAGTAGCCAAAGCTACATTAGATGCTGTGCTACTACTGTGCTCTCTAAATTTTATTTACCTCATGCCAAACTAACCTTAGTTGCTTCTGCTGGCTTAATTTCATCGCAATTTCTATTAGATGATTTGACTTACTAGGGGAAATAATCTTTACTGTCTTGGTTTGGAGCCATGGTTGTCGGCACATGCAAAGATAGAGTTATGCAGACTGCAATCAGGATTTCCCTGTCTCAGCAGCTGAAGCTTGGGCTCTGAAGCTGGACTGTCTGGGATTAAATCCGGCCTCCACTCCTTACTTGTTATGTCATTTTGGGCAAGCTGCTTACTGTCTCTGACAACATTTTCTTATCAATAATATGGGGATTGTAATAATTCCAAACTCATAGGGTTTCTATGAAGATTAATTGAGATAATCAGGTAAAGCATCTATACAGTGCTTAGGCCAAAGTAAGAACTAACTTTTCAGCAAAGGTTCACACAGTTTCTTCTTTAAAGCTAGGTTACCATTCTCCTTTCATTTTATATAACAACCTTTCCTACCCGCATGATCACTAGGGGTTTAGACCAAATTATCACCCACAATTCAGTATCAACTTGAGGTAACTACAAAACCAAGAATTTATAACAAGCTTAACAAATTATTTCATGCTGGCATATATCAGAACTTACCCCTTAACACCCAAATGGCGCCATCTAGGCTTCCACTTTTTAGAAAAATTTCTGCTGCAATATTCACAATTTGACATCTCGGTGCTAACTTCTCAGGCCCTGTAAGTCCTTTTAAACTTGTAAAATGTATTTTTAATTCATATAGTTTATCTAAGACCTTCCTTCCCTAGAGTTAAAAAAAAAAAAGACAAAAAAACCCACTGAGTATCAATCATTAAGAGTATTATAGAGGTACAAAGTCACTGATAATTATATAGAAGTCAATTATGCAATTTGAATAATTCTAGACTGATGGTTGTCAAACTGCTCTAAGACTCTCTCCTTAAGCCCTTTCCTGCTCAGCCACAAAGATGGAAAGGGAAGGTGAGCAAGCAGGGCTTTGTCTCATTAACCACGCCCACCACTGGGCCCCCTTTCATCGGTTCTCCTTTCATCTGTTTTATTCACTGAGCCTCCTCTAAAGATTTCATTTGGCAAAAGGATTTCATGCCTTAATGTGGAAAGCTACCCATCCTATGTTTTTGCTCTTCTTCTGTTGATCACCCTGAGATCCAGGAGGGAAAGTCAATGAAAAGATTATTTCATATGAAATTTAGATAAAGAATGATAGAAAATGATAGAAAAAAAGGGGGGGGGAATAAAATTGTTGTCTGAAAATTGTTTTTTTGAGTCAATAGGCTAATTATTTCACATTGTCTACATAAAGGCTGTCTCTAGGGTGGACATCAGAAATTGGACATGTGTTATTATTTTATACCAAGGTCAGCAAAATTTTTCCATTAAAAGCCAGACAGTAAATGCTTTAGGCTTTGCAGGTCACATTTGGTCAGCTGCATATTCTTTTTGGTTGTTTTTAAATTTCTAAATCTTTAAAAATGTAAAATACATTCTTAGCTCATGAGCTGTATAAAAACAGGCTGTGGGCCAGATCTGGCTTTTGGTTTTCAGACTCTTGTTTTATATTATATTACATGCTATTTTGAGTCAGATGCATATTATGATGTCAAAGTACTTTCAATCTGACTGTATAAATGAGTGCATTTTTCAAGGGATACCTTAAGTTTAATTTCAATGGTTTTACTTTTATGTTCAAAATGGAATGTTTCATTAAAAAATTCATGCTAAGTAAGATAATAAAATACCCATTCTAAATAAGATAGTTAACATTTAAAATTAAAATACAGGCATTGGGACTTCCCTGGTGGTACAGTGGTTAAGACTCCGTGCTTCCACTGCAGGGGGCACGGGTTCAATCCATGGTCTGGGAACTAAGATCCCACATGCCACGCAGCACGGCCAGGAAAAAAAAAAAAAAAAAGAAAAGAAAAGGGCACAAATTCACCAACTGCTTATATCCTAAATAAAAATAACCAAATAAAGGGGACTTCCCTGGCGGTCCAGTAGTTAAGACTTCGCCTTTCAATGCAGGGGGTGCGGGTTTGATTCCTGGTTGGGGAGATAAGACCCCACATGCCTCATGGCCAAAAAAACAAAATAAAACAGAAGCAATATTGTAACAAATTCAATAAAGACTTTAAAAATGTTCCATATCAAAAATAAATCTTTAAAAAGAAACCAAATAAAATTAAAACATACTCCAAAATTTCAGCAAAATCAGTCTGAGTTTTAAAAAAGGGTCTTCTAACTAGGTAGTCCTCAAATTCTCAAGCATTAAATACCCAAGAAATTAATGCTATGATAGACTTTAAGCTAGAATGTGAGAGCGGAGCCAAGGTACATTTTGCCCATCCCAGGCCTACCACACAATAAGTGCTAAACCGCTTAGAAGACGTTGGAGACTGGAGACCTTCTGTACAATGATTATTTAAAAATTATTTTCTTTTAAAAAAATTCATGAATTTTGTATGTGTACCTGAGTGACCATGTCCTTAAATATTATTTCAATTGTGAAATAACCTCTTTATACAAAGAAGGAAGGAATAAAATATACATTTTAATAGTTGATTCAATAGTAACCCCACTCTCAACCATCTTACTCTCCATCCCTCAGCACTTCTCCCTATTTTGGATTTTTCTGTCCTTTACTTTACTTAACTTTATTGAATCTATAACTCCACCACCACCTCAGGGAAATCTAAACAATGATAGCACAATATGGTCTAGAATCACTACACCACTTCTATGGTGAGCTAAGCCTCAAAGGTAGACATGAAGATATATGGTATACAGTATTCAAGAGCATCCTAAGAAGTGATTTTAAAAGAGTTCTGTTAATTGTTAGCATCTCGGGTTCATCTTAAGAGAGAGCTTCCAAAATTATAATACTACCAATACTCAAGAGCTGGCAAGATAAATTCTGAATTGAAAGGTGCTTCAAATAGATACGATATTTAGCACAGCTTCCTAAGTGTTCCTTATACTGAGATTCTTCATAGTAATCATAGATATTCTTCTCATGCCATCTCCTTTCCGTATTTGCCTAATATACCACCTAATAATTCACTTATTGTGTAAGTTTCGATTTGCCACCCGTAATGATTATTAGCAAATTTTTAGCAAATTATTAGCAAATTTTCAGGGTTAACCTATATTCTGCTCAAAAATTTTAAACTAACACTCTATATACCAAGCCAAAATAAAATTTAGTGAAGTACCTTGGACCACTGCAACAGCTTGTGGTAGAAGTACATAGCACTGATTCCAATTCTTCCCAGCAAAGTTTTATCTACTTCACTGTTTTGTGGATCTTTGCTAACTGAAACACAAAGTAGGTATATGGAAGAAAGTGAAACAGTCCCTTAGAATGATGGAAAAGGCAAATTTAATATGGAATTAGTGATATTACCACAAAGACCAGGTATCAGCAAACTATAGCCCATGGGCCAAATCTGGCCTGTGGCCTGTTTTTGTACAGCCTGTTGAGATTCTAAGAATGGTTTTTATTTTTAAAGGGTTGTTTGAAAAGAAAACTGTGTGACACAGATTATATACTGTGCGTGCAAGGCCTAAAATCTGGTCCTTTACAGAGTTTGCCGACCCTGACAGAGAATATAGCAGTGAAGAGCTGATGTAAAAAGAAAGGTCTCAAAAATATACGAATTTTGTTGACGTGGCAATAGTGAAGATAGTAACAACTTAATGATTCAAAAATTCAGATGCTCCACTACAATTTCTTAGCAATAGTTTTACCAATCTGAATGAAAAGAAAAATAAGAACATGAAACATCTGATATTCTATTGACCTTTTATCATTATAATCTAATTTAACAATAAATAGATGGAAAAATTTATAAAAACAAGGAAAAGTATCTAAAAACTGCAGTGTTAACTTATCTCCAACATGGAGACTATTAAGAGCTTTATATGTTATGAACATTGTACCAGTCAATCCATCAATCAATAATAAAGAACACTGTATCACCCTAACACACAATACTCAGACAAAAACAGTGACATTTACTTGTTTCAGCGAATTCACAAAATGGAACACCTGGTCTCTCTTCTTTACAGTCTTTTGTCAGTGTTTCAGCAATACAAGCACAAAATCTCTGGAAATCTGCAAATTTTTCACAGCCCAGTTTTATGTTAATGTATAAATTTCCCAATTTGGTCCAGTCACCTTTTTCTTTATAATGCTATGAGAATTATTAAAAAGAAAACAAAAAATGCAAGTTGTCATTTATGCAAACATATTATGGGGTAGGCACATGCAGGCATCAGATATACAGAAATTAATAAGACAATCTCTGCAAACCTTATAAACTTACTGACAAGTGTTACAACAGCAGTAACATGTTACTGTACAATTTGCTTTTCTGTCCATAGCAATGCCTCTATAAGTTCCAGATGTCAACATACACTTGTTTTAATTATCTAGCTCCTAATGTACTTAATGATGTCACCCTCAAACCTGAACTACACAGTGGAGATAGATTTAAGGAAAATAGATGATTAGCAGCACGATTTGAGCTACTTCCACAGCAATACACTATTTTACTACTTTTAGAGACTGCATTTTACAGTTAGTTGGCCATTTATGATTTGCAGCCCACACATAATTTTGGGCATTATATTTCTTCTACAAAAGGCGCTACAAGGTAAATTTCAGTAAACTTACTATCTTCCTATTATTTTCAATTCTAAACTGAGAAAGTTTCCCATGCCAACAAAAAATTGTTTCAAGGATATAAATTCTAATTTAGACTAGATCAACAATTACTAGAATGAGTACAAAAATGATCTTAAATTAAAAAGTACAGTCATCCTGAAAGTCCTCTATTTCTTATTCAGACTTTAAATGCTTGGAGAGTGCACAATGACCTTGGCTTTACCCTGTCATGTCACATACTGCAGCCACCTATGGATCTCGACAAGAAAGCCAAGTCATTTGTGCACTGAGGGAGTCCGCCTAGTGACAAGAATTAAAGGCTAAGCTATAGATTATTATAGCTTAACATAAGTCAATTTTAAACTGAACTATTTCGAGAATTATTTTTAGAACAGTTCACAACTCTAGAAATTATGTTTGCATTTCAAAGTATTAACCTGCAAAAAATTAAACTTCTTTTCCTTCTTTTCTCTGTGTAACAGCCGCATTGTAAAACTTTTCTAAAACTGGGTTACTATCCAAAGTTTCTTTGTTGTTATTGGTTTTCGGAGATCCCAGAAATTTATTTAAAAGATAAGCAACATACCTCTATTTCATTCAAGGCTGACTCTAAATCACACTTCCAGTTCTTTATAAACTGCCTCATCTGTAACCTTTAACAATAAAAAACGGTTAATTATGTTCATCACCCAAAGAGTCAATATTGGTCCTAATTCATCTGTTCTATAAATTATACCTAAGAGACTGGAGAAAGAGAAATATACTATAAAAATTATTCAGCGCTGAAGAAAATGGCGACTGCACAGATACCTAACTTATACTATTTCCTCCTAAACCACAGGCAACGAGGAGGAAAAAGCAAATTCCACATGAAATCATACCTTCATCCTAACTTGAAGACAGAGAATGTCAAAACTTTAAGATAATTGTGATTAAAAAGAGAAAAAAATTAAATCACAGCACTTGATCTCTACTGCTCCCACTTCACTCTCACTGGTCCATAAGGATTTGTGGCAAGCAAATACTGACCAAAACAAAACAAAGCAAACAAACAAAAATACTTGTAGGGGAGAACCAAAAAGGGAAACTACCAGAGGGACCTAACATTGATTAAGAACTACCATTACAAAGACAAAGTCCACACTAAATTTGAAAATGCTAAGAAAAAAACTGTCTGGGTATATTAGAACACAAACCACACAGAAGGAACTTAAAAGTTTTGTATGATTTAAAGAAAGTGATCTGTGAAATGTATAGATAGCTTCTGGGAAAGAAAAAAAGACAAAAATGAAAGGAGAAGCACACTGGCAACTGGGAAGAGGAGAAGAAGAAAAGGAGAAAAGAGGAGGGTTCCATTAAACTAACAATAGTGTGTGACAGCCAACTATGGGGTCAGTTTTGGTAATTAGTCCCGATGCTTTATAAATTATTCCAGAGCATTAAAAAGGAAGGACAAGTTCCTAATTTTTATCCGTTCATCTGTCAATGGTCATTTAGGTAGCTTCCATGTCTTGGCTATTGTAAATGGTGCTGCTATGAACACTGGGGTGCATGTTTCTTTTTGAATTACAGTTTTCGTCTTTTCTGGATATATGCCCAGGGATGGGACTGCTGGATCATACGGCAACTCTATTTTCAGCTTTTTAAGGAATCTCCATACTGTTCACCATAGTGGCTGTACCAATTTACATTCCTACCAACAGTGTAGGAAGGTTCCCTTTTCTCTACACCCTCTCCAGCATTTATTATTTGTAGACTTTTTGATGATGGCCATTCTGACTGGTGTGAGGTGATACCTCATTGTAATTTTGACTTGCATTTCTCTAATAATTAGCGATGTTGAGCATCTTTTCAGGTTGGCCATCTGTATGTCTCCTTTGGAGAAATGTCTATTTAGGTCTTCTGCCCAGTTTTTGATTGGGTTGTTTGGTTTTTTGATATTGAGTTGTATGAGCTGTTTATATATTGTGGAAGTTAAGCCCTTGTCGGTTGCATCGTTTACAAATATTTTCTCCCTGTCTGTAGGTTGTCTTTGTTTACGGTTTCCTTTGTTGTACAAAAGCTTTTAAGTTTCATTAGGCCCCATTTGTTTATTTTTGCTTTTATTTCTTTTGCCTGGGGAGACTGACCTAAGAAAATATTGCTACGTTTTATGTCAGAAAATGTTTTGCCTATGTTCTCTTCTAGGATTTTTATGGTGTCATTATATTTAGGTCTTTAAACCATTTTGAGTTTATTTTGTATATGGTGTGAGGGAATGTTCTAACTTTACTGATTTAAATATATGAAGTTGTCCAGCTTTCCCAACACCACTTGTTGAAATGACTGTCTTTTCTCCATTGAATATTCTTGCCTCCTTTGTTGAAGATTAACTGATTAACTGTGTGTGGGTTTATTTCTGGGCTCTCTATTCTGTTCCATTGATCAGCATGTCTGTTTTTGTGCCAGTACCATACAGTTTTGATTACTGTGGCTTTGTAGTATTGTCTGAAGTCTGGGAGGGGTCTGCCTCCAGCTTTGTTCTTTTTCCTCTGGATTGCTTTGGGAATTCTGGGTCTTTTGTGATTCCATATAAATTTTAGGATTATTTGTTTTAGTTCTGTGAAAAATGTCATGGGTAATTTGATAGGGATACCATTAAATCTGTAGATTGCTTTGGGTAGGATGGTCATTTTAACAATATTAATTTTTCCAATCCAAGAGCAGTAGCATTGTTTTAAATTACAAAATATTGGGGACAACTTAAATACCCATCACTGATTGAATAACCTAAAGTATATCCATAAAATGGAGTACTCTGCATTGTTTAAAAGATGACAAATTTCTCTATGGACTGATTTAGATTGATTTCCAGGATATACTGAGTGAAAAAAAGCAAATTAAAAAAAAAGAGCATTATTTTCTACACTATATGTAATAAAGAAGTAGATATAAGAAAATACATACACATCTGCTCATTATAAGAGGATAAAACTGAAAGACTGGTTACCTCCAGTATGTAGGTGGAAAAGAGGTAGAGAGAAGGATGAAATGGAAATGGTGGAGCAGGAGTAAACTGGAGTAACATTGCTCATTGCATCTTTTTAGTACAGCATTGACTGTTAGAACAGACAGCAATTTTTCACATACTTCCCTAAATAATTCAAACCAACTAGGATGTGGGATAACTGAAAATATAATACAAACAGTAATAAATAAACCTAAATGGTCTACAAATGAATAATCACATTGAATGGGCATAGGAAAAAAAAAGAACTAAACAAAATGACTTAGGAAGCAATATTTTGGCTGAATACTATAATAACCTTATACTAAAAATGTACTAAATTTTTTTCCCACAGAGGTATGGGTTAGCAGTTCTGAAACTACTTTTTGTGGATCGTAAGACTGAATAAATGAGCAAATATATTGTAGATAATGAGAGTCAGGTTTCTCACTGTTGGAGAAAGAATTTATAAATATGAAAAAGGGATGGCTAAGATGAACCTGTAGTGCTGGATTCGAATCAAGCTATCAGTATGTACTCATGTTTTTTGTAATATATATAAAAATAGAGAAATAAATATATATATCTTGTGTGTGTATGTATGTTGTGTATACATACATATATTTCCTAGCCCTGTCCACTGAGAAGACTTGGCTGCAATGATACTCTAGCAGCAATGAACACATTCAGGTCTTGGTTTTGAAATACCATTCTCTAATAAAAGGAACGAGAGCTCCTTGGAGAAATGGTTGCTGCCAATGTTGGAGCAGGGAAAAGAGAAGATGAGACTTAATTCTGAGGCTTCAAATAACACAAAAGTGGTAGAAAAACGAAAAAAAAAATGATGAAAGGATGTAGGAACAAACCTGAAGGAATTCCCAAAGGTCAAATTTGGAACAATTTGAGCAACAAAATAAATAACTATATTATTAGATTATAAGTAACCCATAGAATAAAATAAATAGCCATGAGTTCACATTGACATAAATTTTGAATAAGTAAATAAATGGAGAAGGGACAGCTCTTCTTTACTGAAAAATTCCAATTAATAAATGTAGAAAAGGGAGGGACTTCGCTGGTGGTGCAGTGGTTAAGACTCCACAATCCCAATGCAGGGGGCCTGGGTTTGACCTCTGGTCAGGGAACTAGATTCCACACGCATGCCGCAACTAAGAGTTCGCATGCCACAACTAAGGAGCTGGTGAGCTGCAACTAACGAGCCCACCTGCCACAACTAAGACCTGGTGTGACCAAATAAATAAATAAATATTTTTTAAACCCCCCAGCAATAATAGCTATTTTAATAAAAGGAAGCATGCTATTTAAAAATAAATAAATAAATGTAGAAAAGGGACTTTCTTGGTGGTCCAGTGGCTAAGACTCAGCACTCCCAATGCAGGGGGCCCGGGTTCGATCCCTGGTCAGGGAACTAGATCCTGCATGCCGCAACTAAAGATCCTGCGTGCCACAACTAAGGCCCAGTGCAGCCAAATAAATAAATAAAATTCTTTTAATGTAGAAAAAATGGGGAAAATACAAAATCACCATTGGGTAAATACCACAGTAGTAACCTGTAGTAAACAGCCATTGAAGAATACTAAAATTAATGTATGAAGTTTTGAGGAGAAACAGCATAATACATAATGCTAAAGTCTCTTCCCCAAGATATTTATTCATTACAATAGGACAAAGAGTAACTTTACAGTGTAGAAACTTGGCAGATAATCTTTTTAACTAAGTGATAAAGGTTAACTTAACCAGTAATAAGATATACTGAACCATGTGCATCCTACTACAGTGCAATATGATCTGTAGTGAGTTAATGGATTTATACCAAAATTAATTTCCTAGTTTTGATATTGGCACTATTATTATGTAGGATGTTAACATGAAAGGAAGCTAGATGACGGGAACATGGGAATTCGCCACACTAATTTCTGCAACATTTTTGTAAATCTAAGATTATTTCAAAATACAATTTTTAAAGTCAGTAAATGTATGTTAACAAATTTCCTAGATTATATACACACCTAAATTTTCACTTATGTCCTGAATATAAATGTCAGAATTCTTTGTAGTAGCCTTATTCACTGAAAGCAAAAGTCTTTCAAATGAACTACAGCTAACTAAAAATTATAATCAAAATCAAAATAAGAATGTCCATTAAAATTCACTTCCCTGTCTAGAAACGGGTAATTATTTCAAAGAACATCAGAAGATATAAATTCAAATATAAAATAATAAATACTAAATTTTTTTTTCCTTCTGCCTTGGGGCTGGGTCCATATCCCCAACCATGATCTACACATCTTAACTACCCAGAGTTATTTTTAAATTTTCTCCTTCACTAATAAATAGGTCACCAATGTTAATACCTCCTAAAAAATACAAGATAACTGTTTTGAAGCAAGCACACAGGAAGGGGGAGAGTGCATAAGGATACAATTTTCAAACTTAGGGGTTACCAAATAAATTGTCATAATTTTCATATGCAACATAAATAGTATTAACTATCACTAAAGGAATTTAAAAAAATCATAGAACCTGAAGAACCTTAAATGTGCCTTAAATGCTGGTGTTTGAAGGGAAGTAGTATAATTAGAGCTGAAATTCCCTAACTGCACTATGGCATCCAGAGCACTAGAGCAAATTCACAGGGGCTCCTCAGGTCATTTTAAATTTTCAAGCGACATCTGTCAGACACTGTCAAACTGCTATTAACTTGTTTGGATTTAACTACTTAATAAATGGTACTGTTAATGTATTTATTTTGGCCTCTGGATACTGTGAACCAAGAAAGTTTGGAAACCTCTGTACTAGAGGATAATAAGAAATGAGATAAAAACAACTGTGGAAGCTCCTCTGAAGGAGGGAGCTTTCTGGGCACTCTCAAGGACTTTGGTGGTTGATATCATTTGCACTTTATCAAATTTGATTTTGTTAAAAAGTTACAGTTCATTTAAATACTTAAAATTTGTATACTTTCCTCTATGTATGTGACAGCATAATAAAAATTTTTATAGAAGTCATGGCTTTCCTTTTTCTCAATACAGGTATATTATGGTACTACTCTTACAATTAGTACAGGTTTTTTTTTTTTTTTTTTTAAGGCCTTTGGAGGCCCATAAACTGAATAGAGAAAGTGAACAAGTAAGAGAAAGAATGAAGGAGAGGACTTCCCTGGTGGCTCAGTGGTTAAGAATCCACCTGCCAATGCAGGGGACACGGGTTCGAGCCGTGGTCTGGGAAGATCCCACATGCTGTGGAGCAACTAAGCCCATGCGCCACAACTACTAAGCCTGCGCTCCATAGCCCGCAAGCCATAACTCCTGAAGCCCAGGCACCTAGAGCCCATGCTCTGCAACAAGAGAAGCCACCGCAATGAGAAGCCCGCGCACCACAACAAAGAGTAGCCCCGCTCACCGCAACTAGAGAAAGCCTGCGCGCAGCAACAAAGACACAGCCACCGATCAATCAATCAATCAATAAAAAGAATGAAGGAGAGACATTATTTTATTTAATGTGGCAAAAAGTGAGAGAGAAAAAAGAATTAAAGTAATTTGTATACACATAAGAGAGTGCATTAAGTAGAATCAAGTAAGTTATGAAACAGAGCAAGGGAGACTTTACATTTGATCTGCCAGGCACTGAGATGAAATCAGGTACTGAAAAAGATCTGGTGAGGCTGGCCAGGAGGGTTGGCTAGAAGCAGCTGATGACAATGTGACTAGGCCATAGCCAAAGGAAGGAGAAGGGCTTACGGTGAGCATATGAACAATAATAAGTGCTTTGCCTTCATCCTTTTTAAGTCCCCACCAAAATACATATATTTTAGTCCTAATTATAGTGATTCTTCTTACCTGGATTTCATTTCCAGAACTTCAGTTATTTCTTGCTTGGAAGCCTGTACTTGGTATAAAAGCTTAATAATATAGTTAAAGTGTTCTGGGTCAAGTACCATCCCAGCTTCAACAAGCTGTAGAAGAGGGAAAACAGTAGTCATTCTCATAAAAATATGAGAGTCAAAACCAATGTGTGTGGAAAAAAATGAGACTGATGGAAGAAGTGTAACGTGGAGACAAACAGAATTAAAATTCATTTTAAAACTTTGAAGCATATTTTTCTTCAAATATTTGAGAACCACAATAAGACTGCTTACATCAAGAATTTAAAGCAAAAATGAAAATACTTTTGAATGCAAACTTGTATATTCTTCCTGTTCTCCAAGTTATCTCAACCACTTTATCAGTTGTACCTCATTTGGTACTCATTCTGTCTTTTAGTAAGTATAGCACTGGTGGTTGTACTGTATCCCTGATGATAAAATTCCTGAGAGGTATTAAACTGAGGTTTTCTACAATGACTACAGGTGAGCAGTAATTTCTTTTCATTTTTTTAATTTTAAATTTATCTATCTATCTACCAGTTTTGTTGAGATATAACTGACATGCAGCACTGTATAAGTTTAAGGTGCACAGCATAATGATTTGACTTACATACATCACGAAAAGATTACAGTAATTTGAGTGAACATCCATCATCTCATATACATACAAAATAAAAGAAAAAAATTTGTTTCCTTGTGATGAGAGCTCTCAGGATTTACTCTCTTAGAACTTTCATAGAGAACACACAGCTGTGTTCATTCTATTCTTCATGTTGTATAATACATCCCTAGTTCTCATTTATCTGATAACTGGAAGTTTGTAAGTTTTGACCACCTTCATCCAATTCCCAATCCTCCCACCCCCTGCCTCTGGTAACCATAAATCTGATCTCTTTTTCTATGAGTTTGTTTTCTGAAGTATAATTAACCTACAACACTACGTTAGTTACTGGTGCACAACATGGTGATTTGATATTTCTGTACATTACAAAATGATAACCATAAGTCTTAGTTACTGTCACCATACAAAGATACTACATTATTACTGATTATATTCCCCATGCTGTACATTTCATCCCTGTGACTCATTTGTTATGTAACTGGAAGTTTGAGTAATTCTTGATTCAAAAAATTTCCAGGCAAGTAACTTTGTCAAGTTTTGTAATATGGTACTAGAGGTATTCACTGAAATATTTGTTCATCTGCTAGAGTGGTTCCAATGCTGCTTCCTAAAGAGAATGGGTGAGAATTGGGTGTTTTCCTGCTATTAAGCCTATTCTGAAATGAATGGCTGGGTAGTACCAAATACTAGGAAATATTCAACAACAGTAAAAATTTTAATATACCTTTAAAAAGCTGTAAAAATTTTTGTTTTTCTTTTTGCTTAATGCCAAATAGAAAATTAACTCCTTGCCACCATATTCTTATCTATCTGCTTTGTTTGGTAACAACGTCCTATTTATACATTGATTTGTGTATTTACTTTTGTTATATATGACCTCAAATCTTTTTGAAAAAGAAAACTTTCTTTAATCATCCTTAAGAAGTAGAGATGAGGACAGTTCACGAAGCTGAAAGAAGTCACCTTGAGTGCTTACAACTATTTAATTAAGGGGAAGCCCTGTCAGTCACTGGAGTCTGTTTATAAACCCTATTTTGGGAGAAAAAGAACATTTCTGAAAACAGAATTCTTTGGCATTAAGAATGTGAGTAAAAGGCAATTTAAGAGTGTAAGCAGAAATCATTATTTTCTTGGTTATTCAGTATTAGAGAATAAAAGGGATAAAATGAAATCATACCTTGCAAAAGATATCAATTAAAGCAGGTACAGCATTCCTTAATTTCATAGTTGCCACACACTCAAATGTTTTTAGTAATATTTTCAGAGCAGGCTGGATAAAACAAAAAAATTACACTCATTTTCATGTCTTCTTTCAGTACACCTTAAGTTTCTCAAATTCGTTTATGCTGAAAAACACAAGTGTTGTCTGCGAAGTATTCAACAAACAGAAATGTAACTGCTCAATTATACAAACAAGAAATATAACAGATACATTAACTTAAAGTATTAGAAAAATATTTTTTCAGGTTACTTACCAGCATTTTAACCATTATGCTGAGGCTCATGACCTGAAACACTTCTCTCAGTAAACAATGTTTGAGTAAAGAATTGAGAAGGTTATTTACCACTTGTAGATCAAAGTGTATACCCGGAGGGAACTTTCTGTAGTACACCATAAACGTGTTTACTAAAAAGGAAGAAGTATATGTTAAAGTTATTTGCTGCTTTTAAGATATTCATCTTTCCTAAATTAGACAATCTTTCCATATTTAAAGATCAAGTAGTATAAATTCATTTTCTTAAAAGGTACACTTCCAGTATCAGAAATACTTGATGAAAATAAATTAAAGCAAAAGTTAATGGCAATAACATGTTAACCAAGATGTTAGGCACTAGATTGGGAGCTAACTTATATGCTACCCACAAAAAACAGGGCCAAACTGCCTCATACATAATGGTCTAAATACGAACTCCTAAGGAGCCACACTCCCATGGAGACTTTAGGCAGTGGCCTGTTTAGGGGTGGATGCGGACAATTTTGACATATACCCCTTCTTGCTGTTTTAACCCCCACCAACATGTTGACCCTGGGGATATTTTTATTCCAATTTATGATATGAACATTCTACCAAAAATTATAACATTTCCTTTGAGAAAGTAGTTTCTTAACGGACACTTGGGTTGCTTCACATTTTACTGTGAATAATGCTGCTATAAACATGGGTGTACAAATATCTTTTGAGACCCTGCTGTCAATTCTTTTGTGTATATGTCAAGAGAAGAATTGCTGGGCCATACAGTAACTCTATTTTTAATTTTTTGAGGAACTGTCATACTGTTTTTCCACAGTGTCTGTACTATTTTACATTCCTGCCGATAGGGTACAAGGGTTCCACTTTCTCCACACCCTCACTAACACTTGTTGTTTTCTGTTTTTTTCGATAGCAGTCATCCTAGTGGATGTAAGGTGGTACCTCAATGTAGTTTTGATTTGCATTTCCCTTAGGATTGGTGATACTGAGCATCTTTTTACATGCTTATTGGCCATTTGTGTATCTTTGGAGAAATGTCTTTTCAAGTACTTTGCCTATTTTTGAATCAGGTTTTGTTGTTGAGTTTTAGAGGTTCTCTGTATATTCTGGATACCAATCCTTTATCAGATATATGATTTACAAATACTTTCTCCCATTCTGTGGGCTGCTGTTTTATCTTGCTGATATTGTCTCTTAATGAACGAAATTTTAAATTTTTCATGAAGTTCAATTTGTCTATTTTTTCTTTGTTCCCATTGTCTTTGGTGTCATAGCCAAGAAATCACTGCCAAATCCAATGTGTGATGCTTTTGTCCTTGTGCTTTCTTCTCAGAGTTTTATTGTTGTAGGTCTTACATTAAGGTCTTTAATCAATTTTGAACTAATTTTTATATATAGTGTTAGATAAGGGTCCAATTTTATTCTTTTGCTTGTGGATATTTAGTTTTCCCAGCACTAAAAAACTATCCTTTCACTAGTGACTGATCTTGGCATCCTTCTCAAAAATCATTTGACCATATATGTGAGGCTTTATATCCTGGCTGTCTATTCTAGCCCATTGGTTTATATGTCTGCCTTTATGCCAGTACCACACTGTTTTGATTACTACAGCTCTGCAGTAAGTTTTCAAGATAGGAAGTATGAGTCCTCCAGGTTTTTTCTTTTTCAAGATTATTTCGGGATTCCTTGGGGATCACTTGGGAAGTAATGACATTTTTTTTTTTTTTTTTGCGGTACGCGGGCCTCTCACTGTGTGGCCTCTCCCGTTGTGGAGCACAGGCTCCGGACACGCAGGCTCAGCGGCCATGGCTCACAGGCCCAGCCACTCCGCGGCATGTGGGATCTTCCCAGACCGGGGCACGAACCTGTGTCCCCTGCATCAGCAGGCGGACTCTCAATCACTGCGCCACCAGGGAAGCCCCTGACATTTTAACAATACTAAGTTTTCCAATCTCTGAACATGGGATGTGTTTCCATTAATTTATCTTTAATTTCTTTCAGCAATGTTTTGTAGATTTCATCGAACAAGTCTATCACTTCCTTGGTTAAGTTAATAAGTATTTTATTCTTTTTTATGCTATTGTAAATGGAATTGTTTTTGTAATTTCCTTTTCAGATTGTTCAATGTCAGTGTATAGAAATGCCCAGATATGGCTTTTTAAATGTTGAGGTAGTTTCCTTTTATTCCTAGTCTTTTGAGTGTTTTTATCACGAAAAGGTGTTGAATTTTGTCAAATGCTTTTTCTGAATCAATTGAGATGATCATGTGGTTCTTCCCCTTCACTCTGTTAATGTGGTGTATCATTCTGATTGATTTTTGTATGTTGAACTATCCTTGCATTCTAAGAATAAATTCCACTTGGTCATGGTCTATGATCCTTCCAATATGCTGCTGAATTTGGTTTGTTAGTTTTTGTTGAGGATTTCTGTATCAATGTTCATAAGGGGTATCAATCTGTAGTTACCTTTTTGGCAGTTTCTTTATCTGGCTTTGGTATCAGGGCAATGGTAGCCTCAGCCTCATAGAATGAGTTAGCAAGTGTTCCCTCCTCAATTTTTGGGAAAAGTTTGAGGATTGATATTAGTTCTTTAAATGTCTGGTAGAACTCACCAGTGAAACCATTTGGTGCAGGGCTTTTCTTTGTCAGAACATTTTTGATTACTGATTCAATCTCCTTACGAGCTGTAGATCTATTCAGATTTTCTATTTCTTCATCATTTAGTCTTGGAAGATTTTGTTTTTCTAGGAATTTGTCCATTTCATCTAAGTTATCCAATTTGTTTGGCACACAATTATTCACAGTATTCTCTTATAATCATTTTTATTTCTGTAGAATTGTATTATTGTCCCCACTTTTTTTATTTTAGCAATTTCAATCTTCTCTCCTTTTTTCTTAGTCCATCTAGCCAAAGATTTGTTAATTTTGTTGGTCTTCTTGAAATACCAGCTTTCAGTTTTATTGATTTCCTTCTCATTGTTTTTCTATTCTCATTGTTCTCTATTTCATTTATCTCTGCTCTGATCTTTATAATTTCCTTCCTTCTACTAGCTTTAGGTTTAGTTTGTTTTTCTTTCTCTAGGTTCTTAAGTTGTAAAGTTAGGTTGTTGATTTGACATCTTTCTTGTTTTTTAACATAAACATTTATACAATAGCTATAAATTTCCCTCTTAAGTACCATTTTCACTCCATCTCATAAGTTTTGGAATGTTGTGTTTCATTTTCATTTGTCTCTAAGTATTTTCTGATTTCCCTTGTGACATCTTCTGTGATCCCCTGGTTGCTTAAAAGTATGTTCAATTTCCACAATTTTGTTAATTTTCCAGTTTTCTTCTGTTACTGGTTTCTAATTCCATCCTGTTGTGATCAGAGGAGATACTTTGTATAATATCTATCTTTTAAAATCTGTTGAGACTTAATTTGTGGCCAAACACATGGTCTATTGGGAAGATGCCCCATGTGCTCTTGAGAAGAATATGTAAACTACTGTTGTTGGGTAAAGTGTTCTGTATGTGTCTGTTAGATCTAGTGGGTATATTGTGTTGAGTCCTCTATTTCTTTACTTCTGTCTGGTTGTTCTATCCATTATTGTGAGTGGGGTATTGAAGTCTCCAACTATTATTGTAGAACTGTCTATTTCTCTCATTAATTCTGTAAGTTTTTGCTTTGTTTTTGTTTTTTTTGCGGTATGTGGGCCTCTCACTGTTGTGGCCTCTCCCGTTGCGGAGCACAGGCTCCGGACACGCAGGCTCAGCGGCCATGACTCACAGGCCCAGCCGCTCTGCGGCATTTGGGATCTTCCTGGACCGGGGCACAAACCTGTGTCCCCTGCATCGGCAGGCGGACTCTCAACCACTGCGCCACCAGGGAAGCCCAGTTTTTGCTTTATGTATTTTGATCGTCTGTCATTAGGTATAAACATTTATACTGCTGCTATACTGAACCTTTCATTACTATATATAATGTCCTTCTTTGTCTCTTGTAACCTTTTTTGATTTAAAGTCTATTTTGTCTAATATTAGTATAGCCACTCCTGCTCTCTTCTGGTTACTATTTGTGTAGAATATTTTTTCCATCATTTCACTTTCAATCTATTTGCCTTTGGCTCTAAAGTGAAAATTTTGTAGACAGCATGTAATTGGATAATGTGTTTTTATTCATTCTGCCAATCTGTGTCTTTTGAATGGAGAATTTAATCCATTTACTTTAAAAGTAATTACTGATAATGAAGGACTTACTTCTGATTTTGCTATTTGTTTTCTGTATGTCTCATAGCTTTTTTGTCCCTCATTTCCTGCATTACTCTCTTCGTGTTTAGCTGATTTTTTGAGTGAGTTTTAGCTCCTTTTTCATTTCCGTTTGTGCATATTCTATAGCTATTGAGGTTACCATGGGATTTATACCAGCTTAACTTCAATAATATACAAAAACTCTGCTTCTTTACAGCTCCATCCCCACCCCTTTCAGTTGCTAAGGTAACAAATTACATTTTTATATACTGTGTGCCCGAAAACATTAATTAACAGTTCTTTCAAATGCATCGGTCTCTTAAATAATATGGAAAAGAGGACTTGGAGTTACCAGTCAAATTTACAATAATACTAGTTTTTACACTAATAATATACTTTTCTTTAAAGGTATTAGTTTCTTAAATCATGTAAAAACCAGAAAGTACAGTACAAACCATTGTTACAATAATACTAGCTTTTGTAACTACCCACGTATTTACTTTTATTGAGATCCTTATTTCTCCATATGGCCTCAGGTTACTGTCTCATGCCCTTTCATTTCACTTTGCAGGCCTCCCTTGAGCATTTCTTGAAGGGCAGGTCTAAAGAAAACAAACTCTCTCAGCTTTTGTTTATCCGGGAATGTCATATCAATAATTTATCCCTCAATTCTGAAGGACAGTTTTGCTAGATATAGGATTCTCGGTTGACAGATATTTTCTTTTAGCACTTTGAATATATTGGCCTACTGCCTTCTGGCCTCCAAAGTTTCTGATGAGAAATCTGCTTATAATCTTATTGAGGATCCCTTGTATGTGATAATTTGCTTCTCTCTTGCTGCTTTCAAGATCCTCTCTTTGCCGCTGGCTTTTGAAAATTTGATTAAAACGTGTCTTGGTGTGTGTCTCTTTGAGTTCATCTTAGAGTTTGCTGAGCTTCTTGGATATTTATATTTACAACTTTCATCAAATTTGGGAAGTTTTCAGCCATTATTTGCTCAATATTCTCTCTACCCTTTTCTCTTTCTCTTCTCCTTCTGAGACTTCCACAGTGTTCTGTTTCATGGTGTTCCTCAGGCTGTATTCACTTTTCTTCAAACATTTTTCTTTCTGCTCCTCAGACCTGATAATTTCCACTCTCCTATCTTCAAGTTATCTGATTCTTTTGCCTGCTCAAATCTGCCTTTGAATCCCTCTAGTGAATTTTTCATTTCAGTTATTGTATTTTTCAACTCCAGAATTTTTCTGGTTTCTTTTTAGGTTTCCTATCGCTCTGATATTTCCATTTTGTTCACACATTATTTTCTTGACTTTCCCCACATCTTCCTTAGTTCTTCAAGCACCTTTAAGACAAATGTTTTAAAATCACTGTCTAATTTATCTGCCATCAGGTCTTTTACAAGGATAGTTTCTGTTGATTTATTTTTTCCTTTGAATAGGCCATATTTTGCTCATTTCTTTGTATGTCATATGACTTTTTGATTGAAAAGTGGGCATTTGAATCCAATAGTGTGGTAACTCTGGAGCTCAGAATACATATATTTTAAAATATTTGAAGCTAATAGCTTTTTTCAGTTTACATTTATGTAAACAAATTTTTATCTTTTGTGCTTCCTTTGATTACTCTAAACCACAGAAATTATCAACTTTCAAAAAAATCTGATTGAAAATGTTAATTCTTTTTACTGAATTACCAACATACTACAATTATTCATTTTGGTGTATGCTAAGCAGTAGTAGTTTTTCACAATGTTTTTAGTCAAACAACTTCTGGAAAAAGAATTTTATGTGGAGATTTAAATATAAAACAGATAAAAATGAACTTATGGTTAAATAGGGTAATGGGGAGTCTCACCCTCTCAGTACCTCCCCTTGTGAACTAGGTGGTCCCTGAGGCCTCTCTGTAGGGCCTGAGCAGTTAGATCTATACTTTATACCAGTGATATTCAGAGTTTCTCTTTCTAAGTTGCTATCCAGTTTTCCTAACATCACTCATAAAATGAGTCTTCCTTCCCAAACCCTATGGTCTTTCTAAACACTAAACCTCTTTATACATAATATCAAGTTTATTCTGAGCTATCTATCTGTTCTGCTGATCTAACTTTCTATTTTCACATCAAACGTAATTTATATAGGTTTTTGCCAACTTCCTGCACTGATTCTTCACTATAGGTTTTTATTTTTGTTTTCTGTATTTATTGTTTTATAACTGAATAAACATATATTTTTCCTTTTCCCATACTGGATATTCACACAACCAGAATTATGTTTTGGGGAGTTTCGCATTTTTCCCATGTCATCCTCTTTTCTTCCATATATGTTATGGAATTATTTCTGGAATATAAATGTTCATCCATATCTAACCATATGTAGCTTCTCCTCCTTGGTTATCACAACGTGTCAGGTGACAGGTATATTCCCTATATAGGCTCCTATTACTTCTACCTTAACTACCTCCTCTTTGCTACAGCTGGATTAAGTCCAGACTACCAGTTCCCTCATATGCTTCCTCTAATCCTTAGAGGAGATGATATCACCAGCAAAACAAACTTGTCAGAGATTTTGTTTTTAGCTAGATGAGATTTTAAGCAGATGAATATGGTGCTCTGTTACCATAATACTATGTGGTTTTGGTGGCTGTGTCAGGGTGACAAATGTAAAGCTTGGTCCCTTCCTCTTGGGGCTCACAACGTAGTAGGGGGAGATGGGAGCAGGGAATAGGATGAGGCTGTGGAGTCAGATAAGGGCCTAATAGAGGAGATTATCCTATTTCCTATGAGTAAGCTTTGAAAGATGAATAGGTCTTTGCTATGGGGAAGGGGGATAAAAGAAGGGGATCCTGGGTAGAGCAGCAGTGCCCTCTCTATTATAACACAGCATGCCCTATTTAGGGAACTGCACAGAACGATGGATGGTGCACTGGCTACAAGGGATAGTGTAAAAAGAAAAGGGCTAATAAGTAAGGAAGATACAGTTTCTCAAAGATCCCTTCAGAAAGATTTTAAGCCAATTAATAATATCTTTTTTCCTGTCTTACAACTGTAAATAAAATTTCTATGTCACAAAAATATTAATATGTGAGGGAATTACAGTGTTAGGTGGATTATACTTTTTGTATTAACCAAAATGCCACACTTATTATTAATCCTTTCTAACACCAAGAGAGCTACTCTAAGGCATTCAGTTTTCATACTCAAAAGTACTGAATTTACTTTCAAACTATTAAGACAATAGCACATTGTTTGAAACTCTTGTATTAATAAATTCATAGTAATCATTCCATTGTCTCATACCTGCACGTTGTAGCAAACAAAGCTCGTTGATACTTATATATTTCTTAAACACATCCATACAAACCTATAAAAGTCACGAAAAATGTAAAATTACCTTTTTATATTTCGTAAAATCTACACAAATTTCAGTCCTATCTTTTTGCTTATTCCAATTTTTTTAAGTCAATTGAAAGCAATGGAATAAAGAAGCTGATGTTAGGTTAACTAAGATTTGAAATGTACGTTGAATTCATTACAAAAATCTTATTCAGAGAATCTCTGTCAAAGAAATAGCCTAGGAAACAGAGTCAAGATTAGCAATCAACTGGGGAAGGGAGGACTTCTTTTACTGGTATAAGGAGAAACACATGGACCAATGGATTAGAACAGAGATCCTATAAATAGACCCACTCATACACAATCAGCTGATTTATGACATGGTGATACTGCAGTGCAATGGGGGAAAGGATGGTTTGGGGTCACCTGGAGATACACATGGGAAAAAATATGTATCTATACCTTCTCACATCCTAAACAAAAATTAATTCTAGATGGCTTAGAGTTCTAAATGTAAATATCAGACAAGACAAGAAAACTTTTAAAGGAAAAACATAAAAAAGAACATCTTCATGATCTTGGCAAAGCTTTCTTGAACAGCATGTAAAAAGTCAACACCATAAAAGGGAAATAAATAGATAAGATTGGACTATATAAAGATTAATAATTTTGTTTACCAAAGACACTTTTAAAAGGGTGAAAAGTTTGACCCATCTCCTAGAGTAATGGAAATAAAAACAAAAATAAACAAACGGAACCTAATGAAACTTAAAAGCTTTTGCACAGCAAAAGAAAGCACAAACAAGACGAAAAGACAACCCTCAGAATGGGAGAAAATACTTGCAAACAAAGCAACTGACAAAGGATTAATCTCCAAAATATACAAGCAGCTCATGCAGCTCAATATCAAAAAAACAAACAACCCAATTCAAAAATGGGCAGAAGACCTAAATGGATATTTCTCCAAAGAAGATATACAGATTGCCAACAAACACATGAAAGGATGCTCAGCATCACTAGTCATTAGAGAAAAGCAAATCAAAACTACAATGAGGTATCACCTCATGCCGGTCAGAATGGGCATCATCAAAAAATCTACAATCAATCAATGCTGGAAAGGGTGTGGAGAAAAGGGAACCCTCTTGCACTGTTGGTAGGAATGTAAATTGATACAGCCACTATGGAGAACAGTATGGAGGTTCCTTAAAAAACTACAAATAGAACTACCATATGACCCAGCAATCCCACTACTGGGCATATACCCTAAGAAAACCATAATTCAAAAAGAGTCATGTACCACAATGTTCACTGCAGCTCTATTTACAATAGCCAGGACATGGAAGCAACCTAAGTGTCCATTGACAGATGAATGGATAAAGAAGATGTGGCACATATATACAATGCAATATTACTAAGCCATAAAAAGAAACGAAACTGAGTTATTTGTAGTGAGGCGGATGGAACTAGAGTCTGTCATACAGAGTGAAGTAAGTCAGAAAGAGAAAAACAAATACCGTATGCTAATACATATATATGGAATCTAAAAAAAAGAAAGAAAAAACAGTTCTGAAGATCCTAGGGACAGGACAGGAATAAAGACACAGACACAGAGAATGGACTTGAGGACACAGGGAGGGGGAAGGGTAAGCTGAGACGAAGTGAGAGAGTGGCAATGACATATATACACCACCAAATGTAAAACAGATAGCTAGTGGGAAGCAGCCGCATAGCACAGGGAGATCAGCTCGTGCTTTGTGACCACCTAGAGGGGTGGGATAGGGAGAGTGGGAGGGAGACGCAAGAGGGAAGGTATATGGGGATATATGTGTACGTATAGCTGATTCACTGTGTTATACAGCAGCAACTAACACAACAATGTAAAGCAATTATACGCCAATAAAGATGTTAAAATAAAATTAGAGATTTAACTAAGCAAAAATAAATAAATAAATAAAATAAAAGGGTGAAAAGGCCTGTTGATGGAATGTAAATTGGTACCATTATGGAGCACAGTATGGAGGTTCCTTAAAAAACTAAATATAGAACTACCATATGCTCCAGCAATCCCCCTCTTGGGCATATATCTGGAGAAAATCATAAATTGAAAAGATACATGCACCCCAACATTCACTGCAGCATTATTTACAATAGCCAAGACATGGAAGCAATCTAAATGTCCTATGACAGAGGAGTGGATAAAGAAGATGTGGTACATATATACAATGGAATATTACTCAGCCATAAAAAAGAATGAAATAATGCTATTTGCAGCAAGATGGATGCAACTAGAGATGATCATACTAAGTGAAGTAAGTCAGAAACAGAAAGACAAATATGCTTATATGTGGAATCTAAAAAAATTGTACAAATGAACTTATTTACAAAATAGAAATAGAGTCACAGATGTAGAAAACAAACTTATGGTTTACCAGGGGGAAAAGGGGAGGGGAAGGGATAAATTGGGAGGTTGGGATTGTCATATACATACTACTATATATAAAATAGATAACTAATAAGCACCTACTGTACAGCACAGGGAACTCTACTCAATACTCTGTAATGACCTATATGTGAAAAGAATCTAAAAAAGAGTGGATATATGTGTATATATATATAACTGATTTACTTTGCTGTACACATGAAACTAACACAACATTGTAAATCAACTATACTCCATAAAAAAATTAAAAAAATAAAAGGGTGAAAAGGCAACTTGTAAAGTAGTAAAAGTTATTTGCAATACGTATATCCAACAAAGCATTTGTATCTAAAATATATACAGAATTCTTAAGATGGACGAGAAAAAGATAATCCTCTAGAATATAGGCAAAATATTTAGGTATTTACAGAAAGGGGATATTCAAACACCTAACAAACATTTTGAAAGATGCTCAACTTCATCAATCACTAGGGAGAGTATCACTCCCCACCCACTAGAATGGCTTAAATTAAAAGGCTGATAACACCAAGAGATGGTGAGGATGTAAAGCAACCAGAACTCTCAAACATTGCTGGTTAGAGTGTAATTTGGTAAACCACTTTGGAAATCTGTCTGGCAGTATCTACTAAAGTTGAATATATGTAGACCCTTTGACCCAATAATTCCAGTTTTAAGTATAACCCATCAGAATGTGTTCATATGTTCACCAAAAGACATGCAGAACACTACTGTATTTACCAAATTTAGAAATCACCCATCAAAAGCAGTATTTATCAACAAAAAACATTTTGATATACTCATACAATGGAATATTTAATATTATACAGCAATGAGAAAGAAGCATCTACAATTAAGTAAAAAAGTACAGATGAATCTCAAAAATGTTGAGCAAAAGCAGCCAGAAACAAAAGAATACAAATTGTATGATTCCATTTATGTAAAGCACAAAATCAGGCAAAGCTCATATATTAGGAGTTGATGAAAATCTAAATTAAAACATATGACTGAGATAGTTATTAAAACAATCTCTACTTCAAAGACTTAACATATTTTACCTTTTCATCCCCTTGCTCAGGCACGTGAGCAAACTTGCACTGTGATCGCTCACAGCCACGTAATGTATTAAAATGAAATTTGCAATATCTATGGGGTATCATCAACCCTAGGGACTTCTGGAACACCTAGAAAATTAGACAAATTCCCTTTCTGTGTTAATTGTAAAACACTTACTGCAATCAAGTGAGAAAGTATTTGAAACAATCAGAAATATTATACATCCAAAAAAGTATCACAATAAATTGTTTGCTGACTTGATAAAAAGTAACTCCAAACAATTTATATTTTTAAAAATTATGAAAAAAATCAATTTAAAGTTATTTGTCTGAATTTTTGCAATTTCCTTTAGTGTAAAACTTTTATATTTCATCAAAGTTACTACCATTTTACTTTACGTGGTTTTAAAAGTTTATACTTTCCCTCCTCCTTCTCATGTGCCTGCCCTTTTAACTTGTATAAAAAGTTAATTCTGTAATAATATGCATATTTCAGATGCATTTATTAGAACCAAAAATCTCCTTAGCTTTTCTGATTATTGGAAAAAGGCAATGAGTGAAAGCTTTTTACAACAGGCTTTTCCTATCAATTGCTTTATATCACTAGCTTTCTCCTTCATCACAGGGAACTATTCATCCTGTATTTTCTGTTTTGGATATCCCATCCCCCACCCTCTGCCTTAAACCTGTTATACTGTTTGTGAATATCCTCTGAATCGATACCCATTTTCTGTCCCTTACCACCAACCCCCATTTAAAATCCATAAAATGTCCAGAACTGCTTAAATGATGATAGGGAAATTAATCAGAAAGCCCCAAAGCACAAGCTTATAAGATTATTATTATTTTTTTAATGGGGCGCTTACCCCTATAGTTTTTTCCCTCTTAAATATTTCACAAATTTCAGGATCCTGCGGTTTTAGAAGAGAATGTTTTCCTGGAAATCTGAAATCTAGAAATGATTAAGAATGACATTACATTCCAATATGTTACAACTTATTCCTTTCATAACAATCAAACAGATGACTACTACTATCTGCTTTAATATTTCACTTTGGACTTCTTGTGCTCAGTTCAAGGTCTGCTGCTGTGGTATGTTCCTGTGAAATATACAGTAATTTACATCTTAGGTGTTCCTTAAGGATGTCTAGATCTGAACTTAACATTTTAAATTCATTATAAGCTAAAGATGCTTTCTTAAAAGCCTTACACAGCAGAATTGAGTACTATATTCAAATGATTGTCTGTAAGTTAAACAGACAAATATTACACACAATAAACCTTTCTTAGGGAAGAAAACGACTGACAAACCCAGGTGCTATGGACCGACTGTGTCTCCCCCCAATTCATATATTGAAGCCTTAACCCCCAAAGTGACTGTATTTGGAGTTAGGGCCTTTTGCAGAAGTAATTAAGGCTAAATGGTGTTGTAAAAATGAGGCCCTGATCTGATAGAATCAATGTCTTTATAAGAGACACCAGAGAGCTTTCTCTCTCTCTCCACCCCCGCCCCCCCCCCCCGCCCCCGCATGCACATACACCAAGGAAAGGCCATGTGAGGACTTAGTGAAAAGGCTGCCGTCTGTAAGCCAGGAAGACAGCCAGAAACTGAACTCTACCAGAAACTTGATCTTGGACTTCTAGCTTCCAGAACTGTGTGAAATGAATATCTGTTGTTTAAGCCACCCAGTCTGTGGCATTTTGTTATGGCAGCCCGAGCTATTATACCAGGGATCATTATCCCTTAATGTTAGTCTTTTAAAATGAGAATTAGGACATTTAAAAATTATTTTTTCGAAAGATAACACAAAAATGTTTTTATCTTAAGCAATTTCATTTTTCATTTTGGCAGCATCCAGATATAATTTGGGACAAGCTGACGTTTTTGCTGCATAGCTTTGCAGTACTTTTCATTATGAAACAGGTAAAGCTTTTTAAGATAAAACACGTGATCATCATGGGCTTGCTGCTATAGTACACAACACCAGGCAGCATGAAGTCAGTAATGGGAAGTCCAGAAGAGTTAGGTGTGAGCTACATACACAACAGGATTTTATTGTTTCTAAATTAATTCTTCAATCTAGTTTATTTTTTCACAGCATTATGAATTATCAAAAAAGACACAAATCTAAACTACATTCTAAATTTCTAAAACACTCACTTAAAATATGAATATTTTAGGTATAGACTATAATTTACCTATACTAACACTATTGCATAAATATAGATATCTCAGAAGTTGCTCCATCAAAAGTACTAACTAAGGTACACAAACCTTCTAATCTTAGCATATTCTATACTTGTTTCAATTTTTTTCTCTTCTTTTTTTGGGGGGGCCCTGCCACACAACTTGCAGGATCTTAGTTCACTGACCAGGGATTGAACTCGTGCCCCCTGCAGTGGATGTGCAGAGTCCTAACCACTGGACTGCCGCCTGGGAATTCCCTCAATTTCTTTCTTAACTTTTTTGTTTTGGGTGGAAAAGTCTCCTGTATCATTTCTATATTATCAAAAGCCAACAGAATTTTACTAAGAAAATCGTACCATTCATCCAGGGCTTCAGTAATGTGTCTTCCTGATGAGCACTTAGATTCAAAGGTGGCACTGGTACTGATAAGCACAGAGGTTTGGGGCCCAGCGCTGCCAACTGACATTCACCAACCACATTATCTGTATTTTTAGAATCGCTGCTGTGTGAGCAGAAAACCCAAAATCAGAATTTAAATTTATTCTAAAGACATAAAGTAATGAGAATCAAATAAGTAGAAACACATCCTAATGGTAGTATTGATGTAGTCTACATACTATGCTATGTACTACCATCATATACTATGATTCTTCAGTATTTTCACTAGGTTGTTCCTGCCTTCTTAACTAGAAAACAGATACTTGTTAAAAGGCTAGGGTATGGGTAAAAGTGGGGTGGTGGGGTTAAAACTAGAGCAAAGTATTTCTGATCATGTCAGACAAAAGGTTTGAGGAGGAACTGGACTAGCATCCAAATCCAGAAAAGATCATGCAATGATTCTATTAATAGTGCAATAAAATAAATGAATTGTAAGTTATTCTTCAGGACATGTATATATAATAAATTTATACATGTACTTGAGACCTTCCTTTGGGAAGAAGGTATAAGAAATGTATTGTTCTAGGCTACTGATTTAAACAGCTTTGACTGTGTTCTAATATGTGAGATCCTATACAGCCAATTAACAAAAAACCCTTAATCTGGAGGTCACTTAACCTAGAAAAATAAATAACTTAAGCAAGGGGGAGGGTGGAAAGTACCTCAGAGCTATCAGATATAAATGAATTTACTTTTTCAGAGAAAGACTTATACCCTCATTCAGATACTACAGTATTTTACCTTAAACACAATTCTAATAAAGCTTTTTCAGCTGGGGTTCCCTTGGCCAGCAGAGAGTAAAAATAGTAAGAAAAGGGGCCAATGCTTATAACAGTTGAAACCTAGTAGCACTGATGGGAGTTCAATAATTTCACACAAAAATACTTGTTTCTCTCCCCAACTTGGGATATCATTGATATGCGCAATTATCATACCCCCTCCAAATAAAACAAAATAAAAGCAGTAACATAAAACAAACAAATATGAATTATGGAATTTTATAGATGGAAAAGATTATCTAGAAAAATTCTTTTATTTTGATTGGGTAATGAAACCCAGGGTAATGTGGTGACTTACCCAATGTCACACTCCTGGTCATTATGGTAGAGCCAAGGTGATGACAAAACTCTGCAGGTTGCAACTATTTAGCTTGTAAGCAAAATGTTTTTAATAGGAAAAAAAAAAAGTTAACCTTGTCACATTTTCTTTTTAAGATCTTCAAGTGGGCATGAACCATACGGGCTTCTATGCCAATCTAATTCTTACCTAGGCTTTTCTTTAACGTAATGGTTCTCAAACTTGAACATGTAGCAGGATTAGTTGGTGACTTTGTTGAAACACAGACTGATGGGCCCCATTTCCAGAGTTTCTGATTCAGTAGGTCAGGGGTGGGAACAAATAATTTACATTTATGACAAGTTCCCACATGATGCAGCTGCTCCAAGGACCACACTTTGAAAAACACTGTCTTAACATAAAAGAACTTGAACATATTTGTCACCTGACCCGACTGTGCCTTGCCTCAACAGCAAGATAGGTGTAGGGGGTGGATCAAATGACCTCCAAGGTGTCCTCTAAATCTAAATTTGGTATCTGTATATGTTCCAGTGAGTGTACTGTAGCTCTCAGTACTAATCGCTGCAGACATAGAAGATACCTGCAAATTGCAATGTTCATCTGATTTCAGCTAGTCTTACCTTCATAGAAGTCACATACACATCTTTTTTTCTTTTATTTTATCACTATTCTTCATTCCTCCCTCAAAAAATATTTTAATGGCTCCAAACACTTAGTGATAACTTTAAGGTAACTTACAATATCCCTGACATCTGTATACACCTGACACATTACTTAAATAATACCCATATATTGTTTACGGCATAGTAGCCCAAGTATATACAGGAGAGAAGGAAAAATATGCTCAAGATACAAATTACATGAATGACTATTTTAACATTATGTAATTAAAAGTTATGTTACAGACCTTTTGCAAACTTCATAAATATCTTCTTTTTCTTCTTGAATAGTCACCTTGTCCAAAAATCTACACTGTGAAGAGATTATGGTTAAATAGTATAAGTGACTATCTCTGCATTCCATATTAGGCTATGAGGCTTATCAGATCAGAATGTACTAGATGTTAATTAAATGACTAGCTTATGGTCAAGCAGGAAAATAATTCTACTCTACATTATTTAAAATATGAACACTGATTTTAAAATCTCTGCTGTTAAGAAAAACTAATATAAATCAATACATTTTTCCCAATTTTTGATGTCACCTTTAATTATGCAAGCCACCATTTCAAATTATTTTGGACAATTAAAGTTATATTTCTTTTTATTCAGAAAAAAACAGCTTTGAGTGATTTTTATTTTTAGGTGGTATTTACCAACATAAATGTGTTTTTCATTAGAAATATTTATATGTATTTAAAACATTGCTACACTTAAAGCACTTTACAATTAGTAATTAGTGTTTTGGGAATTGTGATTCTCTAATTATAAGAAAATTATACATACTAGACCTTTGAAAAAACAAGCACCAAGAAAATAAACACCCCAAATCACCCATCATTTGGGCAGCCAGAGATAACCACTTAATATCTTACTTTATATCTTTCTAGTCTTTTTGAAATACACAATCATATTTTACAATAATGGTACATACTATATATACTATTGTAACTATAAAAATCAACTGAGTAACATGAAACACTAGCAAATAGAAAGATATACCATGTTCCTAGATGAGAATGTTAAAGGTAAAAAATGTTAATTGCCTGCAAATTAATTTATACATTTAAAAAATTACAATGTGTGTTTAAAGCTCTTAAAAGAATATAAGAATAGCCAGAAATATTTTAGATTTATAATACATGTTAGTATCTTTTAAAGCAAGCCTTCCTGACTGTTTTTATTTTTCAAGTAATTGACAGTATGGAATTGGTACAGGACCTGAGCAATTAATGAAATAAAAGACAAGTAAAAGAATCATTCTATACATAAAAATTGAAACTATTAAAGATGGCATTTGAAATTTGTGAGGAAATGATTCAATAAATAGTAACAGGGCTTCCCTGGTGGCACAGTGGTTGAGAGTCCACCTGCCGATGCAGGGGACACAGGTTCGTGCCCCGGTCCAGGAAGATCCCACATGCCGCAGAGCGGCTGGGCCCGTGAGCCATGGCTGCTGAGCCTGCACGTCCGGAGCCTGTACTCCGCAATGGGAGAGGCCACAGCAGTAAGAGGCCCACATACCACAAAAAAATAAAAAAATAAATAGTAACAGAACAACAGGCTAGCTGACTGGATGGAAAAAAGCTTGGTACCAATTCACCATATGCCAAAATACTTTAAGTTCATTAAAGATTTAAATATAAAAAATACTGAAAGTATCAAAAATAAAATAAAGGTGAGTAGTTATATAATTTGGAGGCTGGAGAAAGCCTAAGCTGACACCAAAGGCAGAAACCATGAATTACGGTATCGGTAGGTTTGAATACAAACATTTAAAATATTTTCGTATGCTAAGATGACAGAAGTCACCTGTCAAAATAAGAACAGAAAGGTTACATCGTTTCTACTTTTTTTCTTCCAAGATAAAATTTAAATTTATATTGATAAAAAATTTAAACATAATAACACCAAAAAAGCACTAGAAAAAGATACAGGTGAACATTTTTTTTTTTTTTTTTTTTTTTTTAGGGTTGACACAGAAAACAGAATTTTATATTTTCATCATTTTTGCAAAGAAAATGTCTCCATGATCATGTTATCAACATCATTCTTTATATATGTGTGTGTATACACATACGTACATATACACACACATATATATAAGTATACATACATAATTATTATTGTTTGGGGTGATGCAGAAAGCCACAAATGAGAAAAGGACACTAAGGTTTTAATAAGGGGAACAAAAAGTTCTGTTCACCAGTATAGATTCACATTACACTACACCAGTATCGACAGCATTTTCTTGTCTATTTTTGGTACAGAAGATGGTATCTCTCTACATAACCTGGTAAGGCTTCAGTAACTAAAGCATAAAACAAACAAAACCCCCGCAAAAAAACAAAACAAAAAACCCAGCCTATTAGTTTACAGTTTATTTTAAAAATTCTGAAAGACACTGCAAGTTCTAAACTTTTAGTAGGTGCTCCCCACACACAACCATCTTGTCAAGAACCCAGCAGAAGAGCCCCCTCTCCAGGAAGCTTTGCAACAGCAGAGGTGTGCAATATGGGCGTTTCTCACTACAAGAAAAAATTATACGTGGCACATTCTCATTCATATCTTGTAATGTAAAAAGTTACAAACATACCTAATCAAATAAATAATAATAAAAAAAGAATTTGAATGTATTTGTAAGTATCCTAAAACCACTACATAGAATAATGGCAACTTTCACTCACAGATTATTTACAAGGTAATACCCAGTGTGGGTACACTGCTACAAAACTCAAAACAGAAGGAGTAAACTTGAAATGTTTTCCATAGTAAAGATCTAGCAGCATGACTATCTAATGCTGTTTTCTCCCGATTGCTTCTAAAACGTTCCTTTTTACTCTGTGTCTTCGTCCAGTTCATAATTGTCTTTATCATAAATATCTTTTACTAAAAGAACCCGTACGAGCATATTTTCCAAGGTGTTTCGGTCCAACGAAGCAGACGTGTACCAGACAGGGCTGTCTGCAGAGCTAGAGCGTTCTGGTTGCAAATAGAAAACATCCATTCTCTGATTAAGATTCTGTGGACTTTTAGACAAGTAGCATTCAAACATTTTCACAGGACATCTAGAAGGATTGGCTGTATTTTCAATTTGTTCAAATACTGGCTCATCATCTTCATGTTTTCTTTTTCCAGTAGTAATTTTATCTTCATTATCTGTTCCACATAAGGAAGACACTTGGTATCGAAGACATGCTTTATTTTCCATTGTTAAAGGGTTTTTTTTCCAATGCCTAAACACAGTGCCAAAGGAAAGCCTTAAGTGCTGTTCCACTGTTTTCAGGCCAAAATACTTAGTGTTAAAGTAGAACAGGGTATTCAGAAGAGCTACTGGAGAGTGTGATCCTAGCTGTTTTATCCTCCAGAGATAATCTTCTTCAACTCGAGAAAATATTGACCCATCTGGAAGTATGCTTGGTTGCCAACTTCGGAGTATTTTATTCAATTCTTGCTCAAATGTCTGGAATCCTGGATCAATAAATATGTTGTCTTTTCGATTACTACCATACAAGTACTCTTGAATCCCGAGGCAAAGATAATAGATGCTATCAGGTGCATAATTCTCCCCATTTGGCCTTCGGATCTCATTGACGAAATGGGCCAGGCCATAGTCAAGCTCAGCCGTGCTGTGACAGAGTAGATCCTCTTTTAACTTTACTGACTTAGGAGATTTTAGCTCATCTAACACCAGGAGATCTTTATCAAGCTGCCTCGTTCTGACCCAGTGTTTCCAGGCGTTTACCCCGTACGTGTACTTGAAAGGGAAGCTGCACTCCGAGTTGTCAGAACTGTCATTATGACACTGGTACCCTGACACTGCCTTCCTCTTGGCTCCCTTTTTTTTAGATCGAGGTCTAGGCTGTTCCTCATATTCTTCTCCAAAAACAGGTGGTAATAAAAACTCATTTTCCATATCAAGCTCCTCAGCAGCTCTGGGGAAATCTATTTCAATGTCCAAATCTGGTTCATATGGTACATCAGGCATGTTGGACTCTGTCTCTGGGTCAGAGTTCTTCAAGAGATCTGAACCAATTATGTCCGTTTCAATAATTACACTGTGGATGTCGGTGCCCTCTGCCTTCCCCTCGTCCTCAGCCATGTCGGTCACTGTCAGCAGCTCTGTGCCCAGGGGATCTGAAGAAACTGTGCTTTTGAGCTCCTCGGCTGCCGCAGGGATCTTCTCACTGCTGTCCAAGGGGACGGGCAGAAACACGGGGACTGGCACGGGCACAGGAACGGTCGTGGGCACAGGGATGCTCTGGCTGTACATGTGCATGGGCACCGGCACGTACACGGGCACCGGGATGGGCACTGGGACATACTCTGTCCTCCACTCACCATCTGTCTGACAGGACTTGCTCTGCATGTGGGGTTTGCAGTAAGTTGCCTTCGTCATGGTCAAAGGTTTGCACAGAACTGCCTTGTTCTTCATCTCCTTGTTGGGGGTTGGAGAAGGGGGTGGTGCTGAGCCTGTCATTTTGGTTCGGGACGTCTGACAACCCTGATCATAATGTAAGTTTTCAGGTCCTTTCTGGGTTGTCATGTTGGGCTCGTTCTGCTGACAGTAGAAACGCAACAAGCAGTGCTGGTCGCAGAAATGTTTCATCTCCCCTCGCCACTGCACCCTCTCCCTCAGGGTGCCTTGAGATTTACAGCAGTCACACCTTGCAGCCTTGTAGTACCAGTCCTGGAACCGCCGGCAGCAGTCCTCGCTGCAGAAGTCCCTCACCACGCCGTCCAGCTCCTTCGTCGCACCCTTCTTACACCGCTGAGAGCAGTAGTTGCAAGTCACACACCTCAATCCTAAACGCCTTGCAAAATCCTGTTTGTACAACAGTTTGCAGCCTTCACTACAGAAAGGTCTCTTAACTCCAGAGAAATTCACTGTTTCATGAAGAGTCTTCTCCTCTTGGCAGTATTCACAATACGTAACTATGCAGTGCAGCTTCTTATAGTCATCTGAACAAGTTTTGCTGCAGAACTGATGCACTTTGTTCTCCCATTCCAGGATTTCTGGCTTTGAACAAAAGGAATTTTTGCAATAGTTGCACTTCAACTGAATATCACTTGGAGCTACAAACTGGCCGTTGGGAGATGACTGCATGCTGAGAGCCTGGAATTTAGCCACACAATTGGAATTGCAGAAGTTATACAGTTTTCCATCAGGCATTGTGGCTTGATACTGAGGTAAAGAGTTTCGCTTACAAAAATGGCAAATAATTCCCAAACTTTGTGATTTTGCATATTTTGTCTTGTGACTGTTCATGCAAGCAGTTGAACAATAAGGCTCCATATACCCATTAGGACCTATACACTGAGTCATATCAAAAAACCTGCACTGTGTTCGGCAGCCAGTACAAGTGGTCAGTTTTCCATATTTCTCAGGCTGCATTAAGAAAGAGTCCTGCATGTGATCACGAACCTCCTTCAGAAAGCTTGGATGGCTACCTACCTGCTTGTATTCACTGACACAACTCTGGCAGCAAAATCTCTTCTGCTGACCATCAATGACCAAGACATTGTTCCCAGCACCTTTGCTGGGCAAGTACTCCCCACACTGCTCACAGCAATTCATTATTAGACCATTGGCCATTCTGTATCTATTAAAGCAGTGGTCACTGCACAGCTTATGAGTCATATTTTTAAAGTTAACTTCATGGCGAATCTCTGTTAGTTTACCACAAATTGTACATCTTGATTTATTCAGCGCTCCTTTAGTAGGATTCTGTTTGTCTTCATAAAGAGACAGACAAGATGTACTGCAGAATTCCTGGAAGGATTCGCTCGAATCCACTTGGGCAACAATGGTTCCTTTCATTGTAGTTATATCTTTTTTACACATAACACAAAGTTTCTTTGGAGCAGGCTTGTGAGAGAAGGAAGAGAGGCAGGTGGTAGAACAGAAGAGGTGAGCTGATCCTTTTCGCTGATAAGCTGTCTGTCCCTTCTGTAAAGGCTTTTTGCAGTTTGCACAAGTGACTTTAACTGGTTTAGTGGGTTGCTGTTGGGCAGAAGGCTGGAAAATCTGTTTAGGAAGAGAGGCCACTGGTGATAAAGAATCCACCCCTGGCTGTTTCTGATTTCGGGGAAATGATGCTGACTGGGAGATCCAAGAATCAGGATTGTGATGAGCTGCAGACTCTCCGTTCTGAAATACGTCTCCTGCCACATTCATTCTACCAGGATTAAAAGGTCCTACTGCAGTCTTGGTCTGTGAAGTTAAAGACGGGGTGTATGTTTGCATATTAACACCAAAGTTACTCGACTGCAGTCCGTTAGAGACATCTCCCAAGCTGGTATTCTGCAGTGATGTTACGTGTGTGATCATTAGGTTCATATCTCGCCCGTCAGTATTTTCTAATTGGCCATCACTCACAGAGCTGACACCTGTTTCTAAGGTCGTAACATTAGCAATCTGAATTTCAGAGTCTGGTTCTGTGGTGATACCACTATTACCCATTCCTGCATTTACCTTACTTCTTGAAAAACTGGAAGTAGAGAAATCCACATCATTGGTTCTGTTTTTAGACTCGGGTGGTCTCCGTTCAATAAAATTGGAGGAATTTTTCTCTTGCCCTTGATTTGTTTCCATGTCCTCTTCATCATCGATGACAATTGTCTCACTTACACTTCCCTTCTGAGAAGCCAATTCTTTTGAGGAAGGAAGAATTTTGGAATCATTTCCTTGTAGCTCTTCATTTTTCGATGACGTAAATGTTATGGTTCTTTGATCGGCTACCACTGGTGCAGAAGGCGGAGGAGGTTGTACAGGTTCGATAAACACAACATCATCATCATCTTCCACTGATGAGTTCTGAAATTTACTAGATCTATTCACTAAAGGGTTAGGTGGCCCACTAAATGAATTTCCTACGTCCGTGAGGCTAGCTGCCATGGCCGTCCTCCCCAGCAAAACAGGAGTCTGATCAGTCAATTCTAATCCTCCTGATGAACCTGTGTCCATGCCAAAGAACAATGGGGGTGTTTTCCTCCTCACGTTCTGCCAGGGATGCACCAGGTAGCGATGAAGGCAACTCCTGGTCCCGGCCCTCGCGGCCGCGCCCGCACTCCCGCAGCCCGCGGGCCGCCCGCCAAGGCGCCTGGGACATCAGCGGAGCCGCGGGCAGCCCGAGGCCCCGACGCGCTAGCGGCGACGGCGGCCGCGCCGCGGGGCGCTTGTCCCGGGTCCCAGGTGAACATTTTTGATCCAGAAACGGGGAAGGGTTTCTCTAAATACAACTCATAACTCAAATATCATAAAATAAAACATACATTTGAGGGGCTTCCCTGGTGGCACAGTGGTTGAGAATCTGCCTGACAATGCAGGGGACACGGGTTCGAGCCCTGGTCTGGGAAGATCCCACATGCTGCGGAGCAACTAGGCCTGTGAGCCACAACTACTGAGCCTGTGCGTCTGGAGCCTGTGCTCCGCAACAGGAGAGGCCGTGACAGTGAGAGGCCCGCGCAACACGATGAAGAGTGGCCCCCGCTTGCTGCAACTAGAGAAAGCCCTCACACAGAAACGAAGACCCAACACAGCCATAAAAATAAAAAATAAAATAAATAAATTAAAACAACAACAAAACAAAAACAAAAAAAACACATACATTTGACTAAATAAAAATAAAAAGCTCCTTCAAGGTAAAACCAAACTATTAAAGATGGCATTTGAAACCAAGTCAAACACAAATGAAAACCAAGTCAAACACAAATGAAAAAACAGGAAAAAGTTATGGCAACATATGACAAAGAACAAATATGCTTAATATATGAAAAGTTCCTGCAAATAAAAAAAGACCAAAATCCCAAAAGAAAAATGGGCAAAGGATGTAAAAGAGAATTTCACAGAAGAAAATGTAAATGGCTTTTACACGTACTAAAAGATGCTTAACTAGACTCATAAGAGAAAAGCAAATGAAAAGTCATTTGTAAAAATGTACAGATGGACAAAAATAAAAAAAATTTAATACTGAGTTGGTGAGTGTGTGGGGGAGAAAACTGTCATTCCCATACAATGTTGATGGAAGCATAAATCAAAGCAATCTCTATGTAGGGCAATCTGAAAATTCTACTTCTAAGAATTAATCCAAAAATGCTTGCACATATGCAAAATGCCTTATGCTCAAGGATGCATAATGCAACAATGTTAAAATAGCAAAAAATGGGAACAAACCAAGTGTCCATCAACAGTGTAACTTGTTAAATAGAGTATACCCATATAGTGGATAATTATATAATTGTAAAAACAAAGTATTACATATATGGAAAGGAAACAATCTCCATTATACAGTAAGTTAAAAAAAGACAAAGAACGATAAGCTGTTGTTTGTATAAAATTAAAAAGAACACACAATAGGTCCAGTTTGAGAAATGGCAAATAAGTATCTCTTATTGGGCTAATCCTTCTTCAGGTAACAACTATAACTCTCAGATGAACTATAAAAAAAAACTCTGCCTGAAAACACTGGAGAGATATGAAAAGTAGGCAGAATCTGGAGGAAAAGAGGGAATGACACTGGGTAACAGTCATGTTTTTATGGATTTATTCTTAAAGAGAGGCCTTAATTGGTTGGAACCACTGGGGAAGGCTAAAAATTTGCCATACTGACACAAAGAACCAGAAGACAGAGTACAGGGCAAAGTCAGAAACTGGGAAGTGAGGCTGGGAATCCTGGAAACGGGAGAGCCTAAGAGAGAAAGCCCCCAAATCTGCTTTAAACTTGGTCCAAATCTCTAGCTGACCCTTGAACTACACCTTTGTAAGGTAGACTCCAAACAACCCAGATGACACTAAACGAACTGAAAAAACATTTCAACTGCCTACTACCGCAGGGGAGTAACCTGGAGGCCAAGTCCACCCAAGTTAAAAGCTAAGCATGCAATTACCAGACAGCCCAGCAACTGCAAACCTGGGCATTTATTTCAAAATACCAAAGTTACAGAGATGGAAAACATATTAATGGTTACTAAGGTTACAGAAGTTAGGGGTAGGGAGGGATGTGTGACAAAGGGGTAGCATAAGGAATATCTTTGTAGTGATGGCATAATTATCTTGATTGCAGTGGTGGCTACAAAAATCTGCACACTTGATAATATACACAGAACTACATACACTCATTATACTAATACCAAATTTCTGCTTCTGATATTGTGCCTTAAGATGTAATCATGGAGGAAAACTACTTTTGCAACTTTCTGTGAATTTACAATTGTTTCAAAATAAAAATTAAAAAGTACACTAGCATTTCAACTATCTGGGGGTCAAAACTAGAATCATTAAGCAACTACTACCATGGTAAATCTAAAAATTGTTATATATGGATTCTGGGTACAACTGATATACAAGAGAAAGAAAAAACAAGGTCTGTAGAAAAGACAGAAATATATATATGTAAAAGATCAGTAAGGAAGCATTTCTAAAAATTCACAGAAAACCATACATAAAAGCAGAAAAGTGGCAAGCTAGACATATGTCCTATAAATCAACCTATTTACCCTCTAAAGTTCCTAAAATATAAGGTGAGAGATGGATAAAGTTTGTTAATTCCCAAATTGTGGGGCCAGATATTTTAATGACAAATATTATTGACAGGGTCATGTATCAATATTTTCTAAAGAGTTGCTACTTTGAAGCTTACCACGGTATCAGAAAGATAAAAGTATCATTCCCCTTCCCTTAAACAAATCCAAAAAGTTTACACTAGGAAGTAGATAAATGATTTTGGGGATTATTTTTAAAAGAGCTAATATTGAAAATAGTCTACATCTTTAAATATTTAGTTAAGAACTCAGTGAATTCTGGCAAACATCTCTTAAAATCTATCCTTGCAGAACTGAAAGCAAAAAGTCTTCTCTTCTGCTTTAAGTAGAATAGAGTACAAACTGTTTATTTTTTAATGCTTTAGAGCAAAGGTTGGCAAGCTATGGCAAGCTATAGCCTGCAGGCTGCCTGTTTTTGTAAATAAAGTTTTATTTGAACACAGCAATTGACATTTGTTTACATATTGTCTATGGCTTCTTTCTCCTTACAGTAACAGAGCTGAGTAGCTAGGACAGCAACCATATGGCCCACAAAGCCAGACAAGTATTTACTATCTAGTCTTAAAGAAAAGGTTTGCTGACCCCTGCTATAGAGTCAAGGGATTCTACTGTGTGACCCTGGACAAGATACTAAGTCTCAGTTTTTTCATCTGCAAAGGGAAATAGCAGTACACACTTCATGTGCAGTAAAGGATTAACTCAGTAAATCTGGGTTGTCCATATGCCGTATGTTAAAGGTCTGGCCTGTGACCTGCTCCTAGAAGGTAACTTATAAGCCCTTGGAATATGCTGCTTGATTGTGTGTCTTTGTTTACCTGGGTGTCTGGGATCACAACAGATAATGTAAGCTAACAGTGTAATTTATGGAAGAGGCCTTGGGCCACTCCAGAAAGTCTTTGTGATTTATGACGGGGTCCTTGAGCCATGTGGTATCAGCTTGACCTCTGGAGGGACTGGATTGAGACTGAGTGACTAAGGTCAGCTATGCAGGTGGTCAACCATGCCTATGTGACTGACCCCAATAAAAACCCTGACCAAGCTTCAGGCAAGTCCCTGGCTGGCAATATTCTGTTTTTGTCATACATCACTCCTGGGAGGAGCAAGCAGTGTCCACGTGACTCTATTGGGAGAGAAAAACTGGAAGCTTGTACTCCGTTTCTCCTGTGCTCTGCCCTATGTGACTCTTTCTTTTGCTGACTTTAATCTGTATTCTTCCACTGAAATAAACTGTAACCTTGAGTTACAATAACAGCTTTGCTGACCTCTGTGAGTTCTTCTAGCAAATCACTGAACCTGAGGGTGGCTTTGGGAACTCCTGAATAGCACCTCCTTATATCATAGGGATAAGATATAACCAGTGCTAAGTCTCTAGCACTGGCTGGCTGGCATTTAATAAAGGTTCAATACATAGTGGCTGTTATCATCAAACCATTAAGCAAGTACTTTGTGATATTTTTATTCATGCTACAGGACACTTCTAACACTTAAAGACTTTTTTTTTTGATGTGGACCATTCTTTAAAGTCTTTATTGAATCTGTTACAATATTGCTTCTGTTTTATGTTTTGATTTTTTGGCTCCGAGGCATGTGGTATATTAGCTCCCCAACCAGGGATCGAACCTGCACCCCCTGCACTGGAAGGCGAAGTCCTAACCACTGGACTTCCAGGGAAGTCTCAAAAGACTATTTTCAAATGAGGTTCACATTCAATATTCATTCAACAAGCATTTGGGACTTCCCTGGCTGTCCAGTGGTTAAGATTCTGCACTTCCATTGCAGGGCACACAGGTTTGATCCCTGGTCAGGGAACTAATATCCTGCATGCCGTGCGGAACGGCCAAAAAAACCCAATCATTTGTGTTATTGCTCTGTATCAGCCACTGCTCTAGGTGCTAAAGATTCATTTGTGAGCAAAATGGACAAAAATCTTTGCCTTCATGGAGTTTCATTCTAGCAGGAAGAGATGGAGGTAAACATAAATAAGTAAATGTAAAGTATATTATATCATGATAAATACAAGAAAGGGGGATATGAAGTGTTGACAGAACGGAGAATACTGGAATTTTAGGTTGGATGGCTAGCGGAGGTCTCTCTAAGAACATGAAATTTGAGTAAAGATGTGAAGGAAATAAGAAAGTAATCTTTTTTTTTTTTTTTTTTAGGAGATAAAATGGCAAGGGCAAAGGCCGTTAAGTGGGAGAAAGCCTGGTTTGTTCCAAGAACAGCAAGGAGGCTAATGTGGTCAGAGTAAAATGGATAAGGAGAGTAGTCAAAGAGATCAGAGAGGTAACAACGTAGGGGAGGGGTAGGGGGAACAGATAAAGGGCCATGTAGGCCACAGTAAGGAATCTCAATATTAAAAGCCACTGGAGAGTTTGAAGCAGAAGAATAACATGATCTAATTTATGCTATGTTGAGAATAAACTACAAGAGAACAATATCAGAAGCTGGAGAAATGTAGGAGACCCCTGCAGTAATTCAGGCAGGAGATGATATTAGGCGGGGCCTGGGCCTGGGCCTGTGTGGTATGTGTGGGAGTGATGAAAAGTGAATAATTTCCAGACATCATCTGAAGCTAAGGCCAGCAGGATCTCCTTACAGTCTGGATATGGAGTGAGAGAAAAAGAAAGTAAGAAAATCCAAGGCTTTTGAGCCTAAATAACTTAAAAAGGATAGAGTTGCCTTTAATAGAAAAGGTGAAAATTACAGGAACGGCTGGTTTGTGGTAGGGTAGGGGACATCTAACAGGAGGTCAGTTTTGAACATGTTAAGTTTGAGAAGTATAATTGGACATCCAAGTGGAAAAATCAAATAGGCAACTAGACAGAAAGGTCTGCAGCTCAGAGACGAAGTTCAAGCTGGAGATATCAATTTGAGAGTCTTAGCACACAGATGGCATTCAATGCAATGAGGTTGGATGAGACCATCTAAGGAGCAAATCTAGATAGGAAAAAAGAACAGACTCCTGGTCTAGGCACTGGGTCGCTCCAACATGTAGAGGTCAGGGAGATCAGGAGAGACCAGCGAAACCAACTGGGAAGTTGCAGACAGACAGGACACTAGGCATGCATGTTTAACCTGAAAGCCATGTGAAAAAAATGTTTCAAGGAAAGCGTGATCAACTGTTAAATACTGGTGATAGGTTAAGTAAGATTAAGACTGAACTATGTCGATTAGACTCAGCAACGAGCAGATCACTGGAGAGTTTAAGACAGGTAGTTTTGGTGGAGGTGAAGGTGAGTATCTTTGGAACTGGAGGAGAGAAACTGGGGATAGAGGGTCTAGACAAGTCTTTGGAGAAACAGGACGACAGGTGAAAAGGAAAATGGGACCATGAAAATGTATTTTTGGTTTTGTTTGAAGATGGGAGAAAAGCATGCTTATGTTGAAGAGAATGATCCAGTAATGAAAGGAGAATTACTGGAGTAGTATTTTAAGAGAGGAAAGAGATGGATTCTAGCACACAGGTGAAGGGAATAGCCTTGGCCTGTTCATCCAGTGTAACAGAAGTGAAGCTGGAGTTTTGGGAACAGGTGCAGGTAGGTGGCCTAATGTATTGGTAGGAACTTCTTTTCCAATTACTTCAATTTTCTTGGTAAAGTAGGAAACAAGGTTGTTAGCTATGAGGACAAATGAGGAGGAATAAGGAGAAAGAAACATGAAATAGTTGTCTAGGAGTCAATTAAATTATTCAAAAGGTTAAGACAATCATACACATTATCCGGCAGATAATTGATACCCCCAATTTTCTCCATATCATACACCAGTGGTATGTTCCAACATCAAGTTAGGTTTAGCTCCAATTCCTATGCCTTCTACATCTGTGGTCGAATAACTGATGCTTGCATTCATAGCACTCAGACACTATGATATTCTAAAATTTCAAAGAAGATCAAATGATATTCAGTACTTTGTACTTAGTGAGGCAGGAAGATATGTAACAATTTAGAAAGATTTACATAGGTTTAAGAACTTTAGGATTCTAAAAAGCTAAATATATAATTAAACAGCATACCCCATTTTCCCAGACAAGTGAAACTCTATTAATACTGTGCTTACGGCAAGCATCAAGCAGTATGTCCCATGGCCAGAATGACGTGACTCTTTTACTCAACAAAAAGGCCATTCCCTTGTCACCTGACAGCACTGCTAAGATGGACTTCTGTATTTACCACTATCTGGACCAAGAAATAAGAATATGCAAAAGATTCCCTAGTACCTTTTCATCCAAGTCTGAACTTTTTGTGTGTTCACTGACGTCTCCCAGTTTTTCATTTGAAGAAGTCTCATTAGTAACTTCACCTAAGGAAATGTTTGCACCTTTGGAATCATGTTTTATCTCACTTGCTGAAAAGAAATAATATTCAACTGTAGAAACTTTAAATGACAAAATAACCAAGTCATTTAAAGATTGTTCTAAAAATGAGTTAGAATTCAGAGACTCTTTTAAAGTCCAATGTGACAAATATGAAGCAGCATTTTCAGCAAATTATACATTTATTCCTCCCTCTCTATCAAAATAACTCCATTACATGGTATAAAAAGAATTGGCAGTAAGACAAAATTGAGACATAAAGATAAATTTAAGAATCTTTCTTGATCATGTCCAGCTATTTTTCAATATATTTTTAAAATTGGAAAGTTTTTGAAATTAACTTTCAAATTATTTCCTGTAAAGATTCAGTTATTTAAACTTAGGATTAGCTATTATTAAAAAAATATTAAAAAGGACTCAGATTTAAAATGTGGTAAAGCTTAAATATATATTTCAATTTCAAAAATGAGACTACAAAAATTGCTAAGGTCAATTATCTTTTGTAGATAAAGCCTAACAAAGTTATTTATTAAATAATCAACTGGAAAATTTCTCAAAATCTGATCTGCCAACCAGGCAAAACTGAGGAAAACTGACAAACTGTAAAACGTGGTTGACAGACTCTAAAATGAAAAGCTTCCTATTTTAATGAATTCATTCTGACTATGCCTAAATAGAGAGATAAAAGTACTTCAATATTACACATTCTGAAAATGTCAAATTTTACCTGCTGACAAGGAAGCACAGATCTCTGACTTCATCAATTCAGGATCCAGTACAGGGAGTTCTCTATTATAAAGCAAACAGAGCTTACACATTATAACATATTCTAGCAAAACTATCCACTCCTCTAAACATTACACAATACTAGCTTTAGCAGCCTGGTGAACATCAGCTCAAGTCCTCCAAGGCCAGAGTACTATTCTGGGATAGCACACCCAAGCAGATTCTGCATTTGGTTCTTTTTTTTTTTTTTTTTTTCGTTACGCGGGCCTCTCACTGTTGTGGCCTCTCCCATTGTGGACGCGCAGGCTCAGCGGCCATGGCTCATGGGCCCAGCCACTCCACGGCATGTGGGATCTTCCCAGACCGGGGCACGAACCCGTGTCCCCTGCATCGGCAGGCGGACTCTAAACCACTGCGCCACCAGGGAAGCCCCTGCATTTGGTTCTTTAATCACATTCGCCACAATTGTTAGGGAGTGCTGCCACTCAAACTCTGTTACTCAGAGAGAACTGATGACATATACCAGGCATTTAAAACATTTTTAAAGTATTACACCAATGCAAGATAATGTTTACCTCCTACTCTTAAGCATGTGTATGTATGTCTTACCGCCAATGTAAAAGGAAGAGTGTGAGAGCACTTTGAATCTCTTTTTGTAGTCTCTGAAGACAACCTAAGGTCTAAAGGTAACAGCTATGGAGATCAGAGTTAAACCAACCTGGGTTCAAATATTGTTCTGCCACTTACTATGTCAACAGTGGCAAAACTATTTAAATTCTTTGAGTCTAACCATATCTGTAAAATGAGAATACCACTTACCCACGAGGTTATTGTGAGGATTAAATAAGATAAAATGTCCTTAAAGCCAATGGCATAGGCTCAACAAATGAAAACTACAGCTATAGGAGCCACTCAAAAACAAGTGGCCAGGGCTTCCCTGGTGGCACAGTGGTTAGGAGTCCGCCTGCCGATGCAGGGGACCCGGGTTCGTGCCCCGGTCCGGGAAGATCCCACGTGCCGCGGAGTGGCTAGGCCCGTGAGCCATGGCCACTGAGCCTGCGTGTCCAGAGCCTGTGCTCCGCAACGGGAGAGGCCACAACAGTGTGAGGCCCGCGTACCGGGGAAAAAACAAACAAACAAACAAACAAGTGGCCAAACACTATTCCATTTTTAAAAACTTGGACAGAAGTATATAAAAGTACACAGAATAAAATATAATAGGACTTCCCTGGTGGCGCAGTGGTTAAGAATCCGCCTGCCAGGACAAGAATAAAGATGCAGACATAGAGAATGGACTTGGACACGGGGAGGGGGAAGGGTAAGCTGGGACGAAGTGAGAGAGTGGCATGGACATATATACACTACCAAATGTAAAATAGATAGTTAGTGGGAAGCAGCTGCATAGCACAGGGATGTCAGCTCGGTGCTTTGTGACCACCTAGAGGGGTGGGGTAGGGAGGGTGGGAGGGAAGGCACAAGGGGGAGGGGATATATGTATACATATAGCTCATTCACTTTGTTACACAGCAGAAACTAACACAACATTGTAAAGCAATTATAGTACAATAAAAATGTTAAAAAAAGTAAGTATTTATATAACTTTAAGTTTATAGACACATGTATGAAAACCAATGGCTTTTTAAATTATATGATATTATACTTTGTGAGAGGGATTTTCCTTCCAAGTTTCAATGTTACCTCAATTATTCAGAACCTTAATTTTGCTTTTTAAAAAAATTTTCTCTGAAAATAGTATCGTCTTTGATTTTCTGCTTTGAACTACCTTGTCATTTGAAAAAAATTGTGTATATAACAAAAAAAAAAGGAATCCACCTGCCAATGCAGGGGACACGGGTTCGAGCCGTGGTCCAGGAAGATCCCACATGCCGCGGAACAACTGAGCCCGTGCGCCACAACTACTGAGCCTGCGCTCTAGAGCCCGCGAGCCACAACTACTGAGCCCACATGCCACAATTACTGAAGCCCACGTGCCTAGAGCCCATGCTCCGCAACAAGAGAAGCCACCGCAATGAGAAGCCCGCGCACTGCAATGAAGAGTAGCCCCCGCTCGCCGCAACTAGAGAAAAGCCCTTGTGCAGCAATGAAGACCCAACGCAGCCAAAAATAAATATAAAATAAATAAATTTAAAAAAAGAATGGGAAAATAAAAGTACAAACAAGACACAGATATATACAAATCTCCTCCCCCAATTCATACCTCTTGACTCATATCTATTAGAATATCTCCATTTCAGTATTTCAAAGGTCTCTCCAACTCAACATGTCTAAATTTGACCTCATGACCAGCATCCCTCCCCAATCCTGCCTGTTTTCATCAGAGAACTGTAATGCTCTTCTCTGAAACAAGAGAAACCAGGTATCGTCCTTAACTCCTACCTCTAACCTCACCCCCATTTGATTAATCAATCTTCACTTCCTAAACCTCTCTCAAATCCACTCCCACTTCTGGTTGAAGTCACCATGTCCTTTGGTCTAATTATGACAATAGCTCCTTGCCAATTTGTTCTCCAGACCAGAGCTATCGTGATTTTTAAAATGTAAATCTGATCAAATTCTCTACTGGAAGTCAAGTCCTTCAGTGAATCCCTATATACTCTTAGGATAAAGTTCAAACTCACCATGAATTCTAGTTTGTCTAGGATGATCTGTGTATGCCTCTTATCCTGGCATATTAATTATTAATACCTCCCCCCCCATTTCCCTCTCAAAATTTTTGCAATTCAGAAGATCAATTCTATGGTCATCCTATTTACAAAGCCCTGCACGACTGAGCTTTCTGCATATTCTGTAGGTTCATTTCTTGCCACCTGAACACTAAGCCATGGGATGTTATTTCTGTCTCTCAGTTGTAACATGCTCTTTCCTGCAGGCCTACCTATAGACTACTCCTTCCCTCTCAATTTTCTACTCACTTTTCTTCACCTATTGCCTAGTTCCTATTCACTATTTAGTGTTCAACTTAAATGTTACTAGGGCGAGGAAGCCTTCAACACCTTGCACTTTTCCTATCATATTTTATTGTATTTGCTTAATCATTTGCAGCCCTTGATAGACTAAAAGCTCTGTGAGAACAAGGTCCATGTGCATCTAGTTGCTAACCATATACTCAGCACCTAACATCCTCCTGGCCTGACACTAGGGAGATGCAAATGAAGATGCCTCTTTCCTGTCTACAAACTCCCAGCATAGGAGGAGGTGCACATACAAGGAGACATAATATACTGAGATCTGTGCCAAGAGAACTACTGGAACAAATCCCTAGAATAATATCTCAGATGTGATTTAGAGGACAAATGAATGAAAAGAAAGGAACTTTTGGATAAAGAAACACATGCAAAAGGATTCAGATAATGACATATTGTGGAAACAGTGAGCTGCCTGCTCTGCTTATCTTTTATCAGCCTCCCCCCACACTTTCCTCCCCACCAACCCCATAGCTGCCAAAGACAGAATGGATGCAGATCCACCAAAGAGCCATAATAAGCCATGCCAATCAATTTAGACTCTATCCTCAGGTGGCTGAGAGCCACCGGAATACTGTAAGCAGTCACTGGCAGATCAATTTCTGCTTCAAAATATTACTGCAGAGGAGGATATACTAAGAGATTTCAGGAAGATTAACCAGGAGCTAATTGCAATAATTTAGAAGAAATATGAATAAGATAGTAGCAGTGAGAATTGAGAGAAAGGAAAAACCATGAGAGATATTCAAGATAATAGCATGAATAGGATTAACTGACTCAATAAATAGAGAATTGAGGGCTGTTTCTAATTATGCTGAAAGTTACATTCACAAATATGTACAGCCCAGACACACAGAAGGTTATTCCTTAAAAAAAAAAAAAAAACCCAAAACCCAAAAAAGTAAATAAGTATAGCAAGTGTATTACAATAGTATTTTTTAATACTGCTGGTACAGTTCATAAGAGAAACTTTTCACTATGAATAAGTAACTTACAAGGAAGGTAAAATTGCACATGCCACTCTTGTTAGAAGTAATTTAGTTTTGTTTTGAATTTGCAAGACACAAAGAGATACGAAAAAGTTAAATTCAACTAGATTAGGAAAAATAAAATTGTAACCCCCATAAATATATTACAGCTTTGCATTAGTGGAGTAGAAAGGGGGAAAAATGAAGGGTAGAAGGAGGAAAGGAGAGAAACAGACTTGGGTGAGGCTACAGAATACAGGGAAGCAAAAGAGAAGATCTGAGCAAAAAGGAGAGGAGAAGAAGAGAGGCTTCTGAAGAACTACATAGATTACATCAGGTTTATCCTCTAACAGAGCATTTTTCAAGGGGGTGATGTAATTTAATGGGTTCCAACCAGGATTTTTAAATAAAACAGAATAAAATACAAAATATGATACTAGACCACATGTAGTAAGGGAAATACTATTTTTATAAATCTATTGTCTTACACATTCATAGGTAGGTACCAGACTGTAATGTAAAATGTATCTTTAGTATCGGTAACTGACAAACAGGTTTGAAGACGACAGCTCTAGAATAATTATTAGCAGAAAAAGCTTGAAAACTAAGAGAACGTTATTGCCCAAGAAAAATTCAGAATGTTATTGCTCAAGAAAAATTCAGAAAAAATTCCCAAGAAAAATTCAGAATGCCCAAGAAAAATTCAGAATGTTATTGCTTCCTTTTGAGATGCTAACTAGCTGAGTGCAGTCAATGTTCACTTATTTACACACTCACGTATTGTTTGCGAAAAGGACTACCATAAACTCACTGGGGCAATTATTCTGCAGATAACAGTGGCCCAAAACAGAAATATTACAGTATCCAATTCAGTGGGCCAGAGGTTCCCAAGCCTGATGCCAGGATGTGAGGTGCTCAGTCTCCTAATATTACAAACGATAACTCCATCAAGTACAGTACCATTTATTTCAGCAAAAACAAACAATGGTTTATGTGGTCCAAAAGAGAAAAAAGTAAAAATCAGAATGATCCTTCTTCATACTGCACCACCTGCTACTTTAAAGAGAAGGATGAGGGCTTCCCTGGTGACGCAGTGGTTGCGAATCCGCCCGCTATTGCATGGGACACAGGTTCAAGCCCTGGTCCGGGAAGATCCCACATGCCACGGAGCAACTAAGCCCATGCATCACAACTACTGAAGCCCATGTGCCTAGAGCCCGTGCTCCGCAACAAGAGAAGCCACAGAAATGAGAAGCCTGCATACAGCAACGAAGAGTAGCCCCTGCTCCCCACAACTAGAGAAAGCCCGCGTGCAGCAACGAAGACCCAACACAGCCATAAATAAATAAATGAATTAATTAATTAAAAAAAATAAAGAGGAGGACGAGATGAGAGAGGAAAGGGGTCAAAAAGTAAATAATGTTCTGTGGCAGTCTATAGAATAATGGATTTGAAGCCATGTAAAGAACCAAAGTGCCACTCTTCCAGCATGCTGTTTTGGGGAGGGGAGATCAACTTTGGAGCAGGTTGCCCTGTGTCCAGATCTCAGCTCTGATACTTACTAGTTGTGTGTCCTTTGGAAAGTTAGTGACTTTGACTCAATTTTAAAGATATGGTCAATCTCAGAATTGTTCTACTTAATGAAATAGCATAAGTAATGTATCTAGCACAGGGTAGACACTAAATGTCAGTTCTTACAATTAAGTGTAAAATTGTGCATTATAGTTAGAGTGCCTCAGATATTCAGTGGACAGGGAGAATGGAGTAAGATGAGCTTCTTGAAAGACAGGCCAAGGAGTCTAAATAAACGAGGGAAAGAAAGAGAATGACCTTTACTTTTGCAGGAAAGCATTTTTTGTTTTTGTTTTTGGGTTTTTTTTGGTCATTTGGTATTGTAAACCTGGTGACAGAAGCCAGTCTCTTGGGGAACAAATTGATTCCCCAAGATCTGAGAAAGTCAGTGGGGTGGATTTCTTGAGACAATATAATTTACCCAGCATAGATCCATGCTAGGCATGGTCTAAATGGGACTCAAATGCCTGAGCAAAAGTAATAGGCTTTTATTTTCTGTACAGTGGTGCTAGGTATTTTTCCCCCTAGAAGTTTATTATTTACCAGCTCTAGAATGTACAATGGCTTTTCATGGATTTAAGTCCAAGTTGCAAAGGTGGTATAAATGATCCAAACTGATCACCAGCATCAATTCTATACCAAGTTCAAATTTTGATGCCTAATTTTCCAACCTTCTTAGTCTGGTATCACCCTACTTATCAAGTCTTATTTTTACTATTCTTAAAAATCTATCTGCTTTAGAAAAAAAGGATTCACTGTCTCCATTTACACATATCCCAATGCTTGAGAAACAGCCTACAACATAGTAGGAATTGAAACCTTAATTCTCTCCCCTCCCTCAATGTATGAGTGACTGGGTTTACAAAGGCAAATGAGACATGGACATTTCCCACCCTCAAGAAGTCCAACAGTTTATGTGAGCCATGGAATACAACATATGGTACACAAAAGTTAAATATCTGTCTCACACACACACAAACAGAAAATGATGTTCCCATGGAAAAGTGTCTGAGATATCTACTCTAAACCAAGAACTTATTATAGAGGATAACACCAGAAACAAAAAGGAAAGAAAGAAAGAAAAATAGAGAATATACACAAGAGTATATATTCTTGTGCAACTGTATTTACATTGGTGGGTACCAAGATGAAAATTAGACTGTATTCAGTAACAAAAAATATGTTCTCCTCTCAAGACTTCACTGAACTCATTTATGTTGCATCTACAAAGAAAATAAAACAAGACTAATAACTGTGTTTATGATAAAATGGGCAAATAAAACATATTTTATCAAAATTATTAAGGTCTACTAGATTAGTGTATGTTTTGTTGGCTAAAGTTAAATTTTCTGATTCCTGTTGTGTAATCAGGCCTGTACAATGCTCTTAGTTGGCTGACTCAATCTGTTGAGTTCCTAACTATGTGAAGATTAAAAAAAAGTAATCATGTTATTTGGTTTTTTGCTATTAAGTTGTATGAATTCCTTATGTATTTTGGATATTAATCCTTCATCAGATACATGATTTGCAAATACTTTCTCCCATTCCATAGGCTGCCTTTTCATTTTGTCTAGACAAATAGTGTATGATCTCACTTGTATGTGGAATCTAAAAGAAAGAACTCATAGGAACAGAGATGAATGTGTCAGCTAACCTTATTATGGTAATCATTTTGCAACATATACATATATCAAATCATCAAATTGTACACCCTAAACTTACATAAATGATACATCAAATGTCTCAAATATGTCAAATATGTCTCAATAAATTTGGAAATAAAGAGAAAAAAGAAAAGTAAAAAAAAAAAAAGGTCCAATAGTATTAGCAGGTGAGAGATGTAAATTATATCATCATGAAATCAGTGCCATAAGTGAGGTAGCAAAAGGTGCTGTGGGAAGAGAATGGCTCCTGCTTCTGTCTGAAGAAGTCATAATCTGCCCTGCACAACCATATTCATAGCTACCTTTACCTTCTGCCCACATTTTCTTTATTAATTTTCTACCTCTCCAAACTTTCTTCCTTCTTCCCCCTTGTTAATCTAAATCAATCCAACCGTTAAGGATCAGTACAAATTTTGGCTTTTCCAAGAGGCCCTTTCAACCCTCTTTTCTAAACTACTAGTGTTCTTGTACCTCAGTTTACATATTTTTGTTTCAAACACATTAGTCCCCACTTCCCCAGCTATATAGTAATTCCCGTAAATATTTGGCAGATTCTTAAAATCTCAATGATCCACTGTATAATATCACTTGACTGATATTCTAGCATACGTGATTGAACATAATCCTATATTCTAGTACAGATTAACTGTCCAGCACTGACTATTACAGACATTCTCAGATCTCTAACTATACTTACAGGCTAATTCAACAGTTTTACCTATTTCACCCATTATATATGTCTAAGTTCATCAGTTCAAGTCTTAGGGAATTAGTTCTAATATGCTTCTAATGCTTTGGATTTTAATATGGACTTCCCCCACAGTGGAGACTGACAATGAATAAGTATTCTAACATAACTTAAATGCCTTACAAATAAGCTCATGTTTGTCTACCTGTTTTACCAATATGAGGTAGTCCAGAGCTTCTGACAATTTCTGGGCATAGCCCTCCCATCTTCAATTTCTATTTCTGTAAAACAGAAACTCATTCTAACAGGTTTCAACCTCTCAGTGTCCTAGAGTGAGGAAACAGTAATGTACTAATTAGCAACTGATTGGTAAAAGGGAGAGAGCTGACATTAGAAATTATGTTTTAAGCTTCATCTAGTTCTAGAACCATTAACAATTTTCTGTATAACTATTAGCAGACCCTCTGGTGATCATGCGTCCATTTTTCCCTGTTAAGGTTTATCCTAGCACTGTGGATGACTGTAAAACTGGTATTTCCAGTGCAGAAAAATGAAAATATTAAAATAACTACTGAGGAAATTTTAAAGTTTATTTAAAACCCAAAACTTCAGAAGCAGGGATGAAAGAAAAAGAAGAGCTAAAAACAAGTATAATTGGTACTCCTGCCATAAAAGGAAATGAAGTTACAATAATAGAAAAATTATCTGAAGTAAATTTGATTCTTGGTTTGTCTTTTTTTTTTTTTTTTTGCGGTACGTGGCCCTCTCACTGTTGTGGCCTCTCCCGTTGCGGAGCACAGGCTCTGGACGCGCAGGCTCAGCGGTCGTGGCTCACGGGCCCAGCCTCTCGGCGGCATGTGGGATCTTCCCGGACCAGGGCACGAACCCGTATCCCCTGCATCGGCAGGCAGACTCTCAACCACTGCGCCACCAGGGAAGCCCAGGAACTAATTTCTTGTTGTAAAAAAGTATATTGATTCAGCAGTTCCTTTAGTTTCACTTCAGTCCCTCCTTCCCCAAGTTAAACGTAAGTTAAAATTAAATGTTTACTAAAAAGTGGCATGATCCAACTTTTCTGAAATTATATCCACATATATGCCTAGACAGGCATACAAATTTTGAGTAATTAATTTGTTATTTTGGGTGGTGAGATTCCCTCCCTCTTACACTTTTAATATAATGAACACGTATCATTTTTATAAAATCAGCCATTATCCTAAGAAAGAAAAAAAAGTATAAAAAACAAACTTTACGCCCAGTTTACAACATTTCTCTCTTTCTACCTTCAACTGCAGTTCACTGTCAACATCTTGTTAGCTAACAGAGATGTTTGCCTTTGAAAGAGTTAAAAGCACCTTTAATTAACTACCTTTTATTGAGCTCTTACTATTCACTCAGTATTACACCAAAACCTTTCCCATTCCTTCATTGATTAATCCTCACGACCTTGAGAGGCAAGTACCTTCCCTTTTTACAGATAAGGTAAAATATCAATAATTTGCCTACAAGGTGACAGAGCTATTAGGGAAAGGAAAAGATTCAAAAACCTAGGTCAGACTATAAAGGTTAAGTTCTTGACCACTAATTTTAAACTAAGATAATTCAAATCCAGATTCTGTTACTAGCAGTGTGAATTTGGACAACTGACAACTTGTCATCTTCATTTTTTCCACCTCAAAATGGGCAGATTACCATCTTCATTATGGACGGTTTTAAAAAATAACAGATAAAGCTCTTGGTCCTTCCTTTGGGATACAGAAAGTACTCTATTTGGTGATGTTACAAGTTACTGTCACTCTAAGAATATCAAGAAGAATGTAATATCACAAAAGTAACTAAAATTTATGAATACCAGACGAATTTAAGTCATGTACTATTGAATCTTAGTGGAAAGTGTTTATGTTTCGAGTCTGTTCACAGAACATTCCAATATTCAAGTACTGTAACATACAAATATAAATTAGAGCTTAAAGAATTATAAAACCTTAGTAAAATATAACATAATAGTAAATAAAATTTAGGCCAATCAGATAGGTCAATTTCCCGAACAACAAGGTTATTACTTGGCTCCATTTAAAGCTGATTCAGGCAAACTCACTCTCTTTGGGGGCTAAGTCATCATTTAAAACCATCAACTTAGATGGATCTAGAGACTGTCATACAGAGTGAAGTCAGAAAGAGAAAACCAAATATCGTATATTAACGCATATATGTGGAACCCAGAAAAATGGTACAGATGAACCGGTTTTCAGGGCAGAAACAGAGACACAGATGTAGAGAACAAATGTATGGACACCAAGGGGGGAAAGTGGTGGTGCTGGGGGGTTGGTGGTGTGATGAATTGGGCGATTGGGATTGACATGTATACACTAATATGTATAAAATGGATAACTAATAAGAACCTGCTGTATAAATAAATAAATAAAATTCTAAAATTAAAAACAAAATAAATAAAAATTCTACTATTTCTGGCAAAAAAAAAAGAATCACCTTTACTTGCTTTTAACCAAGATGCCTATTCTATCCTTGCTGATATTAAAGAAACATTTACTCAAAAAATAATAATAATAAATTTAAAAAAATAAAACCATCACCTTAAAAGTAAAACCATGAAAAAAAATTCGTGCTTTTCCCCTCTGAATATTAGTTTAACTTTTGATTCCACTTTCAAGTTCTAATTCAAATAAACTTTTCCAAGTTTTCTCTGGTCACTGAAAAATGGATTTTTTATCTAACAAGGAAGCCACTAAAATGGGTTAAAATACATAGCACTGTTCTTAATACGTAACTTGGTTGAAATAAAAGTATATCTGTATATTTACAATTATTAAAAAACTATGAAAATAAATTTGACTTTTGAAAGAAGCAATCTCACTAATTTAAAAAGCCACTTTATAAACCACCATTTAAAATTCTGAACAGCTAATCTGCTCCATTATAATTTCAAATATATATAATTGTTTTATTTTGATTCTAAGTTTCAGCATTAATGACATTTCCAGGTCTTAGCAATTATATACTATATTACATTTAATAAATAACTGGGTTAAAAAAAATAATGGAGCGTCAATAATGATCACTGAATAAATTAGTGACACCTAAGAGTAGAAAGTGCTTTTGAAACCTGCAACAATAATCTGTACCAAAAGGCATACTTGAATATGCATACCTCAAGTCATCACTTGGTTCTTTCTTTTCTGGAAGTTCCATGCGCTTGGAGTCTGCTGACTGGTGCTCTTCAGCAACATTGGGCTCCTGGCTTATCACGGGAACCTCAGAAGTAAATGAGAGCTCTCCTTCATTGGAGACTCCAAAGAGATCTGGGTCATCTTGAATTACATCAATTAAGAGGACATCATCTTCATATGCTTTAAGAATATCTGGAAACCCCACTTCAATTTCTGAAACGTTCTCAGTCATTTTTCTACCACTAACTTCAGAGAAAACTGCTTTGAATCTTTCTTGTTCACTAGAGCAGAAGGCAGGACTTTTCTTTATACACCCAGGATCATAAGAAATAGTATTATTTTCAACTGTGAGAGAAACAGCTTCCTTATTAGAAACAATATTGCCTGGTTTAGAGATGTGGTTAGATGGTTTATTATCATTACCTTGCTTTAAAAAGCTTGGAGAAATAATACAGGAACTCTTACTGCAGTATGAGTCACAACCAGGTTGCACTGGAACTACACTATTTTGTATGCTCAAAGATTGAGGTCCTGAAGTTACTGTGGTGACATTTTCTTTAGTCCTATTCTGCCTTACCTCTGCTCCAGATAAACTGTCAAGAAGTTCTAGGGGACTATATACTTCTCTCTCTGATGACTTGCCATGTATTTTTCTTTTTTCTGTTTTGTTCTTAAGTAAGGGAATTTTAAAATTAGTCAGCCGTCCTGTGTTCAATATCTTAATCAAGTCTGGAACAACCAGTGTTTGCTTAGCAATGCATGCTTTTCGATGAATAGTTTTGCCTGTAGAGCTATTTGCTTCCTGGCCATCCTGGGAAGCCACTGTCAAATTCAGTTTTGTTAAATTCCCTCTATCTTTTTTTTTACTTCCTGTTAAGTTTTGAGTCACATTAGTTAATGGAGTATCTTCAATAGTATTAGAAACTATCTCTGACGCACTTCTGCTTAGTTTCTCTGACTTCGTTTTTTTATTATCATTGATGATAGGTTCCTTTATAACCATTAAAGTAGGTTCCACTGTAGAGACTGAAGATAAACAATTTAAATTAGAATCCGATTTCTCTCTACTTGAAGATTCACTGCTTGTTTCTGTTAGAGAACTTTGTAGCATCAATTTGGAATCAGTTAAATGAGTTTGATTTGTTTGGTGTTTAAGAAAATCATCTTGCCTAAAACTTTCCTGAGACCCAGGAAGAAAGTTATTTGATTGTGGCAAGGAAGCCTTTTTCCAACACTGGGCAGATATTCTAGCACACGAATAACAAGGCCAAGTTCTTTTGCCAGTCATTGGTATTGTTCTTTGACAGGTAAATTTAGATTCTTCAGCTTCATTCTTCGAGTCTTCCCTCGAAGCTCTCTTTTCAATAGGATGGCAATCGCTAGGTGACTTCACTATTGAGTTTTTCATCCACTTAAAATACTCCTCTGGATCCATCCTTTTACATCCTAAAGGCTCTGAAGCATTCTTTTTTTCTTCTTTTGAAAGTGGCTCAAGAGTTTTCTGAAACATAGGATTTACATGGTGTTCATGACTTGTTTTTTTCCCTGTTTCTGGAAGACTTAATAAATGATCCATTGGTGACAGCGTGTTATTGTTTACTTTTCTCAAAACTTCTAAAGGACTTTTTTTAGCCTCTAAAGTCTCTGTTTCTTTACCTTCAGCACCTGTTTTGTTTTCTTGTAACACCAGCTCATATTTGTTATACACATTAGAGAATTTCATCTTAATAACCATTTCATCTCCTTTTTCAGACACCTTCATCCTTTTCCTGGGTTTTCTCCCAACACTGCTCTCCTCTAATGAATGTTTATTTTTTTCACTTTGAAGGCAGGAAAGCAAGCCCTTATTTTTACTTTGGTATGAGTCATTTTCTTCAAGTAATAACTGATTTACTTCCATTAAGTTTTCTTCAGTTTGTAAATGCTGAGGAATATTATTTGTGTCACTCTTATCTCCAAGACTCCTAGGGTTTTCTTTCTTTAACTCTGAGGAATTTTCTGGTACATGCATATATCCACCATCAGGTTTATATGCAAGGTTATTTTCATCATTACAACTCTTGGAATGGGGGAAACAACTGCAATCACGTAATCTTAAAATGCAATTATTTTCTACTCCAGGTGACAAGCTGTGACAAGAATATTTTGGAGTATTCTTGTACAGTTCATCTTGGAATTCAACCTTACTATTTTGTGTAGCCTTATATTCCGTTATTTTGAGAGGTGGCCGTTCTAAGCTTTTAAATTTTTTAATTCGAATTCTTCTTTTAATACCTTTTACCAAACTTTCCTTACCCAAAGACTGCAAGAAAGCCATACTTTGAAATTCACTGCATTCCACTGTTTGGAAAGATTCCGAACTGGTTAATGATTCCTTTCTTACCAGGTCAATCCCTGGCTGGGGATCATCACTTGAGGCTTCAGTAACTTTTCTTTTTTCCTTGGCTGAACAAAACAACAAAACATACCAGAAAAGATTTTACATTGAGGAGGAAAAAGCAATATCACTTAAAAAAAAAAAAATTGTGAAGCCATCCATTTTTATTTCCCTGAATAGCCATATGGAAACATACATTTGTTTTTAAATCAAAGACCTAATTTCTATTAAGGTCCTGTATAAATTCTAAGACAGCTGAATAACCTCTAGCATCGTGATTTCATACAAGCCAAAGTGAATCACTAGTAGGAATTCCTTTTACAGAACTTCTGAGCAAGGGATCCTAACAGGACAAACACCTTTTAAGCGAATTCCTGTTTTTTTCTCTCCGGGTCAACCGTGTGCATCAGTAAAGCCCATGTAGATGCAAGTGAAACGCCAGTGGTAAAACACGGGTGCAGGAGAAGGGGTGCAAAGGCTAGAAAGGGAGTGACCCCTACGTGCTTCCTTACTGTGTCTTCCCGATTGCAAAGGGAGCTCCGCCTCCTTCGTTGCTTCGAAGCCCGGCCGGTCCGACGGGTCTGAAGAGCCCACCTGGCCCCCCGGCCCCTCCACTCGCCGCCTCGCTGAGGCCTTCCCAGCCCCGAACGCCTCACCCGACTTGTCACTTTCTACCTCTTCTCTCCCAGACTTCCGGGCCACCATCCCCCTCTTTTGCCTGCTCTCTTCGCGCCCCCCGGCCTCAGGGCCACAGCCTCCCGCCTCGCCTGGTCCCGGCCGCCTGCCTCTCTTCCTCGGGCCTCGCGCGTCGCCTTTACGCCCCAGGGCCGTCGCTGGGCCCGACGCCCGCGGCTGCCGCATCCGCCCCGGACCGCCCGTCTGCCCACCGATGCCCGCCACGCCCGCTGGCAGGAGCCCACCGGCCACACAAAAGCTGCTTCGGCTGCCGGGCACCCGCGACCCTCAGCCCCACCCTGCCGCGCCCAGCCGCCAAGACCCTGGGACCGGAAGCGGAAGTGGGGTCCGCGATGCCTGCCTGGGGCAGGCGCGGCCCAACGGGCGGAAGGACCTCGAGGCTTTGCAGCTGGCCCCTCCACCGTTCGTTGCGGGGCATGGGGGTGGAGCCTTCCAGGAGGCCGGACTCTCCCACGGCCACCTCTGGCGCTTGGTTGCTCGCAAAAACCGAGTGGCTTCTAACTCCTCCCAAAGTCTCTTGTGGGGGGGTCCCTTTCCATATGCCTTCCTGACATCCTATACGCACCTCAAACTTAAGTTGTGCACAAATGACCTTGTCTTTCATCACGGGCTTGCTCCTCTTGTGTTGGTGGATGCGTCACCGTCTACCCAGTTGTCTAAGAAACCTAGAAACCATCAGATACCCTTCTTTCCACTTCATCCCTCGCATCCACGTTCATTAGGTCCGCTTGATTCGACTTTCTGTGTTTGTCAGCCACTCGCCTTGGCTCTGGCTTGCAGACTCTGACCCACTGCATCAACCTCCTAGATTATTCATGCCTCCAACCTTGTGCTTTGTCAGTCAGCTTCCACCTGCCGCCAGGCCATGCCCTTCCAATGAAAGGATGTCTTGGCATTTCCCAGCTTGACCTTTCATGAACCTCCTTTGCTCAAAGACTGAAACTAACAGAAAGTCCAAACTCTTCGTTGTGGTATTTGTGGCTCTTTCTGATATGGCTCCTGAATTGTTGATTTTGTCTCTTACTGCCACTGTAGGGGAGAAGGTGTGCTTCAGTGGAAATCTATGCGCAGGAGTCACCCTTCTGCATTATCTGATTCTGATTCTATGGGAGATACTTTACAACTATATAAGTTGTAAATGAGTGGTAGCATTGCAAAATAATGGTCTATAGATATGCAAATTCTCTCCTACAGAAGTTCAGTGGACTTCCCACTCCTTGTGGAAGAAGCCAGTTTTGCCTCTGTTTGCACATTCATTTCAATATTCCTGGTCTATAAACGTGTCTGTTCTTTGAACTCACCCTTTGAGTGGTTATTATAAAATCTGCCTGATGGGAGAAACAAAATCTTTAACATGTTCATTTTTACATCTATATGACAGTCATGATTTTGAAACTGAGCAGGACCCTGTGGGGCCCTCCTGCTTACAAAAGTCTTTCTGTTTCCCCATTTCTTGTTTATAGGCTTCCCCTGAGTTCCAAAAGGGCAGATTCAGACAGTTACTAATTAGGGAAGTGAGGGAATGTAGAAACAAAGGGAAAACAGTAGTGCAAGAAGCAATAGTGCATTGATAAAGCACAGTCTTAATTCCTCCTCAAGGGATATACAGAACGATCTGATATCTTTGAGTTCTACAGGAACTAAGTAGCCCACCCAGGTAGAGGATGGTAACTTCAGACTGAGCACAAGCACATAGACCCCAGACTAGTTTGAACCAGAAGACTGATGATTAAGATTCCTGAAACACCACCCTGTTACTTCACCACCAACCAATCAGAAGAAAGTCATGCATCCTGCAGTCCTCACCCCTAAATGTTGCTTTTAAAAACTCTTCCCTGAAGACCATCAGAGATTTTGGCTCTTTTTGCAGCATGAGCTGCCTGTACTCCTTGCTTGGTGCCCTGCAAATAAATGCTGTACTTTCCTTCACTACAACATGGTGTCAGTAAATTGGCTTTGCTGTGCTGTGGGTGAGCAGACTCAAGTTCAGTAACAATTTTAATTGGGGTGGGGGTGCTATCTTTTAACACCACACATACCCTTGCCTGCCTGCACTTAAACCACATTGGAATACTACTGAAGTTCCCTAGATTCCATATGATCCATCATGCTGATAGGGATAGAGTAGGATAGTTACACAGGTAGCTTTAGAAATCCCGCTAGGGGATTATAGTTAGAGAAGGAACTTTGGGAGACCATTGTAAGTTAATGACCACTCAAGAAAGTAATCAGAACATTGTGAAACACGACAGGCCTGCTTAACAATGAAACCATGCAATAAAAGCGTTGCAGGAAGGGGGACCCCTGCCAGGGCCCAAGAGCGGGCTCTTGTCTAACACTTGGAAATGAGTTGTCCGAAGAGACACACGTGCTGACAAAGCAAGAGACTTTATTGGGAAGGGGTGCCCAGGTGGAGAGCAGGAAGGTAAGGGAACTCGGGAGAACTGCTCTGCCATGTGGCTCACAGTCTCAGGTTTTATGGTGATGGGATTAGTTTCTGGGTTGTCTCTGGCCAACCATTCTGACTCAGCGTCCTTTCTGGTGGTGGGCACATCACTCAGCCAAGATGGATTCCAGCGAGGTTTCTGGGAGGTTGGTAGGACATGTGGACTGGAGTCTCCTCTCTCCTTTTGACCTTTCCCATATTCTTCTGGTTGGTGGTGGTTTGTTAGTTCTGTGTTCCTCACCAGGATCTCCTGTCCTAAAATAACTCATGCAAATTGTTACAGTCTTTGCCTGGCCAGGGTGGGCAGTTTCAGTCAGTGTTTCCCCTAACAAAAGCACCGAGATATGCCCCAGGCCATTAAGTGAAAAAATGAGACCTGCATCCTGCTGGTGGAGGTGAGCAAGATAATGATCCTTAGGGCATGCACCTCTGCACGTACCAAGGACAGGAATAGAGGGAAAAGGTGACATTCCAAAGTAGAAGACCCTCATTATACTGAAACCTGAGATGATTTAACATATTTTACTGTATGTTACCACTCTTATGCTGATTTGAATAGCCCCATGACATGAAGGAGGAGCTAATGATGTAAGCCTGCTGTCTACTCAAAGAATGAGGAAGAAGGTGGTCTTCTCCCCCTCCCCACTTTTCCTTGGATTATAAAAATGTAGCCCACTTAGTTATCAGGGCAGAGCTCTCTTGCCTGCCCGCTGGTGTCCTTCACCAGCATCCTATACTAATCCATCCTATACTAATAAATCCACAAGCATCCTATACTAACAAATCCACTTCTTACCACTTGGTTCCTCACTGAATTCCTTCTGTGCTGAGACATAAAGAACCTGAGCTTCCTTAAGTCCTGAGATGAATTGTTCAATGCCTGTGTTTTGCTGAAAGCCTTACTTTCGGTTTCAAGGTTCATAGGATTAGCTGGCAAAATAACCACTCTACACTCAGTTAAACAAGAATTTAGAGAGAGTTTATTGAATTAACAAATTGCATTATACTAATTAAGAAAAGAATAGTATAACTAACTAAGAGAGAATAGTAAAGACAGAGGTTTATACGTCTCCGAATTGGGGAAGCACCTACATCCAGGTCCAAGCAATGCTGGGAAGCCCCTTGAACAGCAATCTGGAGTCCCAGTTGGGAAAGTCCTGGTGGTGCGTCCACCCCACGGGTAAGACTTCAGTTTGCCACTCGAAGGAGCACAACTTTTAGCACCAGGCCGCAGGCTGATAGCAGTCAGCCTACGTGCCAATTTGCAGCTCTGGGAAGTTTGGGAAATGTTCTTGATTCCGGGGGCTGGCCAGACCCTCAAGGGGTCCCATGACTGACTCTCTCTTATCTAGTGGTTTATGATGTGTGCTGGTGCCACCCTGCTGGCCTGGGTGTAGCTCAGCAGTTGGGCATGAAGCCAGCTTTAGCATCATTGTCCTGTCGGTGAGAGGCCTGGTGCCGCCTCTGAAGCCTGAACAAGACTACTTTACTAGCTTCCCCAACAGTCTGCCTCTCTACCTGCTGGTCCTGGAAATTCTTCCTTTGCTTGTCTGCTTGGTGAAGTACATTTTCCCCTCCAAGATTCAGTGCAAGGATCACCCCTCAAGGAAGCTTCCCGCCTAACTTTCTCCTTACACTTGGAGGGGTCAGGTGTTTCTGCCTGCAAACTCATCACTTTCAACTGTTTACTTGTATGTCCCCCTCAGGGCAGGTACCTTATTTTTTATTTTTTTCTTTCTTTATGGCTGTGTTGGGTCTTCGTTGTTATGCCCAGGCTTTCTCTAGTTGCAGGGAGTGGGGGCTACTCTTCGTTGCGGTGTGCGGCCTTCTCATTGCGGTGGCTTCTTTTGTTGTGGAGCATGGGCTGTAGGCACACAGGCTTCAGTAGTTGTGGCTCGTGGACTCTAGAGCACAGGCTCAGTAGTTGCAGCACAGGGGCTTAGTTTATCCGCGGCATGTGGGATCTTCCTGGACCAGGGATTGAACCCACCACCAGGAGTTCAGCTTCCTTGGTCCCCTGCATTGGCAGGCAGAGTCTTAACCACTGAGCAGTCAGGGAAGTTCTGGGACCTTCTTTTAATCTGTGCATTTTGTGTGTTTAAAGAGGAAGTTGGTGATTTTGAACACAATGTGTGTCATGCATTCAAGGATGGTAGGTATGGTGCAGAGAGTGTGAGTACTGTGGCAGTTTGGATGAGTGGAATATCCTTAGGAGCTTCTAGAAAATAGAACTTAGGTAAAGGAGGTGTAAAAGATATAGAAACTTCGTTTCTTTCTGCTTGTGAATACAGAAAGAAAGGGAAGACAGCTTAAGAATAACAGAATTTAGAAAAAGTTATTTTATGGATTTCAGGCTACATGCTCATTCCAAGTTCACTTTGTGCCTCAGTTTCCTCATCTGTAAAATGAAATAAGAGCACCTCCTGAAGGAAACCAGAATATGTCATCCCAAGCTATGCCTCTTTGACATAAACCTTTTTTTGAGCTGAAGGCAATTAAGCAGCAGGAAATGCAGGAAAAACTCTCTACCCTCCCTCAATTCTGTGTGCAGGCAAGATATAAATTCTCCGTTACTGGAGATGACTCTAGACTCTTATCAGCTTGGAGATGGCATTAGAGGAATCTGCAAATAAGACTTACTCTATTAGTTTCCTCCCATATGTTTACCTTCTTGCAATTTGCCACCCTTAGACACCTAAAACTGCTTTCCTTTGTCCTGTAATCGCTATACAAGTTTATTGTTCCCTGTTGAAGATGCTATAGAAGGTGGAGTTCTAAGGAGTTCTCCTGAGAATTAAATGTGCTAATATTTGTAAAGCACTTAGAACAATGCCTAGCAGATTGTAAACAACAACTAGATTTGTTAAATAAAAACCTCTATATTGAAAGATAAATCCTATATAATTCTGATATTTACTACCTTCAAAATAAACATTGTTACTAAGGTCTTGGTAACATAAAAATAAAAATTCAAGAGTCCAGCTTCCTTGGTCTTAATAAAAACAGAGGGTCTTAAGGTGGGCTATAGGCCCAGGAATTTAAAGACTTAAGCCTGTAACTGTTGAGCAATGCATAAAAGAGAAATGGGAAGAGCTTAGCAGCATAGGAAATTGCAAAATCAAGCTCCCTGAGTGTTCTGAATAAGAAAATTATAATCTTTATTACAGTTTTAAAATTCCTCATACCAAACTGCTTTCACTGAAAACTTGAGGAGATTAGGTGTGTTTATACAAGTTTTCTTCTGTGAAATGATTATCATAATCCTACTATTGTGCTTGGCAGTGTCTGGAAAGGGCAGGCACAGTTGTTTATCAGAAAAGACTCAATCTTCCTGGTGGCAGATCTCATACACTTGCGATTTACCCATGTCTATTGGACTGCATCTCAGTCCACTCAGAGTCAGCCCTTCAGGAGTCCTTTCTCTTCTGGTTCCCCTCCCCCCCTTTTAATTTTCTACCCCTTTCCCCTTGTCCCTGGATCCTGGTGGACACTACTGCTTAGCCCTTGAAGTCAATGTCAGGATCACTGCTTCAACCATGTCCCTTGTTCATGGCAGGTCCTAGCTCTATGCTGGAAAGATGACAGCAGAGCCACATTCTCTGCATTCTACAACTATAATTTGTAGATGATTAATGCACACGACTGGCTACCCAATTTGTGAGGCTTAGTATAAAATGAAAATGTACTTTTTGGGGGCCCTTTGTTAAAAATTAAGGATTTCAAGACAGAGACAGCAGAGTATTAAACTAAGTGTGGCACCCTGTGCAACTACACAGGTTGTGTGCCTATGAAGCTAGCTAGCCCTGTAGATCCATGGTCTACAAGCCTCTCTGTGGCTAATATTTATCAGTGTTGACATCATAACTTCTACTCTTTATTGTGCCAGTTCTTGGTCAGTTTGAACTCAGAGAAATTCCACTCTCTGCCTCTGCCCTGCTCTGAATCACAGGGTCTAGCCCCTCAGCCTGTGTTTTCCATGCTTCTGGATCATGGGTGAGATTTGGTCAATGAAGGACACTGGTAGGAGAATGGAGAAGGGAGACGTTTCCCCAGATCTTCCTCTGCTTCAGTCTGTCTATGAGACAGCAGTTGCATCTCCTCTGGGCCTCCATCTCTTGCTGGGCAGGCTCACTGGGGTGTAGCTTCAGCCAGGTGCCTTGAGGTCCCTTTACCCTCCATCCTCAGAGTAGCAGTGCCTTTCTGTTTTTACTGATCTCTGGGCACCTCATCAAACACTGTTTGTTTTCTCAATTCTTCTACCCCTGCATTATATTCCTCTGTTTACGATACTTAAAGTAATTTTTTTTCTTGGTAAGAGAACCCCTCTGTAACTAAAAGTGAAGATGAAGGAACAAAGGGGATAAAAGGAAAGACTTCTGTTCTGCCATAATGGCAGGAAATGTTCTTTTGCCATCTTGAAATAAATGTCTAAATAATGCAAGGATAACCATTGTCTTCTCCCAAGACATGGTCGCTTTTCTTTCTCCTAAGTATTTCCAATATTTTCACCAGGGGTAGCTTCTTATTCGACTTTAGATTGTGAATCTTCCATCCAGGAATATCACCGAATCTTATATTCAGCAGAGAATAACATATTGGAACGCTTTAAATGTAAGAAAAACAAATCTATAATCCTGTTTTACCTCTAAGGGGAAAAAGAATCAAAGATTTCAGAACTGGCCAGTGGGTCCCAAATATTTTACTTCAGATATTAAAGCCCGGACTTGGAAACTCAATTGACTTTCTGTCCACTAGAGGGCCCCAGATCCAGAGCAGCCGAGGATGACGCACCGCTCTTGACTCTGGGTCCAGGAACTCCGCGCTCTTTACGAGCCTTTGATTGTGTCATTGAGTCAGATGAAGTCAATTACTCAATGTAATAAGTCCAAAATGGAACACAATGGGAATTTGTCAGCAGAACAGGACCTCAGAAATCATCCAGTCTCACCTCTTCATTTTACTACTGTGAGGCAGGGGAAGCTAAGTAATTTAAAAGTGCTGTGAATCAGTCATTTCCTAAGTGTTTCCTCTGCTTGCTGCTGAGTTGCCCACACTTCCAAGTGGCCATTCTTCGGGAGACAGTCACCTCTGGTCTGACAGAGAGAGCAAGGCAAGCACAAATTTATTCTCTTGCTTCTGCATGTGGCTGCACACCTGTCTACGGATGTTTGTGGTGCATGTGCCCGTGTTCTAGCATCTCTGTAAGGGAGCTTGTATTTATGCCTCTCAAATTTTCCAGTTGAATTAGAGCCAGCATTGTAGTCTATTATATCATTTTTGGAGGAGGGAATTCCCATTTCACTTTCCAATATGGGAAAACCTCAGAGAGGAGTGGGCTCTGCCGGCAGCTATGTCAAAATCAAGCTCACCAATGGATAGAGTGGATGGTTGTCTAAATGGTTTGATTCGAAGTGTGACAGGGAAGTTTTCCTCCTTTTTAGCCTTTTTCCCACTCAAGGAAAAACATGCATATGTTTACATATACACTGATGACTTCGTATCTCCAGCCCAATGTCCTGGTTCGAAGCCTCTTGTCCATGCCTTTGATCAGGTGGCTGGGATAAACACTTTCTTGCAGGGTTTGACTCATTTAGCAGAGAGCAGTCACCAAGAGTTTTCCCCTCCTGCCCCAGGGATTCCTCCAGTGCCCCACAGCAGACAGCTGGCTTCATTCAGGGCATGGGCAACTAGAAAGTGCAGTGATGTTAGCATGCCTGGAGAAACTCTCAGCCAGCAGGGGTGGGGAGCTAGTGGAAAAAATGCTCCTGCCTCCTGCCTTTCAGGCAGATGATCCTGGGGGCATTTGGTGTATTTTCTCAGGTATCTCTGAAGATTTGAGCCATCATCGCACATGGCAGCTACCTTGATAGCACACCTTTTTTTAAAAAAATTAATTTTTATTGAAGTATAGTTGATTTACAATGTTGTGTTAGTTTCTGCTGTACAGCAAGGTGAATCAGTTATATGTATATATATATCCATAGATTTAGATTGAATTTAGATTCTTTTCCCATATAGGTCATTACAGAGTATTGAGTAGAGTTCCCTGTGCTATACAGTAGGTCCTTATTAGTTATCTATTTTATATATAGCAGTGGATAGCACACCTTTTTATTGGCCTCTCTTCCATCCTGGTCTCACTCTCCCTATTCTTACCACTGGCCCCTGCATCTCCTAAATAAATGACTTACACATAGGTCCTCACCTTGGGCTCTGTCCCAGCTAAGATAATATCTAACTGACATTCTAAATTCATGTGCCCCAAATATAACCCTTGATTCCCCCACTTTTCCCATAGCTTCATCAGCTCAGTAAATGACAACTCTATAATTTTAGTTACTCGGGTCAAAAACCTTAGACTCATTCTGGGATCCTCTCTCTCACCGGCCCACTTCTCCACCCTCATCCAATCATCAGCAAACTCAGTCTGCTTTCCTTAAAAACATCCCAAATCTCACCATTTCTCATCATCTCCACCACTTCTGTCCCCTAGTTCGGCCACCATCTTTCTTGACAAACTACTGTAAAAAACCTAACTTATTCCCCTACTTCTAATTTTGCCCCGCTATTCTTCACACGGTAGTCAAGTTGATTTAGTAAAATGCAAGTTGTCTCTGCCTCCAAATCCTCCACTGGGTACCCGTCCCATTTAAAATAAAATCCCAAGTCCTTCTGATGTTCCACAGGCTCTGCATAATCATGTCCCTGGCATCCCTTTGCCCTAATATTTGATCACCTTCTTCTTCCTTGTGATGCTCTAACCCACTGGTCTTCTCATTGTCACTTGAACATGCTAAGTGTGTTCTCTCCTTGGGGCTTTTGTATTTGCTTTCCCCCTGCCTGGAGTGTCTCTTCCCACCAGAATCGATCAGCTCCACGCCCTGACTTCCTCACATCTCTGCTGAAACGTTCCTGTGGAAAGAGACTCTCCCTGACCAAGCCAAATAAAAAACACATCTGGACTTAGCAAGGAAAGACTTCTGTTCAAAAAGGATTATTGCAAGGGGGGAAAGAGACTTACAATGGAGAGAACACTGTGACCATAAGATCTACAAGTGCCTCCAGAGTTGGGCAAAAAGTTTGTTTTTAAGTTGTTTTTTTTTTTTTTTTTTCTTGCGGTACGCGGGCCTCTCACTGCTGTGGCCTCTCCCGTTGCGGAGCGCAGGCTCCAGACGCGCATGCTCAGCGGCCATGGCTCACGGGCCCAGCCGCTCCGCGGCACGTGGGATCTTCTTGGACCGGGGCACGAACCTGCGTCCCCTGCATCAGCAGGCTGACTCTCAACCACTGCGCCACCAGGGAAGCCCTAAGTTTATTTTTTAATTGAAGTATAGTTGGTTTACTGTAACTTCAACATACATAATATTCATTGAGTATTTTCCATGTGTCAGTTACTGTTCTAAGTTGTTTATATTCGCTATATCATTTAACTTTATGAGATAGTTAATAGTATTGTTATCTCCATTTCACAGATGGGAAAATTATACTAAAAGCAGATGAGCACTTGGATTCTTGGGAAACAGCAGAAACACAGTAAATATCAAAGGGATAGGAAATCACTGTATGTACAATGTATACACACAGTACCAGGATTTATATACACAGTTCAAAGATGAATGATCTAGGGACTTCCCTGGTGGTCCAGTGGGTAAGACTCTGTGCTCCCAATGCAGGGAGCCTGGGTTCGATCCCTGGTCAGGGAACCAGATCCTACATGCATGCTGCAACTAAGAAGTCCCCATGCTGCAACTAAGAAGCCCGCATGCCACAACTAAGCCCCAGGGCAGCCAAAATAAATAAGTAAGTAAGTAAGTAAGTAAATATTAAAGAAAAAAATGAATGATCTAAATCACCAAAAAAACTTAATATGGACAGGTGCTTTGCAATATACTTAAATATTTCAATCCAAATGATCTTTAATTCAGTATTTAAATGAATAAACTTCAATTTTCTAAAGAATGCTCTTGTTTCTACTGGCCACATGTAACACTTGGAGCAGTTGAAAGGTAGGTGGTACAACTGAGAAGATGAACTTTTAATTTATTTATTTTTATTTTATTTTATTTTACTTTTTACTGAAATATAGCTGTTTTACAATGTTGTGTTGTTTTCAGGTGTCCAGCAAAGTGATTCAGTTATACATATATCTATATCTACATATCTCTCTATATATCTATTCTTTTTCAGATTCTTTTCCCTTATAGGTTATTACAAAATATTGAGTAGAGTTCCCTGTGCTATACAGTAGGTCCTTGTTGATGATCTGTTTTATATATATTAGTGTGTATTTGTTAATCCCAAACTCCTAATTTACCCCTCCCCACCTTCCCCCTTTGGTAACCATAAGTTTGTTTCCTATGTCTGTGGGTCTTCTTTTGAACTTTTAGTTTTATATCATCTTCATTAACATAATTTAAATTTTAAAATAAGAATAGAATAAATAAATAAAATAAGAATAAGGTAGTAGTGTAGTTCATACACTGGGAAAGTACATCGTTTCACATATTACACATAAACACATCGCTGATCTACTCGGTGTCAATGGATGGATTCCAAGAGATTGTTTACAGAGAGGAGTAAATAAAACTAGAATCAACCAGGTTTGCGGTAGTGGGATGACAGGGTGGCGTGATCGGATAGATCAGAGAATGTCTGACCCTGAGGCCAGCCTGTTCTCAGGGGGGGTCGTATGCTGGCTCAGGGTGAGGGAGGTCCAAAGTTCAGGAACCTAAAGGGAGGAGAGAAGCTTAACCAAAGTTTGGTAGACAAGCATTTTGTTACAATTGATCAGTGGGGACAAACAGTTCATTTAATTATGCGGCAAAGAAAGGGAATTTTGAGAGTCTGGCCTTGTCATGGATAAATAAGAGGCATCTGGGTGTCTTATCTCAGTTATGGCGGAAAAGGTGGTTCTTTGCCGTTAGCAGTTTTCTGGAACACAAAGGGTGGAGTGGGTGGGGTTTCCTTAACCTTCCCTGCTCTGCAGGATGGCAGGGCTTAGGTAAACTTCAACATTGGCACCACTCGAAGATGGGACATTCCTCCCAGGCGCTTCCCTGGTTTCATTCTCCTCCTGACACTTCCAACACCTGCCATATGGTGTGCTTGTTCATTGTCGGTCTGTTCCAGCCCGCAGCTGGAGCAGGGTCTTCCTCCACGCCCTGCTGTATCCCTCCTGCTGAAAATAGTGCCTGGCCCAGAGTACACGTTCGTTGGATGCATGGGGCCTGAAATCTCCTTTTTGAGCAGTTGTGGAATGGTGGGACTGTCAGAGTCGAGGCTCAGGAAGGCTGATCTGGAAGAGCTGAGCATGCAAGAAGGAGGTAACCAAGCAGAGGGCCCTCTCCACAGCCATTACGTTAGAGCGAAACACTAGAAAAGCAAGTGGCGGGTTCAAGAGACCCCGTGGAAGAACAATTCCTCTTCGAGAGACAAGAGAGTGTGTTATTGATCTCTCTTCTCCCGGCACCCAGCGTGATGCCTGGCCACCGGTCGAGCCTTAGAAGTAACAGTCAGCTAACGTTTGTGGTGGCTCAAACGGATATTCAAGGGAGAGAGCTGCCGCTCTGCTGAATCCTTCCCCTTTGTGAGGAGGTATTTTCTGACATAAGCCCAGCAAGGGTGGCTTCCAGGAAACCACTTGGGGAGTTTGATCTGGACTCCATCCAGTTGGGAGACCCAGAACTGAGGCCTGACCCATGCCTCAGAAAACTAAAGTGAACCACAAATGGAGCCTGACGCCCTGCTACCCCAGAAAATCCATAGTGGGAAAAAGCTGACTCTCTGCCTTGGAGCCAGTAGGCTGGCCAGGTGGGGACGGGTCTGCACTCCTAGAACTAGTCTGGGCGGGAGACTGGACAGCATCCACCATGCACCAGATGGGACCATACAGGGGAGAGCTGACATGAGGGAGTCTTGGTCATGTCTAGTAGGGTCAGCTCATAGGATGGGGTGTCCTCAGGAGGAGGAGGCTGGGTGCCCGGTGGCTAAGGAAAGAGTTTCAAGGACTACCTGGAAAATAGATGCACCTGCTCAGGTTCAGGGACAAGAGGAGGCTCTGCAGAGCCCAAGAGAGATGACTTTGACCACTGCTTCCCTCTGAGACAACTAGCAAGGGAGGAAAAGCAAAGGGGGACAGGAAAAGCAGTGAGCTGGAAAAGAGGGGCAAGGAGAAAGGGGATCCCTCTTCCCATTGGAGGCTTTCATCTGGGAGCAGGAATGAGCCGAGAGGGGAGACAGTGCAGAGCCAACTGACAACCACGGTTGTCGAGACCAAGACCATCGCGAGGGACTAGACACTTTAATTTCTGTGATCAAGATTATCTATGGCTAAGAGCAACAGAGGACTATCTGTGAGTGACCAGAACATTCTCATCCTGCCCAAGTCTTCACCCAGGCTCTTAGAATATTACTCCTCACTGTAGGAAGTCTGAAGGGACAGAGGAAAACAAAAGAATAGTTGTGGTCCCACACCTATGTAGCGCTTGCTCAATACAGGTTATACATTTGTTAAAGTATCACGATCTGAGTGTGCTCTATGTGGGACATGGTGTTTAATATCCCCCTACCAACCCTACAAGGAAGGGCTTGTTGCCACTGAAGGATGCTTGATCAGGACACTGAGGTTCAGAGGGGTGTCCTCTCAGTGGGTTGGAGCAGGGCGGAGATTCACGCCTGCATTGCCCATCAAGTTCATCACTGAATCACAAGCTCCCTTGAATGTATTTCTCTAGTGCTTAAGCCATCAACACATTTTATCTTTATGGTCATGCCATGAAGTGGGCCAGTGCATGGTGAAAGGCCCAATTTTGCAAAGGAAAATGATTTGGAGAGAATCAGTATTGCTCATGGCCACTGGCTCTGTGACCAGGTTTTGCATTCTTGCTCTCTGCTGGGCCTTCTGCATTTCTCTAGGGTGCCTTTCAGATATTAACTTTTGCTACACCTTGAAAGTTATGCTTGGAGACAATTTTCTATTCACTTTAACTTTTTAAAAAATTGTGAAATGCAACACACATACAGAAACGTATTTAGAAAGGCAGCACACGTACAGAAAAGTATTTGGAACACATGTTCGGCTTAAGTGAAGGTCTGGGTAACCACCATCAGTTCAAGAAGCAACATTTCAGCACCCTAGATACCCCATGTGCCTTGAACATAGCCCTGCCTCTTCAAGCAAAGATAGTCACCATCCTGTGTTTTACAGCATCTTCATGATTTGCTTTTACAGTTTCGTTCCTTATGTGTATGTCTCTAAACACTATAGCGTCGCCGCTTTTCAACTTTATATTAACCGAGTTGTAATGATGTATTCTTTTGTGTCTACTTTTTACTCAACGTTGTTTTAAAAGTTCATCTATACTGTTCCATGTAACTCCAGGCTTTTTTCATTGCTGTACAATAAACTTCATTGTATGACCATACCAAAGTTATCGAATCCATTTATTATTGGATAGTAGGTTATTTCCAGTTTTGAACAGTTACAGACAAGACTATGTTTCTGTATGTGCACATATGAACACGTTTTCTAGGGTGTTGTGGAATTTCTGGGTCATGGGCTGTGGCCATGGCAATATCTATGCTGTAGCCTCATGCTGGCCCATGAAGCCAAACATTAAATTTTCAGGAATTTTGTAATGAACACAGCTCTTATTAAAAACTAAATTATATAAACTTGCAATTAATTATATTTCTAAAAAAGACTCATCACTTCCTAGTTTTTACACCATGGAAATCAGCAAACACTATAAATTAGGGCTTTGCTTCCAGAGAGCTAGCTGTTGAACATTCACAGCTCTCACTGGATGTGTGTCCTTAAATTTATCAGATAATTCCAAATTATTTTCAAAGCTGTTGTACCAATTTACATTCCCACCAGCAATTTCAGAGTCCCTGTACATCTCTGCCAACACTTTAAATATATTCTGGTGGGCATGTAGCAGTATCTAATTGTGGTTTTAATTTGTATTTCGCTTCAGCACTTGTCTTGCTTATCGGCTATTTGGATATTCTCTTTCTGTGAAGTGCTGCTTCAAGTCTTCTGCTCATTTTTCTCTTATGTTGACTGTCTTTTTCTTACTGTTTTCTAGGAGATTCTTTCTCCGACAAACGATGTGAACCCCGTTGATCACGTGTATCGCTTTTTCCCACTACTTTTTTGGTTGTAAAACAGGAACAGAAAATCCACATAAAATATAGCTTAATAAATTATAAAACAAATACCCTTGCAATCATTTCCCAGGTCTAGAAATAGACCTTTGTCATCTATTTTGGCAGCACGTTTGTGCCTTGTGCCATCACAGCTCTTCGTCGCTTTTCTTTATAGTTTTAACCCCAAAATGTGTATCCTTATATGCAGTAATTTAGCTTGCTCCTGAAAAATAAATGTCTTTGAAATCTTTTAAACTACAGGTTTCCACCACCTCCCTTTTTCATTTTGCAATTTGAAGAAATTGAATCATTTGTCCTCTAACGCAGCGGTCTAACCTTTTTGGCACCAGGGACCGGTTTCGTGGAGGACAATTTTTCCACGGACCAGGGGTGGGGGATGGTTTTGGGATGATTCAAGCTCATTACATTCATTGTGCACTTTATTTCTATTATGATTACATTGTAAGATATAATGAAATAATTATACAACTCACCATAATGCTGACCGGAGGTGGAGCGCAGGCGGTAATGCAAGCGATGGGGAGTGCTTGCAAAGACAGATGAAGTTTTGCTCTCCCAGCGCTCACCTCCTGCGGTGTGGCCCGGTTCCTAACAGGCCATGGAAGGCTACCGATCCATGGCCTGCGGGTTGGGGACCCCTGCTCTAAAGTTTCCCATAGATTGGATTTTGCTGATGGCATCCCTATAGTGTAATTTGTCACTGTCTTCTGTTCTCTGAATTTCGAGACGGTCCAATTCAGGTTCTTTTTTTTCCCAAGATAATTTCATAGGCGGCAATGTCTTTTTGCATTGGGAGGCACATAATGTGTGCTCACCTCTTCTTCTGTGGTATTATTAGCCTTTGATGCTGCATGCATTAGTTCATTGGGGAGTGCAGAGTGGTGATCTTCTAAATCTATTATTCTTTTATGTACTAACTGGATAGCTACTTCCATACAGAGAAACTTCCCCTCATCAACTAGTTGGTTACCTAGTGGTTCCATCTATATAGAAAAAACAGGGAAATTATTTGGTTCAATTTACTACTTTTTAAAAAGAGTTTGTTCTCTATCATGCTCCAGAGGTGACTTCTTTCCTTTTAGTAACATTTCATAATGGATTTACTGATCACTTAACATATTTGAATATTTCTGTTTATTACCATTATATCTTTTCATTACCGTGTAAATTCTCTCATCTATGGCCTGTGCCTCGTCAAGTCCTTAGAAACACAATCTTGTTAATCTTTGATAGCTTCCTTAACTTTCTGACATGACAAGATGTTCCAGACTCATCTAGCACATTTTCTATCTTGCCCCTGGAATCATCCATTTCTCCAAGAAGCCCTGGTTTCTTTTAACAGAAAATGGTGTTTCAAGGCCATAGTCTGGGTGCTAGGGGTGCTCATTGCTAACAGGTTGGTCATGATTTCTAGACCTCTTCAGCAGAGTTAGGAAGCTAAATGAAAATACCCTGAGTTCATGCTAATGCTTTTATTTCAAATTCATGAGTGCGGGATTTTTACTCAACTTCTTTCATCTTATCTCTGTAGTTTCCTTTCTTCCATATAGAGAATCCTGGTTCTCAAGGATACAGAAGATGATAGATTGGAATATTCATAATTACACATTTGCTCTCCTACATCACACGCACTGTACTCTCAGAGCTACAAAACTAATGCTGCTACCACCACCGAAGTGAATGCTGAAGACAGCTAACTTTTCCATGTGCTTTCTCCATTCTCTCTGCTTTTAATGGTTTGCTCTATCTATATTGCCAGAGCAAACAGATATTACATCTTGTATTCTCTCCCTTATAATCCTGATTCCCTATAAGCAGGAGGTTACCCCGGAATGTTTAGGCTAAAACTGACACTTGAGCATTTCCTATATACAAGAACTCTACATATTAAAAAGAGCAGATTTCAAAGAAAAGGGAGGCACACTTGACCAAGGTCATATATTATACAGACGTATTTTCATCTTTGTGAACATGTACACTCTTCCCTCCCTTTAACTGACATCTTGGGTTATGCTAATTGCATAATTAGAATGCTAATTGCATTCTAACAATCTCACTAGATGGTGTGTTAGCATAAAGAATGTGAAAGTAAGATAACGGTCATGGCTGTTTCCAGGTTCTTTTTTTTTTTGCGGTATGCGGGCCTTTCACTGTTGTGGCCTCTCCCGTTGTGGAGCACAGGTTCCGGATGCGCAGGCTCAGTGGCCATGGCTCACGGGCCCAGCCGCTCCGCGGCATTTGGGATCTTCCCAGACCGGGGCACGAACCCGCGTCCCCTGCATCGGCAGGCCGACTCTCAACCACTGCGCCACCAGGGAAGCCCCTTCCAGGTTCTTAAGCAGACAAATAACAGACATACAGAAAACTTCTAGAGTTTGAAGGATTACAAAAGGAAGGGCAATTCTTAGAGGAAGTGCAAAGTTTTGTTTTCAAAGTTTGTATCTCTTTTGAAAAAAAAAAAAACCACATGCCTTTTGTTAAGCATTCTAACAATATAGAAATATATTTTCAGAAAATTATTCAAACTCACATCACGCAGAGGGACTCCTAAAGTTGGAATTCCATATTGTCAATTAAAACTTCAGTTCTGATTATGTTACTTTTCATCATAACTTCCACCAGAACTTCCAACATTCTCAAAGTCACTTCAGATAAAGAAAAGAAACAAACAAGCTATACTTGGCATCATGAAAATGCAACTCAGATGTCTTGATAAATATAGTAATATGTTCCCTAAGTGGAAGCTGTCGGGAAATTACTGGTGTACTGTAAGTTGTACAATGTGGTCATCAAATGCAAGCTGTACCTGTAGAAAAGCAGAGCAGCAATTTCCCTGCCCCAATGTACTTGGTAATGCAGGTGTAAGTGACAGGAAAACAGATAATCAGGTTCAGGAAATGAAATCAATTAATCATGCAAACCCCCCCCCCCCATTTATCTAAGTTGTATTGGTGCTGACATTTGTACTTCACTCCTATCATTATCCCATCAGACAAAGCAAACAGCAGCTCAGCCATTCTCATTTGTATACATTTTCCAGAGCCTTTGGTACCTGCTTTGACTTTCTCAAAAATCATTTACCTAAAAGGTCAGCACTTCCAGTTGGAAGTTAATAGCAAACTTCTGACTTCACGCAGATACAACCCCAACTTTCATCTGGTGTATTCACAACAGGGAGCACACAGTTTACCCCAGAGAGCTAGGTCTTTGTTGAAACTGAAATCCTTTGCTCTTCATGAAATCAGTGGCTTCAGGCAATGTAACTATCTTTGCATATACACTAAAATTTAGGAAGACACCTCTATTCGCCTGCAGTTCTACCTAAGTCACTACTGAAACTACTGCCCTTTCCTATGCACAGTATTTCTGCCAATGACAAACATACTTGACCAAAGACATCAGCCTCACCTGGGGACTTGCTAGAGTGCAAGTCCTTCTGAGTCAGAAACACTGGGCTGAGGCCCTGCAATGTGTGTTTTAACAAGCCCTGCGGGGGATTCTCACGCACATTCACGTTTGAGAACTGCCATCTAAGATCTGGGTGAGAAGTCACTTCCTACATGCCTTGTGAGACTAAATGAGGTAAGATTCTGCAGGATGCTTGGCTTAAATATACTCCAGAAGCGTTTGTTCCCCTGAGTAGAATCCAGACTTTTAAAAATCTACTGCCCTGTCACTGCGATAAGCCACGTTCACACTTTATGGGTCTGTGGTTTTCCCCTGATACTGGCTTGGCCCCCAGTCACTGCTTACCTTGCCCTACAATTCACCTTGAAGTCAGCTGGAGCCACTACAGAAAGTTACAAACCAACCTTAAATCATTTAGCACTTGCTCCCCTTTACGTGGCTTACCCACACAGGTAGCAGACCCCTTCTAAGCAGCATGACCTGGTTTGCGCCCCCCCCCACCCAGTCATATCCTCCAGTGATTCTCTCTGTCTGTTGCAAGTTGCCCCCAAAACCTCCACCTGCCCCAGCATAACATGTCCAAGCCTTTGGTTTCAAGTGAGGCAAGGAGCCTTCTGAGTTTGGGGGGATACATGGTCCCCTCAATTACTGCCAGAGGGGCCAGTGCAACAGGAAAACAGGGGCACCTGGCCTTAATGCTCTTCAAGCCCCATCCAATGAGCTACACTAGGTACTGTCCATGAGCTCGCCAGCTGTGCCTTCTTCCTGACCAATTTTTCTTCTGGGTCCCTTCAAGTGGGAAGCAGAGCCAGCAGGAAAGCAACTCCAAAGGGCTGTCGTAAAAGGCATCCTTCCTGTCTCCTGCAACTCCCAAGCGGTTATCCAGTTACTTTTATTGCCCCCTTGATCTTCCCAATGAGAGAATGGCAGGAATTTTGGGAGAGGCAGAGACAGGCAGCTGGGAAGTTGTGACATGAACACACCAGGCTTTAAGCACATGGTCCTGTAAGTAAACATCAGCTTCTACATCCCTGCCCTCCAGCCTATCCCTGCTCTTTGTTCTTTCCTTGGAGCTCTGCCTTCTCCTAGTCACCTAGTTCTTTCTTAGGACCTCCAAAGGAGTGAGGAGTTCAAACTAGAATAACGTTGAGATGCTCAATTTTTTGTATCTCCCCTTCATCTTAGCTTGAGTGTTGTCTCTCCCTTCTTGACAGATTTTGCTGCCTAGACCGCTCGGCTCAGTTAGGGTTCACAGGGAACAGCTGGCTCAAGGGAGGAGTCTTAGTTTACTGTCTCCACCTGTCAATCTGCCTCCCCTCCCCATCAACTCACCCCAGGTCCCGAACTGCTAGATTTCTTAGTTAACCTCCAATTCAGCATTAGTTCAGACAGTCGGATGTTTCACACAGCCCATTGTTTCTTTCTTCATGGAAATTGCCAAACCAGGATAGACATCTCCTAAGAATCACTTTTTCCCTCTCAGAAAAAGGAAATAAAGAGTTCTGGCCTCTGGTTCCTTCTGAGCAGGATTTTGTGAAGGAAAAATTTGGGGAAGAAATCTGGTTTTCAATATTGGATGCTATGATTTTTATAAGTGTGGCAAGTCTTGCCTCCAAAAATTTGATGAGGTTCTAAAATCCCCATAACTCCCTCCTTACCTCATTCTGTATCACTTTAGATAACAGCCACTCCACTATCGAATTGAGAATGTTACACAAAGGCAGTACACACAGAAGGGGGTAAATGGGACCCTTTAGTTACCCATCTACACCCATCACTGTCCAGGTGCCCCTTTGAGAGAAATTTGAGACCCTTAAGTCAAAAGGACGAGTCAGCATACATGGAACAAGAACACACCATCAGTGGCAGATTAGGGCAGAAAGTAGACCAGAAAAGTAATTCCCCTGAGTGCATAGAATGCTAGAGATGTTTGAAAGGCAAGTCCTGACACCAGTGTTAGCTCTACGTTCAAGACAACTTGACATAGAGATAGCAAGTTCTTAAGCACAGTACTACTATATTGCCAATACCTAGCTCAAAATTGGGTTTGTTTTTGGTCACAAGGTTTTGACCATTTTCTAGGCTTCTTGATAGACATCCTCTTGGTTACCGACTACACTGTGAGGAATAACAGGAGTCTCAAAATACCTCACAAAGAGCAAAGTACATTAAAAAAAAAAAAAAAAAGGCTATTTATACCACAGTGTCCGAAGCAAGCAGTTGGGCGTTGTGAGCCTCGATGGAAATGGCTAAGAATTAAGGAGGAAAGGGGCTCTGGAATCAACCCCCTCAAAGAGCCTTGAGCCTTGTCTATAAGCTAGAATTGCTATAGAGCTGCTAATTTCACCTCATACCCCACATCCAAAGCCCTTCGTAAGGCTGCAGCCCCTTTCCTGTGCAGGCACTAAAAGTCTCTACCTTTCTGGACTCAAGATTTGTCTCTCTCCCCGGGCCTGACCTCACTCCTTGAATCTGTTCAAAGAACTTGTGTTCTTGGCATCCCCACCCACCTACGCCTGAGGACCCCAAGACTGGGAGGCTCTGGCTCAGCCTACCTCTTATAACCACCTTCCTGCTGGTTAGCAGAGTCAGCTCAGCCGAGTGTGTGGCCACATGGAGCCTGTTCATAATCTGGTGCAGGGTGAATTCTGAGCTTAACTTTCTTCCCCCTTCTCCTTCCTTCAGTGTTGAGACTCATAAAATTGAATTATGTTCCATAGTTTAACACTGAATTTCTCATAAAGGTAGAAGGACTGATTTTCACTTGTTATAAACAATTTCATGTAAACACCTAAAAACAAATCTTACCAAATAGTTTAGAATACAAAGGAGAATCAAATCTGTATTTTTTTAAAAAGTGTTAAAATTATGCTTTTAATTGTGAACTATAGCATTCCTAGATAAAATGAATATTTTAATCCATAATTGTAAAGCACATACCCGTGTGACCACCACTAGGGGCCAAAAATAAAGGGAACATTTCCCTATTATGAGAAGCTTCCCCCACTCCCATTCTTTCTTGCCTCTTGTGATAACCATTTCTTTTTTCCTTTACTCCCTATGCATCTGTTCCTAAATGACCTAGTAAAGTTTTGTCTCTTTTTGAACTTTATTTAAATACGCCATACTGAGCCATTTTCAACTTGTCAGTCTAACCACTGGCCACCCTGCTACCATGTTCACACCAGCCTCAGTGTTTATAGACTTCATATGACCTTCCTTCTGTGATTTCACTTTTCTTTTTCTTATTCTTATTTTTCAACCTACCTGAATATTCTTCCTACTTCTGCCTATGTTATTTCAGCTCAGTATTACAAGTTCTGCTCAAATGCCAACCCTTCTTGAAGACATCTCCTATTGGGAATTTTCTGATCTTCCAAATCTCTCGTGTACGTACCTACTTCACTCTGTCTTGTATTCCATTGGTTGCTTGGATGTTGGTCTCTTTCTCCCTCGACTACAGTTTACTTGTAGGTGTCTTTTTATTCATTTTAGTAACTACTGCATGGTGTAGCCTGTCATTGGCTTTAGAAGCATCCAATCAATACTGGTTAAATAAATGAAGTTAGTCATAAAGAGATTTTAAAAGTCTCTATTTTAATGAAGATGGAAATTACAATATAAAATTCTATTCCTGATGGTGAGTGGGTCTGCACAGAGCCTGAACCCCTTGTTCGGCTTCTCTTGCCTCCACGGTCACAGATTGTCCCAAAGTCTGAGAGGAGGATGGCGCAACCCCCAACCCCGCCCAAAGCCTCACTGCCACTGCGTTTGGGACAGACCCGGCGGCCGAAATCGTGTCTGCCCTCTGGGCCGCGTGCCAGGTGTTGCTGTCTCTAAGCTGAACCTAGTCACCTTTTTTGAGCAAAGAGCCCTGGGATGTGAAGAAAAGGAGACAACAGTCATACACCCAGCCGTGTGGCTGACAGGGGTCCTGGTGCTCCAGTCGGGTGTCAGGCCTGAGCCTCTGAGGTGGGAGAGCTGAGTTCAGGACGTGGGTCCACCAGAGACCTCCTGGCTCCACGTAATATCAATTGGTGAAATCTCTCTCAGAGATCTCCGTCTCAATGCTAAGACCCAGCTCCACTCAATGACCAGCAAGATACAGTGCTGGACACCCTATGCCAAACAACTAGCAAGACAGGAACACAATCCCACCCACTAGCAAAGAGGCTGTCTAAAATCATAATAAGTTCATAGACACCCCAAAACACACCACTGGATGCAGTCATGCCCACCAGAAAGACAAGATCCAGCCTCATCCACCAGAGCACAGGCACCAGTCCCCTCTACCAGAAAGCCTACACAACCCACTGAACCAAACTTACCCACTGGGGGCAGACACCAAAGACAATGGGAACTACGAACCTGCAGGCTGCGAAAAGGAGACGCCAAACACAGTAAATTAAGCAAAATGAGAAGACAGAGAAATACACAGCAGATGAAGGAGCAAGGTAAAAACACACCAGACCAAACAAATGAAGAGGAAATAGTCTACCTGAAAAAGAATTCAGAGTAATGATAGTAAGGATGATCCAAAATCTTAGAAATAGAATGGAGAAAATACAAGAAACGTTTAACAAGGACCTAGAAGAGCAAACAAACAATAATGAACAACACAATAAATGAAATTTAAAATTCTCTAGAAGGAATCAATAGCAGAATAACTGAGGCAGAAGAACAGATAAGTGACCTGGAAGATAAAATAGTGGAAATAACTACCACAGAGCAGAATAAAGAAAAAAGAATGAAAAGAATTGAAGAGAGTCTCAGAGACCTCTAGGACAACATTAAACACAACAACATTCGAATTATAGGGGTCCCAGAAGAAGAAGAGAAAAAGAAAGGGATTGAGAGAGTATTTGAAGACATTACAGTTGAAAACTTTCCTCTTATGGGAAAAGAAAGAGTCAATCAAGTCCAGGAAGCACAGAGAGTCCCATACAGAATAAATCCAAGGAGAAACACGCCCAGACACATATTAATCAAACTATCAAAAATTAAAAACAAAGAAAATATATTAAAAGCAGCAAGAGAATAGCAACAAATAACATACAAGGGAATCCCCGTAAGGTGAACAGCTGATCTTTCAGCAGAAACTCTGCAAGCCAGAAGGAAGTGGCAGGACACATATAAAGTGATGAAAGGGAAAAACCTACAACCAAGATTAGTCTACCCAGCAAGGATCTCATTCAGATTTGATGGAGAAATTAAAACCTTTACAGATAAGCAAAAGCTAAGAGAATTCAGCACTGCCAAACCAGCTCTACAACAAATGCTAAAGGAACTTCTCTAGGCAGGAAACACAAAAGAAGGAAAAGACTTACAATAACAAACCCAAAACAATTAAGAAAATGGTAATAGGAACATACATATAGATAACTACCTTAAATGTAAATGGATTAAATGTTCCAACCAAAAGACATAGACTGGCTGAATGGATACAAAAACAAGACCTGTACATAAGCTGTCTACAAGAGACCCACTTCAGACATAGGGACACATACAGACTGAAAGTGAGGGGATGGAAAAAGATATTCCATGCAAATGGAAATCAGAAGAAAGCTGGAGTAGAAATTCTCATAGCAGACAAAATCGACTTTAAAATAAAGAATATTACAAGAGACAAAGAAGGACACTACATAATGATCAAGGGAAAAATCCAAGAAGAAGATATAACAATTGTAAATATTTATGCACCCAACATAGGAGCACCTCAATACATAAGGCAAATGCTAACAGACATAAAAGGGGAAATCGACAGTAACACAACCATAGTAGGGGACTTTAACACCCAACTTTTACCAATGGACAGATATTCCAAAATGAAAATAAATGAGGAAACACAAGCTTTAGATGATACATTAAACAAGATGGACTTAATTGATATTTGTAGGACATTCCATCCAAAGAAAGCAGATTACACTTTCTTCTCAAGTGCTCATGGAACATTCTCTAGGATAGATCATATCTTGGGTCAGAAATCAAGCCTTGGTAAATTTAAGAAAATTGGAATCATATCAAGTATCTTTTCTGACCACAACGCTATGAGACTAGATATCAATTACAGGAAAAAAATCTGTAAAAAATACAAACACATGGAGGCTAAACAATACACTACTAAATAACCAAGAGATCACTGTAGAAATCAAAGGGGAAATCAAAAATTACCTAGAAACAAATGACAATGAAAACACGACAACCCAAAAGCTATGGGATGCAGCAAAAGCAGTTCTAAGAGGGAAGTTTATAGCAATACAATCCTACCTCAAGAAACAAGAAACATCTCAAATAAACAACCTAACCTTACACCTAAAGCAATTAGAGCAAGAAGAACAAAAAACCCCCAAAGTCAGCAGAAGGAAAGAAATCATAAAGATCAGATCAGAAATAAATGATAAAGAAATGAAGGAAATGATAGCAAAGATCAATAAAACTAAAACCTGGTTATTTGAGAAGATAAACAAAATTGGTAAACCATTAGCCAGACTCATCAAGAAAAAAAGGGAGAAGACTCAAGTCAATAGAGTTAGAAACCAAAAAGGAGAAGTAACAACTGACACTGCAGAAATATGAAGGATCATGAAAAACCTAGGGGCAGGATGGGAATAAAGATGCTGACCTACTAAAGAATGGACTTGAGGACACAGGGAGGGGAAGGGTAAACTGAGACAAAGTGAGAGAGTGGCAGGGACATATATATGCTACCAAATGTAAAACTGATAGCTAGTGGGAAGCAGCTGCATAGCACAGGGAGATCAGCTCGGTACTTTGAGACCAGCTAGAGAGGTGGGAGAGGGAGGGTGGGAGGGAGGGAGACACAAGAGGGAAGAGATATGGGGATATATTCTTTTTTTTTTTAATATGTATAGCTGATTCACTTTGTTATAAAGCAGAAACTAACACACCATTATAAAGCAATTATACTCCAATAAAGATGTTAAAAAAAAAGAAATATGAAGGATCATGAGTGATTACTACAAGCAACTATACGCCAATAAATTGGACAACCTGGAAGAAATGGACAAATTCTTAGAAAAGCACAACCTTCTGAGACTGAACCAGGAAGAAACAGAAAATATAAACAGACCAATCGCAAGCACTGAAATTGAAACTGTGATTAAAAATCTTCCAACAAACAAAAGCCCAGGACCAGATGGTTTCACAGGCAAATTCTATCAAATATTTAGAGAAGAGCTAACACCTATCCTTCTCAAACTCTTCCAAAGTATAGAAGAGGGAGGAACACTCCCAAACACATTCTACGAGGCCAACATCACCCTGATACCAAAACCAGACAAAGATGCCACAAAAAAAGAAAACTACAGGCCAATATCACTGATGAACATAGATGCAAAAATCCTCAATAAAATATTAGCAAACAGAATCCCAACAGCACATTAAAAGGATCATACACCATGATCAAGTGGGGTTTATCCCAGGAATGCAAGGATTCTTCAATATAAGCAAATCAATTCATGTGATAAACCATATTAACAAATTGAAGGAGAAAAACCATATGATCATCTCAATAGATGCAGAGGAAGCTCTCAACAAAATTCAACACCCATTTATGATAAAAACCCTCCAGAAAGTAGGCATAGAGGGAACTTACCTCAACATAATAAAGGCCATATATGACAAACCAACAGCCAACATTGTCCTCAGTGGTGAAAAACTGAAACCATTTCCACTACGATCAGGAACAAGACAAGGTTGCCCACTCTCACCACTATTTTTTTTTTTTTTTCTTTGCAGTACACGGGCCTCTCACTGTTGTGGCCTCTCCCGTTGCAGAGCACAGGCTCTGGACGCGCAGGCCCAGCAGCTATGGCTCACGGGCCTAGCCACTCCGCGGCATGTGCGATCTTCCCGGACCGGGGCACGAACCCGTGTCCTCTGCATCGGCAGGCGGACTCTCAACCACTGCGCCACCAGGGAAGCCCTCTCACCACTATTATTCAACATAATTTTGGAAGTTTTAGCCACAGCAATCAGAGGAGAAAAAGAAATAAAGGAATCCAGTTTGGAAAAGAAGAAGTAAAACTGTCACTGTCTGCACATGACATGATACTATACATAGAGAATCCTAAAGATGCCAAGGAAAACTATTAGAGCTAATCAATGAACTTGGTAAAGTAGCAGGATACAAAATTAATGCACAGAAATCTCTGGCATTCCTATACACTAATGATGAAAAATCTGAAAGTGAAATCAAGAAAACACTCCCATTTACCATTGCAACAAAAAGAATAAAGTATCTAGGAATAAACCTACCTAAGGAGACAAAAGACCTGTAGGCAGAAAATTATAAGACACTAATGAAAGAAATTAAAGATGATACAAATAGGTGGAGAGATATACCATGTTCTTGGATTGGAAGAATCAACATTGTGAAAATGACTATACTACCCAAAGCAATCTACAGATTCAGTGGAATCCCTATCAAACTACCAATGGCATTTTTCACAGAACTAGAACAAAAAAGTTCACAATTTGTATGGAAAGACAAAAGACCCCAAATAGCCAAAGCAATCTTGAGAAAGAAAACTGGAGCTGGAGGGATCAGGCTCCAGGACTTTAGGCTATACTACAAAGCTACAGTAATCAAGACAGTACGGTACTGGCACAAAAGGAGAAAGATAGATAAATGGAACAGGATAGAAAGCCCAGAGACAGACCCACATACATATGGTCACCTTATCTTTGATAAAGGAGGCAAGAATATACAATAGAGAAAAGACAGCCTTTTCAATAAATGGTGCTGGGAAAACTGGACAGCTACATGTAAAAGAATGAAATTAGAACACTCCCTAACACCATACACAAAAATAAACTCAAAATGGATTAAAGACCTACATGTAAGGCCAGACACTATAAACCTTTTAGAGGAAAACATAAGCAGAACACTCCATGACATAAATCACAGCAAGATCCTTTTTGACCCACCTCCTAGAGAAATGGAAATAAAAACAAAAATAAACAAATAGGACCTAATGAAATTTAAAAGCTTTTGCGCAGCAAAGGAAACCATAAACCGGACAAAAGGACAACCCTCAGAATGGGAGAAAATACTTGCAAACAAAGCAACTGACAAAGGATTAATCTCCAAAATATACAAGTGGCTCATGCAGCTCAATATCAAAAAATCAAACAACCCAATCCAAAAATGGGCAGAAGGTCTAAATAGACATTTCTCCAAAGAAGATACAGATTGCCCACAAACACATGAAAGGATGCTCAACATCATTAATCATTAGAGAAAAGCAAATCAAAACTACAATGAGGTATCACCTCACACCGGTCAGAATGGCCATCATCAAAAAATCTACAGACAATAAATGCTGGAGAGGGTGTGGAGAAAAGGGTACCCTCCTGTACTGTTGGTGGGAATGTAAATTGATAACAGCCACTATGGAGAACAGTACAGAGGTTCCTTAAAAAACTAAAAATAGAACTACCACATAACCCATCAATTCCACTACTGGGCATATACCCTGAGAAAACCATAACTCAAAAAGAGTCATGTACCACAATGTTCACTGCAGCTCTATTTACAATAGCCAGGACATGGAAGCAACCTAAATGTCCATTGACAGACGAATGGATAAAGAAGATGTGGCACATTTATACAATGGAATATTACTCAGCCATAAAAAGAAACAAAATTGAGTTATTTGTAGTGAGGTGGATGGACCTAGAGACTGTCATACAGAGTGACGTAAGTCAGAAAGAAAAACAAATACCATATGCTAACACGTATATATGGAATCTAAAAAAAAAAAAAAAAGTTTCTGAAGAACCTAGGGGCAGGACAGGAATAAAGACACAGACATAAAGAATGGACTTGAGGACACAGGGAGGTGGAAGGGTAAGCTGGGATGAAGTGAGAGAGTGGCATGGACATATAGACACTATCAAATGTAAAACAGATAGCTAGTGGGAAGCAGCCGCATAGCACAGGGAGATCAACTTGGTGCTTTGTGACCACCTAAAGTGGTGGGATAGGGAGGGTGGGAAGGGGATGCAAGAGGGAGGGAATATGGGGATATATGTATATGTATAGCTGATTCACTTTGTTATACAGCAGAAACTAACACACCATTGTAAAGCAATTATACTCCAATCAAGATGTTAAAAA